>NC_088786.1:11732803-12072095 GCF_949628265.1 Cloeon dipterum
ACCCAGTCGAGTACAAGGCGGGTAGTCTAATCATCAAAGAAGGCGACGTCGGCAGCATCGTCTACGTCATGGAGGGTACGCTCTCATATTTTTTTGATCACCACATGCACACACGAGGCTAGCTATTTTTGAATCGCGTCAGTCGGAGCTTGGAAAAATCCATCGCTGGGGGTAAAAGCCGAAGTCTTATGCAAAGATCGTTGAGACGTGACTGACTGGAGGAGAACTACGCATGAAGGTCGGAGAGGCTCCGTTTGAGCAAATTTGGAGAGATAATGATTTGTTGTCCTTCTGAGCAAATTGCGTCCATCAAACTAACTATTCTACAAAAAATTTCATATGTCAGTCGCTTGTCATTTAGGTTTGAGTCACCCTTTGCATACTCTCGCAAAGCTTCTTGTAATGTACCGCAGGAACGCCACAGCGATGTGCTGCACAATGAAGTAAAAGCGTATTAAATCGGTATCAAGTACAGTACTGCATATCGGCTGAAACCCGACTCCAAATATGGTGGTACATGCACTCTTCTTGGATGTAAACGCATATTGTCAGCAGCTCTGCCGCGCAATCACGATGAGCAAACAAATGAAAGTGATACGAAGCACACGCGGAGAAAATGAAAACGCAAGTTTACGGTTGTTTGAGCCGCTGTTTCCTTGTATCACTGACACCGATTTCAGCCAGGGCAGTAATGAGCTTTACACCCAAAGTGATGCGCGAGACTCGATCGCCATCATCTCTGCCCCAGAAAGCGATCCGTGGCGTGCGCGTTCATTGTGCGGGCGAATCGCATAAATTATATCAATAAAACCGGCGAATGCTCTGCTTATAGCTGGCGTAACCAGACCTCTTTATATGTCTACGTTATGATTTCGATTATTTGTAAATCGAGTTACGTCACCCGCTCTCGCGTCACCATCTGCATAAATATAAAGCTTTTGGTGAACTGAGATTTTCCTCGATTATCGTTGCATTTTGTCCTCTTTTGGCAGTGAAACCTGTTCATTCGCCTTCAGGTCTTTCCGAAACAACTTTTATATATTTAAAACTCCTTGTTATGAATCATCCGGACCGAGTGCAGGTTGTGAATCCGAGCGTCGATGAAAAGCAACAAGTGCCCTTTACGTGAACGCGCGCGCACTTGGTAATAGCAACAAGTTAGTATGTATTGTAATGCGTTTGATATAAAAACCGGGCGAGTGTAACATCGAGGTCGGCGCCCCCACCTGCGGACTGGTTGGCGGCGGCAGGAGCAGGATCCTGACGGTGCTTCCCCTCTTTCGAGAGCGGCCGTGAGACGAGCGAGCAGCTCGGTGCCTCGATCGCCGAGAGTCCGGAGGAGAGTCGAGTTGCTCGGTGCCGAGTGTGTGAGCCAGTCAGCAGTTCTCCAGCCGGACGACGATGCGGTGACCTCGGGCCATGCTCGACTGCACGAGCGTTTTGCGACACCATCCGGGCCGCGCCGTGGAGCTGGACGAGGCGGCCGTGGCCGCCTCCGCTGGCCGCCTGCAGTCCCAGGCCGACCGGCTGGACGCGTACGAGTCGCGGTGGCGCGACTGCGCCTCGGACGGCGGCTCGAGCGGCGGCGGCGGCCAGACCGAGGCCGACGCCGTCCAGCAGCTCGACTCGCTCGTCTACCAGCGCCGGCCGTCGCCGATTTCGACCGCCGAGCCAGGGTCAGTATGTGCTCGCACTTTCACTGTGCGAGTAAACCAACTTTTCCGCCAGACGGCTTTCCGCACTCCGCACCCACAGGTTGGAAACACGCTCGTCTCGCCGCTGCTAAGCCTCATTGTGCATTCACCGCTTCTCGGATTTCATTGTTGGAATTTCGACTGGGTGGGTGGAGCTGGGAAGTCAGAACGGGTTAGCTGTAAACTATGAGAGTGCCAAGACTGTGCTATGCATTCAATTTGTTCTGCTTGACCGATTCAATACCTATGTTTTACTTTTGATATTAGGCTCTTAATCATGCAAATATTCTTTAAATGGTGTCAACGTTGGCATTGGTCAGGAAAACGCTGCTACAGCAGCTGACAGTCAGCGCAATGTGAAAGTTTTTAAACAAATAGTGGAAGGAACTCGATTGGCTTTGTTTATATGGAATGGATTTAAAATTCTTGTTAAATCCGAGGTGCAGCAAAAACGAGTTTGTTTCCGACCCTGTCGGCGCAGCTGTTTGAAAGTGTGTTACCGCGTTCTGCAGGACTGAGAATAATTATATCAACGGTGTCGACCCTTCCTGCAAGTACGAAAGCACTCTGAAACGTCTGAGCGACCTCTGCAGCCTCACGCCAGATCATCTAGTCACAGGATCTCACTCCGACTTTGAGCCGCAAGAAGAAGTTGGCGATGACTCGCAGCGCCACTTCGCGCCCAATGAATTCCTGATCAGCACCGCCGACAACCGGCGACACCGACCGCTTCCGCGGCTTCCGTCCACGCGGCCCCCGCCCGAGGACAACAATTCGTCATTCTGCATTCCGCGGCCCAAACTCATCGTGCCGGTGCACGCCAATCCGCGGAAGCGGCGCACCGGCAACTACCTGCTCACCAGCCTCGACTCGCCGCCACCCGCCACCGAACATCCCTCCAGGAGCTCCGGTAATGCCTGGACACGATGCTTTATTTGTTGATGTCTCGACTATCGGGATTAAACTAGGTCGCATGTGACACGAAATTCGATAAGGCTTGCACCAATGTAAAGGCCAAAAATATATAGCATACAGTTAGCAAGTCGTGGTTCAAGACACATTGACTCTGTGTGACGCAATGTTATATACGGCCACTTATTTAGAACTTAAATTAAATATCCCCATGTTGGAATTTTTAAAATTTGTACTCGGCATCACGGTCGCAAAGCTGCCAATTTAAGCTAAACGAGCCAAATCTCCTTCATATAAGTTATAAATAAACCAATTGCTATGCAACCATGTCCCATACAAAATTAGCGATTCAATTCCACAGAAAAATTAAGCTGGCGAAACGTGATTCAAAAAAGTTGTTCTTTAAACTTCTCTTGAAAGACGCTTAAGTCATACTCATTTAAGGAACCGAGTTAGAAAATGAAAGGTTTTATTAATGTCACTTAAATTTCACCACACACCTGTTCTCACTTTGAATATAATTCCCCAAGTGACTCGCAATCGGGTCATTTTGCGTATTTTTAACCTGCCAGGTTCTGAATTTTGCGGTTTGCCGCTCAAGCAAGCAATTTATTCGTTGCATAACTTGGTTATGATGGTTCAGGGATCGAGTGCGAATACTCCAAATATATATTTGAGTGCCAAGTGCTTTTAAGCAGCCTCTTAATCAGATCTCAAGTGCCACCGTTCTTGGCGAAGAAGAATGAGTCCAGAGCGGTGAAAATCTAATTTCCTCCGCTTAACCTCGTTGAAACGGAGAAGGCTCAGGGGCAGAGCGATCTTTTTACTGATCGGCGAGCTCAGCGAAATGGGAATTTTGCTGTACGCGATTACCCAACAATGGTCTGAGTCACGCTTGAAAGTGCAGAGGAGCTTTCATACAGCAACTTCGAAATACGAGAGAGCAGTAAATAATGCCTTCAGTATCCACTCATTCGTTTTACTTAGCACGTCCATCGCCAGCCGGCCGGGCTAATGGCACACTAAACCATTAAATCCGTCGCTTTTTATTTTTAACACACTCTTTCGGTAGCGGTTCTTTGTTGTTGTTTCCATTTGTTTCGCGTGCTCCCGATTTTTTAGCGAACGGGTTAAACGTTAGATTCGTGGCGTTTTCTACTGAACGTGTTTCGGCTTGCAGCACGCCAGGGATATAAATAGAGTTGTGGCTCTTGCGGCAAGTTTTCGCACACCGTTTTGTTTGCTCTTTTTGATGGCTTTCACATTCCTTCGCTCTTTATTGGCAAACACTTCATCAATAAAAGTGATGCTTTGAAAGCAAACAGGTCGAAAGGAAACTTTTAAATTTCCTGACAATGAGCTGGGAAAATCCAGTGTTTTCTGCGTGCTGATGTAGAGCTTTCATGAAATCTGAGGAGTTGGAAGTAACGAAGTCGATTTCGTGCAGGAAATGCTGACGGCGCGAGTTGGAAACGAAAAAAATGCGTCTGACCAGCAATACGGAAGTGCCAGCCGTTCTATGATAATCTGTTTCTGCGCTCGCGCCGTTCACTCGATCTGATGGCGCGCGAAGTGTGTTGTTTCAGCGATTCGATTAGAAACCTGCGATTTGCTCTGCGTTGCCCCTTTTCGCGCGTTGCTTTTAATAAAAAAGGAACGGATCGCTGGAAGAAGCGACTAGCCGACTTTCTCTTGGCGCACGTTCTTACCAAATAATTGCACTGAGTGTGAGACGCAAAAGGCCGTGAGTCAACAGGCGTCCCTTGCACCTCAAGGTTGCTTTTTGCCGCCGCACCGCAATCAGCAGGTGCTTTTTATGTTATTTCAGCCTCCTTCCTCATTTTGCTCCATTTTCCTGCTACACTCTGGATTGCCACGTTTTTTATGATTCGGACGTCACAATTTTTCTCTTTCATGTTTAAGGGCGATAAGAAGCTTAAAAATTTGCTCTTTACTTACAACGGCAAGCTGCATTATTTTTTTAATTATGCTATTAAGAGCAGTTGTTACCAAATTTTCATCCAATTTGTCGTGTTTATAACTACAGCGACTCGAGACCAATCGTTGCATGAGAAAGTGCTCCACGCGAGTTACGGCTCCCAGTTCCCATTGCATTGTTTGCGTCAGTTCTTTCCAGATGACATAACGTGCTCACCGAAAACGAGTCAGCTTGCGTCAAACGCAGCGAGCAGTTAAATTCAACCAGGCCCATCACTTAATTTCGCCTATTAGTGCTCCTTAAGCAAATGCGCACGCAAAGGCGGAAACAGTCAAGAGTGTATTTGACATGATCCATAATTATAACTGCTCAAGCCAAACGGATCGTGAGAATACGCCCTTGGTTGTCTTTGCCGCAGTCCGTATGGCGACTAGAAGTGAATGTTTTTTACTGTAAAAACTCGTGCCCTTTACAAGATCTCGTGCTATTGAACTGTAATTTTTATCTTTCTCCGTGTACTAATATTAAAATGACGGAGTATGCTCTCGTTTTTAATTTAGTTTTGATTAGGGGTTGCCAGAGAAAAGAAAAATGATAAATAGTTTCCTCCAGAGTTTAGTCAACGAAATATGCGTACTCTAAAAACCTGTAGACACTCAGTCAATGTTTGGTTTGGTGCCTTTAAATATCACCTTTTTCTTAGAATCAATTTGCTAATCTCGACGCGTTCCGTTTTCCAGAGGGTCGCGTAGAAGTGTCTCGCGATGAAAAGTACCTCAGCACCCTGGCGCCAGGCAAGGTGTTTGGCGAGTTGGCCATCCTGTACAACTGCAAGAGAACGGCCACCATAAAAGGTATAGAAACTATAGAAGTGTCTTCTGTTAAATTAACACAAATTTTCGTTTTTTTCTCGTTATTTTGCTGTTTTATCGTCATTTCACATTTTTTTCTTCGCTGTTTCAACATGCCTTTTAAAAATAATCGAAGATTGTTATTTTAAAAACCGCGATGCTTAAAAAATATTTGATACCAAGTTGGAACTCTAATTCCATTTATTTAAATTTTCTCGTGCGGTAACTTTTTTTGAAATTAGTCAATTAACTGTGGTCCACATAGAAAGTAACGAAAAATTTTGAAAAATAAATTGAAACAATATTATCATAAATGTCATCTTTATTATTTATAACTTGTTTACAACTTTTATAACAGCCGCTACCGACTGCAAGCTGTGGGCGATTGACCGACAGTGCTTCCAGACCATTATGATGAGAACTGGCCTCATTCGCCAAGCTGAGTATACCGACTTCCTGAAAAGGTGACAATTAGCATGCAGTAATTGCAAGCCAGTTTCGATAACTCGTTACATCATTTTGCAGTGTTCCTATTTTCAAAAACTTGCCAGAAGAAACGTTGATCAAAATATCAGATGTTCTCGAAGAGGTATACAAAATGAATTTAAATTTATATTACCAGCACACTAATTTTATCAATTGATCCATTTAGACTTTCTACAATGAAGGCGATTACATTATCAGACAAGGCGCTCGAGGGGACACGTTTTTCATTATAAACAAAGGAAAGGTAAAGGTTTAGAAATTTTGTTCGCTCTTTCACACTAACTCTATTCCATTTTTCAAGGTCAAAGTCACCATCAAGCAACCAGACACAACCCAAGAGAAGTACATCCGCACCCTACACAAAGGAGACTTCTTTGGAGAGAAAGCTCTTCAAGGGTAAGTTTATTTCTTAAATCTAGCTGATTTTTTTCTGCTTATTCTGTTAGAGCAATTAATTTTTCAACTAATCGAATTTTCAGGGATGACCTGCGCACGGCCAACATTATCGCTGATGATGCCGAGGGAGTCTCGTGTCTGGTCATTGACAGAGAAACTTTCAACCAGCTGATTTCTGGCCTGGACGAAATCAGAACTCGCTACAAGGACGAAGTGGTGGAAAGGAGGAGGTATGCAATTCTTGATTGAAGACACATTATTATCCAAAACACGCACGTCCTTCTTGTTCTCTCTGTTTTTTATGCTCACAATTACTAAGGAGAAAGCGAGGTGAGAGCATTGCAATCACGCCAACTTGTGCCTTTTCCAATATCAAACACCCATTTGAATCTGATTGCGTTTTTCAGGATTAATGAGGAGTTCAAAGACATCCGGTTGCAGGACTTGCGCATTATTTCCACCCTTGGCGTCGGAGGATTTGGTCGCGTCGAGTTGGTGCAAATTAATGGTGACAACCATCGCTCTTTCGCCTTGAAGCAGATGAAGAAGGCGCAGGTATGTGCCGTAAGATTCTCGTTTGTTCTATTATTAAATTTGTGCTCTTCAGATCGTGGAGACTCGGCAGCAGCAGCACATCATGTCCGAGAAGGAAATTATGGGCGAAGCAAACTGCGATTTTATTGTCAAGCTGTTCAAGACTTTCAAGGACCAAAAGTACTTGTACATGCTGATGGAGTCCTGCCTTGGCGGGGAGCTGTGGACCATTCTGCGCGATCGTGGTCACTTTGATGACTCAACCACGAGGTTCTACACAGCCTGCGTTGTGGAATCGTTCGACTATTTACACAGCCGCAACATCATTTACCGCGACCTCAAGCCAGAAAACTTGCTGCTTGATAACAACGGCTATGTCAAGCTTGTTGACTTTGGATTTGCCAAGAAACTTTTGGTAAGTGCTGATAAAATAATAACACGATTTTATTATTTTATTTTTGTATGACTGAAATCTGATCGGTCTAAACTTGAAATTTCAGCATGGACGCAAAACATGGACCTTCTGCGGCACTCCAGAGTACGTAGCGCCTGAGGTTATTCTAAACCGTGGTCACGACATCAGCGCTGACTACTGGTCGTTGGGAGTGCTCATGTTTGAGCTCTTGACTGGCACTCCACCTTTCACTGGCGCTGACCCCATGAAGACATACAACATCATCTTGAAGGGAATCGACGCCATCGAGTTCCCGCGCAACATTACCAGACATGCTATTGCACTCATCAAGAAACTCTGCAGGTGAGATAGAGGAAAGCTTTGAAGTTTTTTGAAGGAAAAATCTTTGTTGTTTTGTCATTGCTCATTTGATTAACAATTTTTTATTTTATTTTAGGGACAATCCAGCTGAAAGACTTGGATACCAGAAAGGTGGAATAAGCGAAATCCAAAAGCACAAGTAAGTAAAATTGTTTAAAATAGTTGTATTATATAATTTGTTGTTCCTACCTATTTTTCAATAAATTGCCAAATTATTCCCTGTCACAATTGGCTTACGTGGCAGTTATCCATATAATTAAAGTGCTAAAAATAATAACAAAAAATACACATTGAATTAGTGAAGAGTAATTTGCTCTTCCCCATCTGCATGACTTGCAAAAATGAATAAATTTAAGAGAAACACAATCTCGCTTCGATCAGCTCGGGTCTTTTTGCTCCCATAAAATTATTTTTCAACGATTGAAATAGAGTATTGAAGTAGAATTCGTCAATTCAACTTTTGCTTAATCCTTTGATACTAATTCTGAGGAACCTTTTTACTTAGATGGTTTGACGGCTTCAACTGGGAAGGGCTAAGGAGCCACACTCTGATTCCACCAATTCTCCCGCAAGTCAAGAGTGAGATTGACGTATCCAACTTTGATGAGTATCCTCCTGACGCCGAGGGAATTCCTCCAGACGACGTCTCAGGCTGGGATATCGACTTCTGAGTTATTTCCACACTGTCGCATAACTAATATTTTTGTACGATTTACTCGGCTTGTACATAATTATTACGATAGGCAGCAACTTAAGCTAGCTGACGGAGGTTGGACAAGAAGAAACGATTTTGTCCTCGCACATTGAAGTGATTAGTGCTTAAGTGATCTTCGCCAGACATCTTTTGTTTGGCACCGAGTCTATATGCATTACGTTTTTGTATATGGAAAATCAAATTCTATTAATTGTTGTTTGCGCTTTAAGATGGTTAGAGAGCCATGTGGCGTTTAAATTAACCAAAATACGTCAAAAGCGATGAGCAAGTTTGCAATCGCAATCATTGGAAAGTTTTGATTTTTGGCTTCGGAAACCCAGCGTAATAATACTTTTCAAGCTTGCCAATCCAGATAATATTGATTAACAGTTGACTGTGAAAAGCTTGATATTTTTGTGAAATGATTCACACGATTGTTCAATTTGATTAATGGTTTAACTGCAATTATTTCCTCTGTGCCTTTTAGATTGTCTTTTATACATATTTCAGTTGTTAAAGAGTTCCCTTTGTCGTTGATGATGAACATTGTGAAGAAAACGGTGCAGGGCACCCTTGCTTGGATGGAAACTAACACTAAGTGTTAAAATTAAAATTTCTTATCTCGGAAGTGATTTATTTTGTGACTTTATAGTTAAAAGGCTACTTAAATAATAAAGACGTCTTCCAAATTGACTATAAACACGAGAGGATGCCTCAAGTGCTATGAATTCTATAACTGTTCCAAAAGATTTTTGAAAATAATTCACAACGCCAATGATATATTAAAGCAGCACCAAGATAACGCGAGTGCCTTTTTCTATTATAACCATGAAGTGAATCGTAAACCAGTGTCTTTGGTGATGCAGCAGAACTCTTTGAGGTGAAAGGGTGGAAAGTTTCTTAAGTGTCCTTGTTACCTCTGCAGCAGAGGCTCTGCTCCTTTGAATAGCGTGAATTAAATGAACTGACCTTGAGTAAAACTTAATTTAGAAAAGCTTACATTTATTTAACTATAAGCTGTTTTAGATTTCAAAGAGTGGACATTTTTTGAAATTTTTGACGATTTGATATTGAAAAAGTTCACTTTTTGGTGTCAGCGCTTAAAAAAATGAAAGTTAATTCTTAGAACCGTAGCACAGCTTTAAATATGCAGAACACTTTACTTCAACTTAAACCAATTATTGTTGTTTAAAAACGATATTCTTGTTACAAATTAAAACAAACGTTCCAATTCCAACAGCATATAATGTAAAGATTTTGTCAAATTTTGATATTTATTGATGCTTTCAGTCATCCTTGTCTTTTTCAAGCACATAATGTATAATAAAATTCTCCTCATTTTTCTTATTGTCTGTAAGCAATAAACAAAAATTAAAGAAACTAACAACCACACCATCAATTTATATGATTATACTATTTGTATTTGCAAGACAATAACAATCGGTTAATTTATTGTAATGAGAAAATAAAACTAAAACTTTAAAAATTTATTTTTTCTTAAACCTAATAGTTGTCCTTGGTTTATTTATATTTAGGGACGATTTTTTATGACTAACATAACACATCATTGATAATTTTTTGTTATGAGTGAATTGAAATCAGCCAAAAATAATCAGCATTGTCTGTGTTTGCGTGATAATTAAAGAAATTAGTGATTTTTCTGCAGATATTACAGCTAATTTAAGAAGAAATGCTGCACATGTATAAACTTGAATAGAAAAAATATTATGCTTAATTGACGAAGAAGAACGGAGGAAAAGGCGATACCAAAGTAAAATATAAAAATTGTCATCTGTGCCCTATACACAAATTACGTTCTTCTCAATGGACATGAATTCTTCTAGGCGTTTCTATCCATTTAAGTTTTTTCTGCATTTTAAATATCTGCCATTAATCTACTGAAGCAGAGTAGAGAAGGGAGAGAGAGAGAGAGGATGACACCCACGTGCATTCCCCCTCTATTTTGTATACCTGTTTTTCACATCAGAAAAGTAATAATATAACGTTGGGGATCAGAGCGAGTCTCTGGTTCAGGGCAGAATTTGTTGATAATCGCGCATCAACAGATCCGGCCCGCCCACACAGGTTTCAAAAGATATATAGGCCGTTACATTGAACGCTATAATGTGGCTTTGAGAGCAATCAAATGACGTGAAATTTTACTAAACTCCGTAGGCAACCTTAATTTTATAATTATTTAAATGACTTTTTCCAAAATCTTGAGTTAGTTAAAGGTTTGTTTTGAAGAGGCAACTTTTTAAATAAAAAGTGCCTCGATTCAGCGTATAATTTGGAAGTTTTTCGAACGGGTGTCAAACAAAAATAAAATTTCAAAAACTTATAAAGGAATAATAAACTAAAAATTAAAATTATTTTTTATGTCTTTGTGTTTTGGAGTGTTAAAGAAATAATGTAATCAGAAAAATTAAAGGGCGAAGCGCACTAGATTCGCGAATAAATAGGCAAAATGGATCCAATATCAAGAAAGGAGATGAATTACAAAAATATTACTCATGCTAAACTCAAAATATATATCAAATTATACATTTTTGGTTCCTAAAAACCTGTCAAAATCAGTATGAGTTGAATATATGAGCAAATAAGATAGAAATATGGGTCTGAACCTTTTTACAATCAAAATTTGAAGAGAAAAATAAATGAAATAATGGAATTGCGGGAATCGCGGAGTATTAAACGTATCTCTTTTCATATGATAGTGCCTCCCGCCCAAACCGGTATAATTTAGCACATATCGGTAGGCACGGGCGGAAGGCGTGTCGTGATTGGTGCTAGGCAGCGCCTGCTGGAAGCGAGCGCTGCGAGGGCGAGTGGCTGGCTGGCGAGTGACCGAGTGTAATGGCGGAGCTCACGTCTCTTGCCGCAAGTGCCGTGTGTTTTTTCTGCGTCGTTTCTTGCGCCCAGGCGCCGCAGCTGGCCGAATTCGGGCCGATGGCCCCGGCTGCCAACTTGTCCCGCGTCTGAAGCAGCCCAGCAGGTGAGTCGGCCTCCCTTTGTGCGCTTTTTCACCCGTGTTTTGCCTCCGCCCTCCCACCTTTCTTCCGTATTTACGCTCCATAGGCCTGTTCGCCTACTTCTTTTTCTTCGATTTTCCTCCCTTCGGCGGTCCAAACAGCCTCAACATCCGCGTCGGCCGCGAACTGGAACGTTCTGTTCGGCCGTCGGACGGGTCAAAAAGCGATGATTTGGCTTCGACGACAGAGAAATCGAGCGAGCCAGAGGCAGAAGGCGCATTCGTCCTTGGGCAGATCGTGGGCTGTTTTGCAAGTGGCGCAGGTAGCACGGCTCTCGGCAACACCTGCCAAATATTTGCCGATTTGCGCTGGTAGCGTCGGTCGAAACGCCGAAATGAGTCCAGGACAGGCCAACAGCATCCTTTGGTTGCACGATCCGACGCTGAAACGGCTCTTCCGTCTCCTGCCACTGCTCTAATTTGTAAACAATCGGATTGCATTTGGCGTCTTATCTCCGCCGACGGGAGCCACCGACGCACGGTGTCTGCAGAATTTCACCCCACTCCCACCCTTCGTGCCACGACCCCCAGAGATTATATGCTGCAAATCGACCGCGGTTTAATTCACATTTTGATGAATTACTCATCGCTGTCAGTGAGCTGATCTATTTCTGTTCGACTCGTCCAACTTGCAAAGCGTAATTATTGTCTGAAATTTGGTCTGCCACTATTGCAGCCCTATTTATTTGTGCCCAGCCGTCCTGGAAACCGTCTCTCGCACCCCTTGGCGGTGGTTTCCGGACGAGGGTTTATCGGCTGCAGCTCTCGATTGTTGCAACAATGACAGATGGTGCATTCACTTCACAACTTTACTGCTTGTTGGCTGTGGCCCCATCATTTACCTGTGATGTCAAGTTGCGTCTAGAGTAATTCGCGCCTCGCACACACGCTGCCGACGGCGCTAACGTCACTCCGCGCGATAATTTTTGCACTGTCTCTGTGCTAAAAGTGTTTTCCTCTCTGCACTCATTGTTAGTTTATCAGACCGTTGACAAGGACTGATAAATTTTGACAGTTTTTGCGAAAAACAAATAATGTCGAGCCTAATTTGGAATACATAATTATCTAATTTTGTTTAGGATTAATACATTTTTCCCAAATTGCCCATTTTGGTTGATGAAACAATTTCTTTATAAGCTTCATAATCAACTGATTTTTTAATATAATTAGATCAACCAAAGCCACCAAGATTAAAAATTAATTATAAATGGACCACGCGAGGATAAAAAGAATCAATCAAGTTTTGGCTGTTAATCCTTGTATTTCACACTTGATCGATGATAAATAGAATCTCTCAACCGCTATCTTTATTTGGAGATTTCTCACCTTTTTGAAAATAAAATTACTCAGAAGGTTTCAAAATTTCAAAAGAAGAATTTGAAATTAGGATGTCCTGCTGAACGATCAAGAAGTGTTTAAAGTTTTTTCATTATTTTGTTTTGAAATTAAAATCTAATTAGCACTTTAGTTGAAAAAGCATGTTTTTGTCTGAAAAATGTAATTTATTTGTCATGAATCATACAACATATATTTTGCCCAAAATATTGCTCTAATTTTCTATTTAACTATTAAGACTTTATTTGTAAGTTTTTCTGAAAGTGATAGGCTTTGGATAAATAAATTAAATATAATTATTTAAATTAACAAAAATTTCAAACTCTTCGAAAGTTAAATGGGGCTCTCAATTCGTCCTAACATCTGTATTTTTTTAACTAAATAAAACTAATGGACATCATTGTGTCTATCTGTTTAGCTTAGAAAATAATTGTAGCGCTTTTAAAATTAAGATTATCAGGTTGAAGGACACGCAGAGTAAGTGAGATGTTTTTTTTATTAAATAAACAAAAACAGGTTTCTTGACAAAAAATTTGTGATAAAAGCCCTTTCCCTGGAAAAATACCTGTGCTTACTCGTAGCACTAGTCTTATTTATAATACAGTTGGTCAAAATCCAATTGGAATCGGTGCTAGAAACTTAGCCTTCAGAAAAGCTAGTTGCGTTCGTGTTTTCTAGAATCAAGGTTACGTGGTTGATGGCAAAAATATTCGTCTAGGTTATTTTTCGCGTCTGCGGAAATTATCTTAAAAGATTTCTGATTTTTAAGTCTCTAATACTTATTGATCCATCTCACCAAAAACTATACGCTGGTCAACGCTGGAAATGCAACAAATTTTTTGAAAGATTATTCCTTTTCGTTAAAATCGATAATTTTATTTAAATGTGTTATGCCACACATCGCACTGAAACGCGGAATAAGGAACTTTTTACAAATTAATCGCTTATTTGAGTTATGAACAGACTTTCCGCATTTTATTTAACCTTGTGAGTTTGAATGTGAATGATCAGAACTATTTGAGCAACTTTAAGCGTGAAGCCCACACCTTGGAAGTTATTTGAGGCGTTGCTCTTTTTCTGCTGCGTCTCGCGAAGCCAAGCAACAATGAGTAAAAAGATTGTTGCAAGGAGGAAGAGCGATCGGCAGCGCCCAGGCGGCCGGAGCGCACACCTTGGAGTGGGACACGGACTATGCGGGCCGTGTGCGAGTGAGTGAGTGAGTTTGTGTGGTGCCCGCGGCCCAATTTGAAAGCGAGGCAAAGCAAAATGCGCGTACGTAATTATAACTCGCATGTGTGGCGCTCTTAACGAGACGAACGCAAACAAACGCCTCAAGCCGACTTTTTCTCTTTTTTCTCTCTCACTCTGCGCGGCGCGCGCTGTTTCTTTTTGGGCGCGAGCCCAAATGCTCTATATTTGGCACCAAATATTTGTGATTGCCGTCGCTTCCCCTTTTGCCTTTTCCCCCGCTCGCCTTGTACAAGCGGCCCGACAGAGAAAAAGACAGTGCAGCCGCCGATTCGGTCCAAAAGCCTGCTTTGCTTACCCGACTTTTTACAACTTCAAGTGTGACCAACGAATGGTGGCGAATACTTTTTTAAAAGCTATGCGAGAATGTCCTGGGCATAGAAGCAGAGCTGAATAATGTGTTTTTAACGTCTTTGTTTAGAAAGAATGAAGACGAAAATTTGTAGAGCCAAAGTTACGTTTCTATTTCGAAAAAAATCGTCTTTGCGCAAGTTGCTGATGCTGGGAGCCGCGACTAGATGTCGTTATCTTGATTAGGTGCTAATTTTGTATTGTATTCAGTGGAAGTCATCCTTTCATCGATTTCAAACGCAGTTTTAGCGTTCTGAAAGTTATGCTCTGCAAACTAACAACAATGTGCTAACCTGACAGAGCTGAAAAAATAAATAATTTCTAGACGTTAGAGAATTTATGGTGACCACAACCCACAGCAAATTGTGTCCAAACTGGTCTAACAGAATTACGAAACAATTATAATTACACAGCACCTGAATTGGATCCCCAATCATAATTAAAATGCCTGAAACACATTAATCAACGGTGGCGCCTCCCGTTGCTGCATTCCGCACCCACAAAACGTGGATTCAGCTATTTTGCACTCTAATTTTAGCATGAGCCGAAACAAAATCAATTAAGAAATGAATAAAATGCGTCCACGTTTTTTAATCCGGATTTTATGTGCTATTCGTAGAATTTTCTTTTATTGGGAGGCTCTTCTACCCATTCATAAAGGTGAACAACGCTAACTTTTTCTGCACTCCAACAAACGACTATTCTTCGGTGAGTCTGGCTTATTTCACAACTTGCTCCAGAGAGCGTCGTCCATCAATGAATCGGTATTTGGGCGAACGTGCGCGGCTCCCTGCCCCCTGCGCGATCAGAATGCCGCGGCAGCCAATGCAGAACGGAGGCGTTCGGGCTGTTTTTCAGCGAAACGTAAACAAGCGAACAACGGGCCAGCGGGCAAACCGCAGCCGAAACGAGAAGTCGTAACGCCGCATAAATTAATGCCACGTGGCCAAAAATAGCCACCGAATTTCAGCGAACTTGGAGGAGTGCGTAGGCGCTTTGCACCAGATCCACCGCCTTTCTTATTGTTGGGCCATCGCATTAACGACTCCACCTCGACCGCAGTTTTACTTGGCTCGCCGTACGGAAACACAATTTTGCCACTCCCCGTGTCTAGCCGCCGAATTTCGATGATTTTCAAAGTGCACTCTTGAGTCATCAGCTAGCTAACTAAACTTGTCAGCACAAGGAAATTTTATCCGAGCCATCTTTTCCGCGTGTGTGCTCTAGTTACTTGGGATTTTCCGTTACTTGCTATTTAATCTTACTTTGCTAGTGTCTATCAGAGAAATCCATTTAATTGCTAAAAAGGATGACTAGAGCTTCAATTTGTTCAAACACGACCATTAATTTTAATGGAGACGAAAAAATTTGCAATCGTATTGTCACATAAATATTGAAGCGGTCGTCAATTTAAACATAGAATATTAATTTTTACTCACATTACAAAAGTTTCTTTTGATCTGATATTTTAGGTGGCAAAAATGATAGTCATCAATGTACCCGCACTTTGAAAATAATTCAGGTACATCTTAGTGACGTACAAATCACAGCATAGGCGCAATGCCTTTCAGTCTCACAAGCTTCTAAAGCTATATTTAATCACAGCTACTTGTTATCACAGGTTTTGCGGGTACCAGACCATCAATGGAACAATGCATATTTCGCCCTCAAAAGCTGCAACAGCAGAGTGAAGACCACGTTTGAACCAAATCTTTCAACGTACTTCTTTAGTTTATGTCCAGCTCATCTCGGTCAAAACCTAGTGATATTTCCGACTTTCAATTTTTTACCGATTATAAAATAAAGTAAAATTCCCATTCTAGTTTAGGTTAATTAATACAACGAAGACAAAGCAATTTGCGAGTGAAGATAGCGATAGTAAAAATGCAACGTTGCGAGCACATGCGCTTAGACGATTGAATACTTGTCTTTTCACTCCTCTTGTCATTTCATAGAATTGTAAAGCATTCACTCGTGTTGGATGCGGAGGTGTAGAATAAGCTACGCCAACACAAGGCGAAACAAGTGGGGAGGCTAAATCAGCCAGTAAAAAATTAATAATGTTCGTGAGCAGAATTTTCATTCCTTTTCGAATGGGGTCACAAAAACACCTTTCCAAATAGTTTGCTACAGGCAACTTCAAATGAAAAGTCCCAGATTAATCTGTAGAAGAAATTGCCAAGATAAACAAATAATAATGATTTTTAGTGCCCCCGAGTGCTCGACTGTTCGTAATAAAAGTCTGGAAAAGTGTCAAGAAAACTTGTTTTCTCACACTGCAAGTGCAAAAAGTGTGCTATTTTTCTCTTTTTTGCCGGAATTCGCATTTAGTACTGTTTCTCAATCGTGTCGCTCGCGCCAAGCAACTATTTGCTTTGATTCTCTTTTCAAATCCTTTTTCACTTTCTCGATTCGCGCCGACAAACAGAATTAACGCTTAGTCACACGCGCGCACTCACTCTCTACCTGCAAGCAAACAAGTAGTGCCGTACGTGCAGGCAAGACAACAAATTTAAATCTTCTTTCTCGGGTGAGAGTATTTTGGTTTTGCGGCCAATAGGCGAACAACGCAAAAAGAAAATGACAAAGTGGGGGAGAGGCAAAGGGAGCGCGAAGCACACAAGCCGTCCGTCCGAGAGCGAGCGCTTTCGGCCTTTTTTCTGCTTCTTTTCGCCGTCCGGCCGCCTGCCTTTTGGCCCGACTTTTCGAAAATTGCGCAAGCAGTGCAGGCGAGCAACGCGCGTGAAAGTTGCCATGTGCTATGCGGCGTTGCGTAAGCTGCGTGCATTGCCTTCTCGCATGTATAACTGTACGCCGCCGTCGAGGCGGCTGCACCGACCATTCTATTTCTAATGCTCTCTGGCTGCGATTTGAGCGACTCAGCCGTCCGTCGCCTCCTTGTCATATTCGAGACAGAGAGCGACCGGTCCTTCCACGCGTGAATGAATGGGACATGAGACTGCCCTCCGAATCGATTCGCTTTGAGGTAGAGGTACCTGCCTATGCCCACTCTGTTCGCTAGATCAAGGCTTCCGTATGAGACATTTCGTGACGAATTTTTCAATGTAGCGAGCTTATATTGTAAACAATCAAAATAATCTGCCGTGTATTGCACGCATACATCAAAATATTTTTTTATTCATCAATTTCAACTATACTTTGCACTTTTCCAGCTGCAGTGTTAGTTAGTTTCTCAAAGGCCTGTTCAAAAGCAAAGAACTAGGTGAACACAAGTGGCTCTTTACTGAGCTTTACATGCTATTTTTAAACTGCATTCTTTTCAGCCCGTCGAATTGAACCTATTGTCAGATTATGCAAGAGTGCTGAGAGTTGAGAGACAATTTCAGCCTTTCAGATGAAAACCGACTGAATGCATCATGTTATATCATATTATTATTGTTGGAATTGCGACCGGTGTCTTGCTGCTCGTCCACAATTGGGTCTCAACAATCATGTCCGATTTAGACGGACCTGACGTGACAGTTTGCGTGAGAAACTCAAGAAGTCTAAATTATTGAAAACACTCGCCCGGTGCTCAGTAAAAAGTCCGACGTTGAGTCAGTAGCGCGCCAGAGAGCATGTCAACTTTGTGATAAATTTTACGTCACCAACAAAAACACGGCAGCGCGCGCCTTCGCGACGACCAAGCGGACTATCTAAAAATATTGAAGCGCGCCTTTGGTGTGCTTATGTCGCGCCGCTTAAGCCAGCCGATGTTGATTTATCGCACTTGTTACCAAATTTATTTCCGGACGCGCATTAAATTTTCAGCGGAAACTACAACGTGGCTTTTTCGAAGTGCAGAGCGAGTGAAACTTGGAATCGAATTTTTAAAGACTGGCATACTTGAACGAGTCCATTATTTTAAAATCATGGAGACAACGCATAAGATGGTGCCACAAGCTGTTCAGATTTCTGGATTTCTTGGGTTCTATACGTGTATTACATTCCATACGATTTAGTGACAGGTGACATCTGATTTAAGCTGAATTTTTAACTCTAAGAATTTTGCTCTTTCAGTTATTGCCCTACCAGTACAGACTCATTTTGCATAGTTTGAGTCAGCAATCAACAACCAACTCAAAATAGAGGCTCATGTTGGAAAATGCTACTAATTCTTCTTGACAGTCGTTGAATGGCTAAAGAGTGGACATAGTGGTTTTCGCCCACTAAATGAAAAGCAAATGAGATCGGACGGCGAAAAGACGGACGCATAGGCCAAAGTGCGGGCGGAGGAGTGTGTTCACGGCGCTTTGCTTTCGGCGAGGCCGCTAGCTGGCTCGTTCTTTAGCCGGCCGGCCAGCCAGCCAGCCAGCCAGCCAGAGGCAAGAATTCTGGCTCTGCGCGGCGTGCGTGTGTGTGTTGGGGCAGCGGCGGCGTGACGCGGAGGAGAAGGAGTGGGTCGGTCGGGCAGGCGTCCAAAATACTTCGGCAGATGGCCACCCCTCCGTCGGACGGGCGCCCTCGGAGGCAGTCGAGTGCGGCCAGAGGTGCGGCCCGAGTCGTGCTGTGCTGAGGCCAGGCGGGCGGACGATGGCCGCGAGCGGGTGGTGACCCGCGCGCAAGATGCCGGTCAGCACGGCAGCCGCCGCCTCCGACGCTGCCGTTCTCAGGCCGATAATTCACCCTACGACGCCGCCTGTCTCCGCCGCCCCCATCCTCCTGCAGCAGTCACCGTCGTCTGACCCCGGCAGCCCCGAGTCGGCCTCCGCCTCGCAGGCCGACTGTCCCCACTGCCAAGGTGCGTGCTGTGTTTGCGTGTGTGTGCCTGCCTGCAGACGACAACACACACCCCCGTCCCGTCCCGTCGCACTTTCCGCATTATTCCTCGCTTGCTCACCACGTTTACACTGAGCACCAGCTGGAAATCGTCAGCTGAGTGCAGGTAGGGAGAGCAAGGGTGGCCTTTGCTGCTGCTTCCAAGGTGCCGACAATGACGCACCGCACGACATTGAGCTATTTTTCGTTTCGGTGGATGAAAAATCGCGTAAACCGTTTGATACTTGGCCAAATTAACTAGATTTTTTCTTTATTACGTCCTTTTTATAAACAAGTCGTTTATTTCGATCTTCTCAAGTAATTAATGTTTAGTTTTAGCTAGTCTGAAGTTGGCATGTTTGTCGTGAACGTTTGTCGACAGCTGCTTGGCCAAAATTGGATCTCAAACTACAAAACCTTATTTTCAATTTAATGAATTAATTAAAATGCGTAATTAAATGCTGTTTTGCAAAGTTCTTAAAATACGAGGAAATCTTTATAGACGAAGTGCGAAAACCAAGCAAATCATTTTAACTTTCATCAAAGACGTGCAACTGTTTGAAAAAAATGTATACAATGAGAGTAAATAAGGAGTCGCATTCTTGAATACATCCATATCAACCATTGAGTTGCAGCTGCAACGATTGAAAATTATATTTTGCAATTGCGTTATATGGTTTATCATACGTTTATTTAGTTTTGTTAAAGTCTCTTCGTCTAATATTGTATCTAGGTATGACTCCTATTCCTTTTTGCAGGAAAAAATAAAACAAATGATGATATTATCTAGAACATAATCATTCTGCAAAAAAAACCTTACCACCTGCGAGTTTCGCGGAAGGCCGCAGCGACCTTATTCGCTTTCCTGTGTGCGCATTTCTCACATGAATCGCTCTGTTTTGCGTTCGTTTGCGTGTGCTTTTCATGTTGAAAAAGACTGGTTCATTGCGAACAAAACAAAAAAGCAAACGACCCACATAATTGTTGAAAATAGCCAGCGCTGTTTCCTTCCGCCCGCCTAACGTTCGACGTTGGTCCAGAAAAAGAAAACAAACTGACGAGTTTTCAGTCTCCACAACGCGGAGAGTGAGTAAACCCCGTCTTCTGCCTTCGCCTTGAAACCGTGATCCAGAGACAGTACATTAAAGAAAGGACTAATTTGATTCGATAGTTGGCACTGCTTTCTACTGAGCTCAGATTAAATTATTCGAGAGAAGCTAGATTGTCGAATTATTAAATTCATTTACAAACTCTAGTTTAAATAACAAATGAGTTACTCCCAAGAATTTCCATTTATTGCTCGGAATATAATAATGCCCTTTTCATTCAGAATTGAAATAATATCGTGGAATAATCAAAAATAATTTGGAAAGCCGTGGTATTGGTAACAGATCGGTCTAAAAAGTTTCATTAGTTTTTCCACCTTTGAATTTTTCCCACCTTACCCAGCCTCCTGTGCTGGCTATTGCACGTTGCAATGGCAACGGAAACATTACCAAATTGTTTGCGTTCTTCTATTCTAGTAAAAATACCTCAAATTTGAGTAAGGATATGTCAGTTAAAAATTGAACGTTATCAGCAAATTTTTATGAAACTCACGCCATGGGATATTTTATCAAGTTCTTGACTTTTCTGCATTAGGGGGCTCTTTTCGGGTTAAAATAAATTATCGAGCTTTTTATGTATAGTTTCGTCATTGTAAAATGAAAGCTAATCTCTAAAATAAATCTCTGGATGCAGATCAATACTTCAATTTAAGTTCGTGCAATCGTTCCCTATTCGCTGAAGACACTGAATAAGGTAGGTGGTCGAATATATTTTTGACTGGACGGCCAAAATTAGAAGACGCACTCCAATGCAATATTACAGTAATGTAAGCCACATCGAAGCCTTAACAGATGTAAAAAAAACACTGAAAACTAACCTACTATGTTAAATGACTGAATAGTCATTAGAAGTTGCTTTAGAAGTTAAAAAAGAGAAGCAACTGTAAAACTTGAAAATATTGCTCGTTAACTCAGTTTCTTTCAATTAAAGCAAACTTAAAAACTAAAGTTATTGATGTGCGCCTTAGAAAGCGATGGAAACTGTGCCGCTTAGCATATCATTGAAGCGGGAAGCGTACTATTCCAGGGAGATATATTCTACGTCTTTTTTGTTCCGTGTCCGTTTTCCAACACATTAATTCAAGTCACGTCGATGTTTCATTTATTAAGTTGTCATGGGTTGATAATCTACCGTTCCCACAAGGTAATTAAACTTAGGCAACGGATTATTGGAAAATTTCTTCAATCTTTTTAAAGGTCTGGAACGAGTAAAACACTACAAAATTAGTTTATTAATAGATTGCAGAACGGAGTAAATTCTAACTTAAAAACCACAGAGTAAAATGATCTTCATCTATCTATCGGCTAGTTAAAGATAAAATTTACCGGCGAACATAATCACCATCTTCCGATTTTTAATGCTTGAATAAAATTAGATGGGTGGGGCAGAGACACGTCTCATTTTCACGGCTTAAATCCGAAACATCATCATCATTTATGCTTGCTTGACTTGCTTTGATTCACTATCCACTTTGGTGCCGAATCGGCAAACAGTGAATAAATAATCGCCGAAACAGGCGCAGCTAATTCTAGCTCGGAGCAGACTAAGCCTCCCACGCTAATTACAACGCTGGTGTCTGCATTACGCAACGCCTCGCCGACATCGCGCAGAAATGATCTTTGCGAATGCAAACAACACAACCAACGTACGACTCTTTGGCTAGTTTTGTGGTTTCAATGTCTAAAATTATAATAGGCGCCGTTTTTAAGCGACGCCTTCGCCATCGGGAAACAACAGTCTCGTTTAAAAAAACTCAGTATGTTAGTTTGTTACTCTCTAGACTTTCGTGCGTCATTGAACAGTGGGAAAGTAAATCAATTTAAATTTCTATTTTAAAATCGAGTCGTTTAATTAGCTATTGGAAATTCGACTTGAGTTAGTCTAACTTTTTCAAATGTTTTAAAAAATCCTAGGGCTTTCACTCCCAAATCTCGTTGAGTTTGAAATCGGTTTTAAATCTTAGTTGCGTTTTTCAAAAATATTCTTCGGCAATGGAAACCAACTTTTGAATATCATCTTGAAATTGCGGAGAGATGATCTCCTCCCGCGCCCGAAAATGACATCCATTGGCACAAAAAGCAGTAGGGAGTCTATTCTTTGTGTTTGTCACTGGTCACGTGACGTTCTGGTTTCCAGCGGCCGAAGCCATGCACACCTGTCGTCGCCGCTAACTCTCGAGCCACAAATACTCATCTGCGGGCACGCAAGATGCTCGCTCTCCCTCGCATTACACATTATAAACCCTCTCGCTTGGGCGCTATCCACTAGTGATTTTTGACGCGGATTTGTCCGGAAGCAGCAGCACCCAACAACGCCGCTTGATCAAATAATGTTGAAATTCGGTGTAGAATACCGAAAAACGGTCAAAAATGAAATTCGTGCGTTTTACAACGTGGTCAATTGAAGTTATAAGGAAATACGCTCGACAAAAACAATGCCTCTTGTGAGAATCGAACTCACGACCCCTGGTTTACGAGACCAGTGCTCTAACCTCTGAGCTAAAGAGGCTTGGCGTCGGAGGCGGGTGTCCGTGTTGTACATAACGAGAGAATCGCGGCGCTTGTAGCGACTTCCACTCGCGGTGCTAGCGTCGCCACCATGCGTCGAACGGCAGAACACGAACCACGAATACACAGCAGAGCTCTCGAAGGGGAGGTGAAGCAGCAGTGACTCACTCGGCGCACGGTGCGCGCTGTCCGCCCACGAGTCTGATTCCCTCTCGAGCCCTATTTTTGATAGAAACGTCTGGTCAGACAAACTAATTAACCGTCCTCACCCTCAATTCTCCGCTTGAATAAAATAAAAGTGCGTTAAAAGGAGATAACTTACAGTTCTGATAATTTACTTGAGATGTATACAACGACACCCTAATTAAAACTTCAAAATGCAAATGAATATTATCCAACCTGAGCTAATTCAGTTTGTGGTCATCTTTTTATGTTCCTTCATGGTAATGGAAATAATCACACGGATGTTTTACCATCTAGATACTGCGTGTTCAGCAGTGTAGTGTGACAGTTATCTGTTCATTCGGTTAAATACAAATATTTACTTTTAATTTGCACTGTGATGCCACAATCAAAACAGAAAAAGTAATCTAATCAGCAACTTGGTTTGTTGCAGCAGAATACGGAGGTGCCGGGCCTGTGTATTGGCGTATCCAGCTGGACAAAGATCTCCTAGAGACCATACTCTCGATCTACCCTGAGTGGTTCAAGGTTGCACTGCTATTTCTATTGTTTGTGTTTACACATCCCAAATTAGTCTGAGCGAGGCCGCCTCAGAGCGGCGCACCTTCGCCTCTTGCAAGCACTTTTTTTTAATTTTAACTTTGTCTCTTTCACAGGAGTGCAATTTGGACTTGTTGAAGATGGCTGAGAGCGGCCAGGCTAGCGAAGCGGATTCGGAAGGGACACCAAAGTCACCTCCGAAAGCCGAAGTCGACGAGTCGCCGCTGCAGAAGTGCATGGATAAAAATAAAGAATGTAAGTGGCTAATCTGATAATGATAATCATAAATCGTCGTTCAATTATATTCAAATCAGAGGAAAAGCGGTAGTCTAGTAAAGGACTAATTTTTTTTATTGTGGGCGCTTCTCGCGATCCCACACATTAATAAGATTAAAAGAGGAAAATCAGAGCTTGTTTCTTAACGACAACAGAGTGTTTTGAGTTATAAAAAGTAAGAAAAAAAGAATTTGCTACTTTTCAGGTAAAAACGTCGAGCAAGCTCATTAAATATAAAAATATTTGTCAAAAATAAGGTTTCTCACTTAAAACGGAACAATTAATATATTTATCAATCCAAACAAGTTTTCCTGTGTTCGCAATAGCCGCCTAAAATTCTATTCGTGAACCATGTATTACAGTTTTGTAATAATCGGAGAAACAGGAGATTTAGACAAGGACGCACGCGATGAAAAGATAAAGGGTTTAAAGCCCGCTGCATTGAGCGTTGCTCGCGGTCAGTTCGTTCAGCCAGCCAGCCGCGATTAACCTTTGCGTCGGGGCTTACGTTCGCTCGCGTCTGATATCTAGAGGAAAGAAAGGAAGAAGAAAACGGCAGCGCCGGGCGGAACAACAAACGTGAATTCGAGTTCTCGCGACACCTTGCGCGCACTCATTAGTATGTGGCTGGGACACTACTTGTCGGTGCAGCGCGCAGTTTGTGTATTTATTAGCGTGATCAATGACCCTGTAGTGGCAATGCTCAGGCTAAACTTCCTCTCGGTAATTTCCTCGCGGATCCCAAGACGTGCGACTGCACCCACCCACTGGCGATCGTCGCCCCAGGTGCCGAGTGCCATCCGTATTTTGTTTTTTTCTTCCACTCACTTGTCCGCCAGCGGTGGCCAGCGATGGTCAAATTCACAAATTACTTTTACGATCCAATAAGTCAATGTTGCCGAAACGATGTTTCAGCTCTCAAAGTGAAGCTGATGCTTCGCAGACCAATCAACCAACTTGTGGCCCAAGGAATAATGCCGCGTGAGTACACTTTTTGTTTTTGACAGCCATCCGGATTACTCGCAACCAGAGGTTCACATTTCTTTGAAAAAAAAAAAATACTTATTGCAATTTTCTTTCAAAAAACCTTCATTTCTTTTTCTATTCTAAACTAACCCAGTTAAATTTTGAAAAAAAATAACCATTTTCAAATAGAAAATATATTTCTAGTCTTTTCCTTTATGGCAGATGGGCATCAGACCTCAAAAAAATTTTAAACTCTATTTTATTAATGAAAAAATCTACTTCATTTGGATGCGCAGCGTTGAAGACTCCTCCAGCATTCCACGAGGTACGCCAAAAATTGGAGCGCGCCAAGACTGGCGATATGCTAAAAGCAAAAATCCAACAAAGGCCAGATCGGCAAGAACTAGTCCGGCAGCACATCCTCGAAGGTAAGCAAAGTTCTTTCAGCACTCGTCTTTTGCGACAGGAATGGCATTCATATCGTTCTCTCTGTGCAGATGTAGGGCATGTGGACCCATCGCTGGCTGAGAGGCAGCGCATGCTGAAGAAGGCGCGTCTGCAAGACTCGTTGAATGACCAGCTGTCGCACCGACCTGGCCCGCTTGAGCTCATCCAGAAGAATATCCTGCACACGGATGAAACCATTGAGAGGGCCGTCAAAGGTAGGCATTTTTCTTTTTTTTGCGGATTTCAACAGAACAAAAAATTTTGCACATGTTTCGTTGATCAACTTTATTTAAATTTTTTATTTTGTTTAATACTGATTTATTTAGGATTTTCAGTTTCTCGAATTGATCTATAAGTATATACAAATCATGGAAATTCATCCATTTTACAGAGGGCCAGATTGCATTCCGCGCGACGTGCGAGGGCCAGCTGACGAAGCCGCAGCACCCGAATCGCTACATCACCCTTGAGGAAGACTCAAGCTCAGAGGGTGGACAGTCTCCTCCGCAGTCGGCACCGCCATCAGTACCGCCAGCAGCCCTACCTTCAGCGCCGCCACCGCTGAAGCCCGCGGCACCGACACTGCTATTGTCAGCGGGAATGTGCTTTGAGCCGGCAGGATGCAAGTCTGTTGTGATGCCCGTGTCGGTGGTGCAGTGTCCGGAGGCGGCGGCCAGCCCCAGTCTGACCACCTCACTGTCCTCGCTCAGTCCCATCAGCTCTGTGGCGTCGCCCAAAAGCGCGTCACCGTCGCCGGCGCTGGTCGCGACGCCTGCCGTAATCACAGTGGCGCCGCTCTCGGTGGCCTCGATCTCAGCGCCGCCGTCGCTCACGGCGCCTACCACGGCCGCGCTTATGGCGGCACAGCGACCCTCCTCCAAGGCTGAAAAGGAGCTTCAGAAAAATCGCAAGAAGTCCAAGACCAAGACGCAGCCCAAAGCGCGGACCATCAAGTTTCATGAATACAAAGTAAGTTTGGGATGAATTTCAACCAGCAGAAAGTAATGTTTGGTTTCCTTGATTATTAGTTGGAAAAATTGGAAGATGTCACGTTTAATTGCTAATGCTCGAAGTACTGTTAATACTGTTCAAAAAGCACTAATAAAAATAATTTTTTAGCTTTGTTTTTAAATATTTTGCTGAAGTCAAAACCATAGACACTAAAAAGAGCACTGTGATGTGATTTTACTAAATGCCTTTATACGCTGCATTCCAGGGTCCACCAAACGCTCAAAAATCGCTCAACAGTCCAACTCCGGTTGAGACGTCGTACGAGCTCCTCTTGCAGCAGCAGCAATTGTTCCTCCAATGGCAGTTGGAGTGGCAACACAAGGTGAATTTCTAACCAGAGTTTCAAATCCTGTCAATGTTTAATTCTGTTGTACAGTTTCCGCAATTAATCCTGCCCGCGTCCAAGAAAAAGCCCAGCTTAAGTGGGGCTGAGACCAAGTTCTCCAACCTGATCGCCGTATCGACGTCTGCGTTGCCGCAAATCCAGCCGGCGACGCATAGCCCAATCGCCTCGCCGTCGCAGCAGCAATCGTCCTCCAACAGCATGAGCAACATCCTTCCCTCGCCCGCACCGCCCACCACGCCCACCTTGCCCCCGGCCACCCCTGAAAGCATCAGAGCCGTTTCGAAACTAGAAGATATGAAAGGTACTCATTTAGAATGGATATTATTACTTAAAATTGGCCTGAAAAATTGATATCTATATTTATATCGTTTTTAAAAAGTAAACGTTTGCTTTGATTTGTAATTTTATGTTATTTTCAACAGTAAATGACCTCAAGGCTGAACTCAAGAGGAGGAATTTGCCTGTGTCAGGCTCGAAACCACAACTGATCGACCGGCTGAGGCCATACAGTGACCAAATTATGTTCCAATCAGACAAGCAACCAGCCACCCCAGGTTCTGTGTCTTCCACTTGCGGCATTTCCAACCCCAAGTCGTGCGGAACCCTTGCTCTTGGAGATGAGTCCTTGTCGGATCTTTCCTCGATGGACACCCCTTGCTCACCGGCCACCGAGACGCCCTTGTTGGGTCTTGAGGCAAGCAGCCCTGACAACGCGAGTAGAAGCCCCACTTCGCCACACCCTTCGTCGCCACTGTCCTTGATCGGCGGACCTGTGTCCAACGCGCCCTCCACCCTGCTTTCACCGGCCACCAACATGGATGTGGACAACGACCTTGAGATGGCCTCAATGGACACTACCGACGCTCCATCCTCGCCACTGTCCAACCCTGTTTCACCCGCGTCTCCTTTTGCAGCGGTGCTGTCAAAGACGGTCAGTGAGGAGATCATTAACCAGCAGCAACGCAAGATAGAGCAGCTCCAACGCGAGCTGCAAAAGTCTCAGCAGCATAACCAGCAACACAAGGTGAGGGTGAGACCACTCTGCAGAATACCTTTTGTTAAAAACAGTTATGTGATGTGGGAAAACGCACTAGTTATTTTTCCAGCTCAATAATGCGAGTTTTTATTATTTTGCTTATTCTATAAAAATGCATTATTCTAAATAACAGAACAAAAAATAAAATTTTCAACCAAATTCAATGACACCATAACAACTCTTCATTTGAGCAGCAAAATTTGTGCAGAAAATTCATTTTCTTGGTCATCTAACCAATATTATATCATTAACTCAGCTATTTCATGTAAATTTGCAAAGTTGACACAACCTCACTGAAAAATACTTTTTTGCAATTCAGTGGGAGTTAAAAGAAAAATAGGGGATCTTATCGCTGATCCCAGTTTTACAAGCTCCTAAGTTATTTCTCTGTTTGCAGTCCAAGGAGCAGGACAACTCATCGACCAAAAACCAACTTCAGCAGCACCTGCAGCAGAAGCAGCAACAAAAGCAGCTGCAGCAGCAGATGCACAAGTTGCAGCAATTGCAGACGCTGCGGCAGCAGCAGCTGCAGCAGCTGCAGCAGGACAACGTTGCCGCCACAACCACGGTCCATCAGCAGCAACAGCCGATCCTGCCGCAGGCCCTGGCCTCCAGCGGTCACCTGCAGCAGCAACAGCAGCAGCAGCTCAACGTCAAGGCCAGTCTGGCCGCTTTTCTTCTGCAGCAGGCGCAGCAGATCTCGGTTGGGCAGCCGCAGCACCCCTTCGTGCTCAGTATCACCACCACAGCCCCCACCGCCACCCCCGCGTCCACCCCTGTTGTCAACAATAATAACGTTGTCATCAACAACAATAACAACAACCTGGTGAACAACCGCGAACAGAGCGAGCAAGAGCAGAAGCAGCACAAGATCAATCAAATCAACTTGCTGCAGAAACAACGCTCCAATTCTGTTGCTGCTCAGCCCCAATCTCCGCAACAACAACAGAGGTTGGTTTTCCCTTTTTAGTCCATAAAAATTATACTTCAATCCTTCCAATAATTTAAATAGGAGATCAATTTTTCTATTCATGAAGATCCTTCACAAATTGTTTACGCACCTCAAAAAATTTGCTTATTTAAAGTTGTAACTTCTTAAAACGATAGCCAAGAATCTTTTATTTATTATAATTGTAATTAATTTTAGATCAGCTTCAATATCCAGTTTCCGGGGCTCATTTGACCTGCAGCAGTCGCCTGCACCTTTGATAGAAGTGGCTCCTCCTAAGGTAGACAGCAAGTCGCCACCTCCACCAATTTACGAAGAGGCGGCAAAGCTACTTAAAGTGCACATCAAACAGGTACTTCTGCTTTGCACTTTACTTGGACCAAGAAATGACAACGAATTTTAATTTCAGGAGGCGAACGCATCAAAACAGAAACATATAAAGAGTCAAATCGTAGATGACGTGCTAGAAATACTTATTAAAAATGGAGGCAAGTGCATCTTCTGCAAATAGATAGAGATCTTTTTTCTGACGGAAGTTTATTCTCATATCCATAGAATTGCCTCCAAGTGCTGCTCAAGTGCCTGTGACACCGACCACGCCGGGCAACTTTGCGAACCATGAGCTGGCTTTCAAAGCTGGTGGTGTGCAAGAGACCAAGCCGCCCCCGACGCCGCCCCCGCTGCCGGCAGCCTCACTCCAAGACTCTTTCACCCTCAATCTGCAGTCCATGATCAGTGATTTAAATGTTCCGGACGCAAAGGTCAGTTTCCCGTCACAAAGTTGAAAGGAATGAGGTTGATTTACTTACATTTTTATATTCTAGACGTTGGAGAAAAGTGATAACACATTTGTGATGAGCCACCTCGACTTAATTTTGGGCCAAACTGGGAACAACCCCCAGCCTATGAGTTTACCCTGCAACAACTTTAATCAAAATCAGGTATGATTTTAGTAAAACTTTTTTGTTCCTTATATTTTAACTTCTTTGATGGTAAATTTGTCCAAAATTAGAGAGTTAAAAAATTCAATTGTAAATTTTGTCACCAAGTACATGAAAAAAAAATGAAAAATAATTTCAAGTCTAAATAATATTAAATGTAATTTAACCCTTACAAGAACGTAAATTAATTCAGGGATTTTGTAAGATATGATAAATTTGCTATGGAATTGGATATAAATTTGATTTTGCTGCAAGAAATTCGTGAAGCACTGAATCATTGTGGTATAATATGTATTTGAAAGAATGACTGAAAAAATCCTTTAAATCAAAACACTGCTCAATTATTTTCTAAATTAAACTAATATACCTTGATATCATCTTTACTTTAAATCATCATGTTTCAGGTGCCTATGGTGCTGGCGACAAATCCGACAGTGGATCTAGGTTTGGACCTTGAGTCGATGGACTTTGGCCAGCTGGAGCCGATCAAGCTTGAAGGTGCTGACCTGGTAGACAAGTCTATTGAAGAGCCGATGGAGGGGCTTGTGTCGGGTGGCGACTTGCCCATGGAGCTAGACATGTCCGAATGGCTCGAATCGATGCTGCCGAGCACAAGTCAGCCGGCGCCAGTGTCATCGCGGGGTCACCTTGGCACCCATATGCCAGCGGCCCCCACAGACATGGACACGTACGACCCCCTGCTGAGCAACAGCCAGGACGTGTTTGACCTGTTCAACTTTGAGGACGCCGACCTCAAGATGTCCTCGGTGGACATGAACAACCTCATCTGGGACAAGGCGGACTACGCCGCCTAAGTGAATCGGTGGATGACTCTTACGTTTCAACTGGAGACCAACTTTTGCCATAGTTGAATCATTCATATGTGATCAAACAATGTGGCTTCGATCTCTGCGGTTTCGAGCTGCTGAATGTTAACTGCGTGCTGGAAATGGTGGGCCGAAATCTCAACTTCTCGATTGTTAGCAAGGAACCTTCTACGCCTTTTCAAACATTTCATTCAAAATATATCAGAAATGTTTTAATTTAGATTTGGTTAGTGAACTGTGGAGGAAATACTTAGCATTAAGGAAAAGAAAATTAATTCTGAAATATTCAGAAATAGGGTTCCGCGCTCTCTTGTCTGTCCATTGTCGATTTAATAATTCAGGGGGTTGCTGAGAATTTGAAAAAGCGAAGCATTCCGAACAAAAAGCTTGAAGCTCTTTTGGACCACGAGTCAAAATTGATGGGGTCGTATCCAATTCGTCAAGCCCACCACTTAACACGCAGGACTTTCAGCTGGCTGGAGAGCAGGCAGTTTTTGACAGTGCACGAACTCGCGAGCAGTGAGACTTGAAATTATATTATCGAGTGCGCGTGAAAGAAGCAAGAGCTTTGCTGCTGCTGATGTGGTGATGAATGGTAATGGGACGTTGCGCACCCTTGCAAGACTTATTAAAAGAAAATGCCACCACGTGGTGCTAGAAAATCGCGTTTGTGTGCCTTATTTGGAAAGAAAATGTTTACATCGAGTTCTCTCACACATTTTTTACCGTTTCCTTTGGTTGTACGCTAATTTGCGTGATTTTAACGAATTAATTTACAAGAACGCGGGCAAGAAATTTGCATAACCCCGGCTCAACGCAAGAAAGCAACATGTGTGCAGATTGCGCTAGTACTTTTTTCAAATAAAACGAACTTTTCTGCTGCAAATCTGAGACGTTTGCAACACAATCTTGGTGCCAATCACACGGGAGATTAAGTTACATCCCTCCGCTGATCACTCCTCATTATTTGCCAATTTTTGCTACACTAATGAACGACTACTAATTACTAAAAGTAAACAAATCTTGCTGTGCATCGTGATAAAACAAAATAAGAAATTTATGTAAAAACCATTCCCGTAGCTAACAATTGTTAATTTTTATCGCGGATATTTTATTTATGAAAGCGAAAGAGAGAGAGCACGCGCGTTTTTAAAACTCACAACACAACACATGGTACTGCACACGCGGCCACAAAGTAGGAAACAGGCAGGGGCCAGTGTTTACTTGACTGACACACGCATACACTTGCAAAAGTAATTTTATTAAAAGTAGTTTTCCTCCCTCGCCTCTCAGTCGTGCTTGGTCTAATTTGAGAGTGTGAGAGAAAATCGCGCGAGAGCAAAATATATAGGAATCACGCGATTTTTCCACTCAATTAAATCGTTCTAGTGTTTTTTGATATTACCAAATAAGTTTTCAGCATTTCAAAAGATGAAAATTGTTCTTGAAACGTGTTTCCGACTTATGTTGTGTCTTCCTAGAGATGAACGATTGATCTGTGCTTTAAACGAAAATGTTGATTTCTTGTCTTAATACTTTCGCTTTGTTATTAATTTAGCGTTGATCAAAAAGTAACAAATAAACATTCTTCTTTTATCCAAATCTGGCGTTTTCTCTCTTAAAATCTAAAAACCCTCTATGCAAATATCATAAACATCTGGCAATTATCTTAGCTGTGAATTTATTAAATATCTTTGTCTGAACTTCATTAAATTTGTGGACATTATGTTGAAGGAAGGTAACAGGGAGTATTAATCGTGTTTGTTCTATTGAACCTTACATATTTCAGTTTTCTTGTTATTAATATTATTTATTGAAACTATTAGATTTATAGCAAATTGAGTTATGTCGGTTGTGTATAATTTGTGTATGAGAAATAAAAGGCAGTTTTGGCCAAATGAATGCGTGTTTCCATATATTTATTGTGTTGAGTCGCCAGAGTCGTGAAAATACAAGGTACAATTTGGTTTCTTGAGGCCTGCTGGCGTCTTCAGTTTAGAGTGGACACGAGGTGTGTCGCCTCCTGTCGCGTATTTTCTTGCCGATCGCACGAGTGAGTGCGGCTGGAAGAAGCAAATCGATTTTTCCGCAGAGGGTTCACAGGGGTTCTTTCAACGCTTTCGTGTTCGATCAACTTGGCGCCGCAACTTAACAGTGACCACAACCATCAACTGAGTGTGCGCGCGCCTCGCAAAAATTAACTCGCTCCTCGCGGCTAGCCTGAAGAAATAAAATACGCTTTGCAGATCAACTGGACTCTGGGGTTAGTCAATTCGCACCTCCTGCAAAATGAATGTTTGAATTGAACGGGGAGAGGGCAGGGAGGGATCAGCGGGACAAGGAAAGGGTGATGGAGACAAGAAACACCTACAAGCAATAATTATACACAAGATGAGTGCAAGAGGAAATGGGTTGGCGTGAGCAGACAAAAGGAAACCAAAAACCAAATGCTAGCAACAAGAACTAAGATGATTTTTTTGAATTTTCTTTTTCTTTTTTTATGTCATATTTGTTTTGCCAAGTTGGAGCACAGACCATTGTTGGCTGGCTCCGTCCGAGAGACAGGATTCGTTGCTGGCAGCTGCTGCTCTCTCGCTATTCCTCAGACTGTCTGGAGCTTATCCGTTCAGGCGTTAGAGTTCTGCCTGTCGGAGAGGCGCCGGGGCCTTGGGCTGCGGCTCCGCGGCCGACCTCTCACCGGCACCGGCGAGCTCCTTTTCTTGTTGAGCTCGGCACGCCGCCGCTCATGCTCTTGCAGCCGCCTCAGCCGCATTTTCTCCTTCAAGGCGATCTGAAAAGCAAATGGTGAGGAAACAAGAATGAGTTTGCGGTGAATTAGCTACCTGCTCAGCACTCAACGGAAGCCAGTAAATGCAAGGAGTTGCTTTGGTCTTGCGGAATAAGTCATCCAGCATCTTTGGAGGAGGCTCGTCTTCCTTCCTCTTTGTCTTGCGCTCTGTAATTATTGGCAGTGCCCCTGGTTAGCAAATCAACTTCATCAAAGATCAAGGTGGAATAACTCTCAAGCTCGCATTAATCAAATTAAAATATCATAAATATAAGGAATACTAGAGGAATGGCTCTGGTGCTGGGGAAAAAACAACGACCACAGCATAAACCGTTGAGGATTGAGGATTCTGAACTACCAGCCGTTGAAAAAGGTAACTGCATAAATTAACACTTTTTATGTTCTTACAGTCTCACGTCACTGTTAGAGGTGATTTTTTTTAATTTTTATTATATTTAAATGATTTTACAAATTATGAATGCTTTACATTTTCGGAGCAGATAATTAATGTAGAATTGTCCTCAGGAAAATTCTTAAAATACGTAAGTCCAGAAAAGAACCACCTCGTGTTACTGACCCCGCACCGCAGTCTTTAATTGAAACGCTAGACATTTTCTCGTAGCAAGTAGAGTTGGAAAGCTTTCCCAATCCTCCAAATCCGAATGGACTTGTCATTGCAATGAAAGAGAATCAAATCAGACCCTGAACGTCATTTGCATTCTCACATAGCAAGTGCATGCAAAGCAGGCGCTCAACAATGAGCAATGCGAGCCAACGACTTGGTAAAACTAACCAAAAAACTCATTGATTTGCATTGGATAATTATTATATTAAAAAGATGTACTTGGTGGCATTGGCATAAAAATACTCACGCGGAGAAGGAGAAGCAGAGCGTTTGCGTCGTCGTTCCTCGAGCTCCCTCCTGGGCGGCTCTGTCTGGCTAAGTTTGTGCAAATCCCACTCTCGGATCACTTCAGCCTAGAATTGAATACATATTTGTCACATCGCGTGGCAGAACAAATGGCCAAATGTGTACCTTCTTTCGCATCAGGGCTGCGCGTTCCTCCAAGTCACTCTTGTTGGAAGATTTGGCCTCAACCTCTGGCCTGCTAACCACCTCAGGTTTTTCTGAAAAGCATTTGATTAAACCAAGCACTCACATACCAAAGGCGATTTTTTAATTCTCTCGTGTTGCTTTTGTTGCTTACCTGGTGCATCAGAGCCATTGGAAGTGACAATAGGTTGCTCAACCCTCTTGACCACAGTCTCCTCAGGCGCACTAATGTACTTTTCCATCAAGTCTCGGCTGGCAAAGTCCACAAGCAAACGCTTCTGGTTGGTCACGGGCCAATTGATGCCATGCAAAGCTTGCCTTGTGGTACTTGCCTGCTCTTCAGTTTCAAACTAAAAAATCAAATAACTGAGTAATCCATTCACAGAATTGAAATAAAATGAAAAAGCAGATAGAATAAAAAATAAACTCACTTCAACAAAGCATCTGGACTTGATCTTATTCAACCAAATTCTGCCTTCCAAAATAGTTCCAGTGCGACTTAGGAGATCCTTCAGCTGCGGAAGCGTGAAAGGCCTCACCAAATTGGTGATGTGCAGCACGGTCGACAGCTCAAACTTCGGAGGGGTCATAGGTTGCTTCGGCTTGTTCTCCGTGGACATGTGCACAATTGACACCTTGCGCGGTCCTGCAAGAATCAGAGGGAAAACGGCATTAACACCAATTTCTGGCGTTTTTCCAGCACACACACACACACCTGTTTCCTCTTTCGCCGCGTCGTCCGTGTACGCCGAGGGCATTGCCGGCGCCATGTCCATTGGGGTTGGGAGTGGCTCCTCCTCTAGAATTTTCTTCACCTCCTCCTCAGGGGCGAATGTAGCGTCTGGAATAAGTTCCTGTTTGGACAGTCGGTTAGTTAGAGGCAAACCACATCACAAATCGTAAACCCCTACTTTAAGAGAGTCTGTCGAGATAGCCACTGCAGCGTTGATCTGCAAGCCGGCCGCGTTGCTCAGACCCCAACGTCTCTTCTTCTTGGGTCCGTCCAAGCTGGTGTCAGGCTCCTTGTTCCCTTCGGCCAGTCTGTAATTTAGTTGGGAAATGTTGACAGTTAGATCCTGGTTTCATTTCGGATTGAGATTTGAGATGCGCTACTTAAATTAATTAATTTGGGAGGATAAAACATGTAACAAGGATCGCATTGATGACTTGCCTGCTACGCTTGAGAGACACTTTCTCAGCCTTCCTTGGTGGCTTTGGCTTGACAGGACTCTCCTCTCTTTTCTCAGACTTTTTCTTTCTTGAAGGACTAGGGCTGCGTCGGTCACGTCGGCGTTCTCTCTCCCTTGAGCGGTCCCGATTGCGCCTGTAAAATATACATTTTCAATTCAGAGAGAAGAAATTCACACGAGCATGATTTTTATAACACATAAAAGCACTTTCTTACAAATTAGAATTTCATTTGTAAATCGCTCTCAAAAAAAGCAAAATGTAAAATGGTTTTGGAAGGTTACTTAACTATATTATGCGATGCAATGAATGCATTCCTCAGTAAGTGTTTTTTTATCATATTATTACCATAGTCTGAACCATTAAAGTAAAGGTTATGAAAAACTACTAGCTCATATGAATTTGTTGCAGACATACCTGTCGCTTCTGCTTTCATCACTCCTCCTCTTATTCTTTTCGTCACTTAGCTGCCTTCGTCGCGACTGCTCTGACTGTCTCTTGCCCGTGACTTCGTCAGCACTGTCCACTTCATCCTGTTCAGAGATGTCGCCGCACACAACTTCGCCAGGACTTTGCACCACCTTGTCTTCCTCATCGCCAGCAGTCGCTGCAGCAACCTGCTCCTTACCTTGCGACTCGTCAACAGTACTTGTTTCCATTGGTTCATCCTGTATCTGCTCTTTTTCTGGAGACTTCTCCTTGACCTGTTCTTCAATCTTTTCTGGCTCTTTGGCCTCAGGTTCATCAGACGCAACTTCAGGAACAGCGGCCTTTTCTGGCTCCAGAACTTGTACTGGCTCAGCAATTTTCTCAGGATCAGCAGTTTTTTCTGGCTTAGCGATTTTCTCTGGTTCAACGACAGTTTCTTGTTCTTCAACCTGTTCTAGTTCAATGACTTCGACAGGTTGAGCGATCTGTTTGGGCTCTGCAGCCTTGACAGGTTCAGTAATCTTTTCAGACTCTGCAGCCTTGACCGGTTCAGCGATCTTTTTGGGCTCTGCAGCCTTGACAGGTTCAGCAATCTTTCCAGATTCTGCACCCTTCACAGGTTCCAATACTGGTTCCGCGACTTCAACAGGTTCTAGAACTTTATCGGGTTCAGCAACTTTTTCAGGTTCTTCAACCTTTTCCTCCGCTACAGGAGGTGGTGGCTCAACTTTCTTCACAGGTTCAGGATCAGGCTCAGCAATCTCCACCTCAGCAGGTGCTGCAGCAGCTTGAGGTGCAGGAGAAGGCTCCTTCTGAACAACTGGAGCGGCAACCTCTGGAACGATTTCCTGCTTTTGCTTCACCACCTCAGGAGCTTCCTCCTGAACAGCCTTTCCATCAGCGACAGTCACAACTTCTTCTGGTGGCGCGACAGAGGGTTCTGCCTTTTCTTCCACCTTCGCCGCTGGAGGCGCAGGCAACTCCTCACTGTCCGAAGAGGAGTTTGACGACGAAGAGGAGGCAGACTCCTTCTGCTGAACCGTCTTTTTCTGCGCCTTACCCGCTCCGCGGGTGGGTCGGGTGCGAGTCCTTGGAGGACTGCTCTCAGCCGGTTGGTCCTCATCTTCATCCTCAGGCTCAGTTGTGCTTGGGCACACAAGCCAGTGACCGCTGGGAGTCCGACTCAGTCTAAAAAATTCAAATGCAAACGTAGTAAATTTAACCTGTCTATATTAAGGATTGATTTAATTAGTGTTTGGGAAAATCCCACAGCCAATGGGACTAACGCATACAAATCAAAATAACTTACTTAGTTGCTAAGTGGATAGGTGGCATTTTAGTGGGACTTTTATCTACAGCCTCATCAGGTTTTACCTCTTCAGCGGCACCTCGTCTGCAATCCCATTTCATTAATGCAATGTACAGACAATGGAAATGATTACTAACCTGCCCCTAGTGCTCCTTTTAGCAGTTTCAGCTGCTGGCTCAGTCTCAACCGCAGCAGCCGAGGCTGCTGAAGCACGTCCACGTCTAGCAGGCGTCTTTTTGGGCTCACTGGCTACAGCCCGACCCCTTCTGCCCCTTGTTGGTGGAGGAGCCTCCTCCTTCATAAATGAAATTACAATTAGACCCATAAACCGTTATGTACTCAAATGTATCTCATTAAATTAGGTACTAAAAAGCCTATAAGGAGAATTAAGAAATATATTTCTGAAAGACAGTCAGAGATTTAACAAAATAAAATTACAGTTGAAATTGTAGCTTTAAATCAAAGTAGTTAATCTTACATCAATAAAATTTTGAGGGGAGGACATTTTAAAAATGAAAACTTTCAAACTATAGCAAAAATCAGATGCGTACAGCGCTTGATTCGTCACTGTTGGAGGCTTCAGCCGCGGCTGCAGCAGCAGCCGCCACAGCCGCCGCTCTGCCCCTCCTCTTAGTTTGCGGCATGACCTCTTCCTCCTCTTCTTCCTCGTCACTCCATTCGGCTGCTTTTTGCTGTTTGACAGCTCTGCTGGAGCGCCTGGTTGGTGTTGCAACAACCTCTTTTACGCTGCCTTCCGTTGTTTTCCGTGTGCGCCGTGGCATTTTTCCCCACTTTCCGAATCAACTTCCTGCCTGTGCCAACAAATCAAAATCGAAAATTAAGTATCACAGTGTCACTACGAGCGTTGTTTGATACGTATTATCAAGCATGTGTACAATATCAGCGAAAACTGATAGCTCTTCACCTTCCACCTTCACCCGATTTACAATTTCTTCTCAGGGTTTGAAATCATATGTATTACAATAAATGTTTGGTACTTAAGCAAATTTATCATAAAAATTATAGCTTGGAGTTACATAAGTTGCATAAAACCCGTAAAACTGTTATCAGAAATATGAAACCCACGCGGACGCGCGAGCCATCTCGACAAACCAAAAACAAATGTTTACAAAGCTTACGAAAACTTGTAATTGCAGTTTGGAGAGAATTGTAAGCTAGCAATATGAAATTGAAAAATAGAAGAACTTTTTAACAAAGAAATGGTACAACTTACAGTAGAAAATCACGAAGTAGACTATTTTTACGAGAATCAAAACAAATTTAAGCGGTTTCTGAAGGCATCGTCGCCATCTTCATCGCATGGTTTGTGGGCGTGACTCTGCCTCTGCCGGTGCCCGTATTAATCGTAGGATTTTTTTTGCAACAACGCTGTCGTCAAAGACAAGAGACCAAAATTGAGTGTGCTGTGCTGCTACCTATCTGGCGACCCTGAACTGCTTTTAGTTGGATTCTTACTGGATTCATTCAAACACCTTAAAAAATAAACAATACATACATACATACGTCCTGAGAGCCGTATATATTTCTGTTCACTCTAACATCACTTTTGATTATGGGTCAGTCCGAATAAAAAGCTTGTTACCTCAACCGTTCCCAAGGTTTTATAGAAGTTGAGGTACAATCATAACGATAACTACATAATTTGGAGTCACCGAGTGTATCATAATATCATACCAGTGAGTATGAGTTATTATTACCCTTATCGTACACACCTCGTTTTCTTAAGAATATAATTATTTTAGTACACATAATATAACAAAATAATATGTGAATAGATACATATATAGTACCGAGAAGTGTAAAAGAGGTGGTAATTACATACATACACATGCCATTGCAAAATAAACTTTCATAGATTTCTTGTCTGATTGACAGGTGATGTCGATAAACCTGAAAGCACTGAATTTAATCATTTGAAGTCTAAGGTAAGTAATTACGATAGACATGAACTCGTAACATAAGCGTATTAGTATTATATTAATTTAAAAAATGTCCTTTTTTCATAATTTAAACATAACCTTTTAACAGTTGTTGCACTTTTTTACTTTTGCTTTTTGATTCAGTGTGGTGCTAAAGAAAAAAATGAATCGCTGCTCTAACGCAAATTTTGGGTCATCGCGGACAATGATGCTTCAAGCTTTCACGGGTAGACTGGTGTCTAAAAAACTAGAGACGGACTCTTCGTTTGAAAAGAAACCATTCCTACTCTTCAGTTTGCTCTGCGAAGATAGAAATCCTGTTAAGTTTCGTGCCATTAGCGGAGATGCGCTTTTTCTCAACAAGATGCTCACATTAAATCATGGCTATGAAATAAACAATGTCAACTGTGCCGGAATGTCATATCTAGTGAAAAGAAGCCAAGTCCAGGTGTCCAGAAAAGTGACTGAAATTCCCATGCTGGCCTTCTCATTTAGGAGCTTGAAACGAGTGAATGAGTGGGAGGAGACAGATCAAACCTATGGAGGTATAAATAAGATATCTTGTTATACTTTGAAGAATACTTGCTTTTCGTATTCGCAGACATCATAGCTTTGGTTGAAGATGGTCCTGTGGAGAAGCCAAACCAGTGTCTCAAACTGTATGTAGACCTAAATCTAATGGCACCAGAGCTAGGATCTAAAACGGTAAAAAATTAAAGAAGTCAAGGGTAGGAGGTTCTTAAATTTAATATTTCATGCAGGTGTCTGTTGAGTTATTCAAGCAAGATCTCCCGGATTTCAATCCTCCAGCCATATTGGTGATAACCAGTGTCAAGAAAAACGAATTTCTGGCAAAAGCTGCCCTTAGATGCACTCATGAGACTCAAATCATAGTATGTGTGTTCTGCTCTCCTAAACTGCATCTGATTTGTGTTTTTACAGGTCAACCCTTACTGGTTGGACGAATTTCATGAACTGTATCACTGGAAGTGGGGTTCACCGAGTAATAAGTTACACATTGAGCTTGGATCTTTTTCTGAAGCAAAGTTTTTGCGCTCATTTTGGGTCTCTTTGGATGCTGTTATGAATTGTGTGGTCATCACGAACATTGGCCAGGTCCACATCTACTGCACTCTTTGCAATGTAAATATTGAATGTTCTTTGCATGCCTCAAATAAGCTGTTGTTTTCAATTCTAGAAACCTCTCATATCATTAAGTAATGGATGCTCTGGAGGATTGTGTCATTTGCGCAATTATAATTTCTCCGTAGAGGTAGGATTTATATCACTATAACCTGTAGTAATGATTTAAAAACTTGTGATGTGTGCCATATAGGTTAAATTATCTGATGGACACGCCAATCTGGATGCACTCCTCTTAAATAGGGTTGTCTTCAAATTGACTGGATTTGATCCTGAGAAAAAGGTGTATGATTGGATAGTGAAACTCAAAATACAGAAGCTGCTATTTGTGCCATTGAATGTACTCTTAAGCTTTCCTTTTAATAGTCCATGTGACAAGAAGGTGGGCGCAACTCTCTTTTAGCCTGAGAGAGTTCCTAAATGCTGATAAACATTTTTAATTTACAGGCCCTAACTGTGGTGGACGCTGAAATACAAACCTGAGAAATTTAACCAGTTTAAACACCCCTGAAACTGTACAGCATTGGTGAGTAGAAAATTTAAATTTAACATCTTTTAGGGCGTACTATGAACAATTTAAAGCTTTTTTGCTGCCAAATCCTTGTGAAATTTTCATTAATATCTTCTATCAACTGTATTACTGTCTGAAACACGCTAAAATAAACACGCGTTTAAAGTTCAATAGCAGCCAGCTGCCTAATTTTTTGCTAGCGTATTAGAACACACAAAGGCTGAGAGAGGATTTTGCCAGTACAAACCAAAATGCTTATAAAATTTCTTATGATCTATTTCAATCATGATAAGACTGTTTTTTATTCCTGCCTCAAATCAAAAATTAATTTTTCAATATAGCTCATTTTTAAACAATAAAAAACTACGCTCAAGTTGTTTTAAATCACGTGCTAAATTTTTTTATTGCTACCATGTATTGATTCTAAAATCTAAATACCTCTTTTTCAGCTTTTAATATGGTTAAAAGTATTTTTTAATAAATGTGATGAATATTTTACTGTGGATCTTTATACCGTTTGCTACGCTATGTCGGTCATCAATGATAAATTGATAAAAAAATTTGCTATCACTGGAAACTTCCACAGCAATTTAGAGCCAAGCAAAAAGCAGAGAGCCTTGAACGTGATTTTGATCTTTCATTATGCAAAATATGGCGTAGTTTATTTATAACTTAAGTAACTCTGATAATATATAGCTACAAACTTTTTATATGCGAAATAAGTATTTTATTAAGGGGTGAATAAAGTAACTGGCGCTTAAAACTCTAAAAATTATTAATGCCATCGAAAAAGTCACTCAAGGAATGTTTCATTGTTTAAATAAAATCCGGACATGTAATTTCCTCGTTGCTAAGCGCATCAATTTATTATTCCAACTTCATATGTAAAGTTGAAACTAGTTGGAAAATAAATTGATGCTTTTAGCAAATGCAATGTCCAGATTTTTTCCAACAAAATTAAAAATTTTCAAACTTAGGTGCATCTTGTTCCTTATGCGTATGAGCAACACAGGTTTTTGACCCCATCAGAAGTTATAAGATGCACCTTAGAAATAAAAAGCAATATGGCAAGCCAAGCGAATGTTGTGTGTTCTCGAAAATGTTGGTCTTAGGCAAGTTAGCCTCGACGAAACGAAAACCAATGAATCGAGTAATCCTTCATCCGTTTAATTTGATAATTTTAATTGGTGTATGCACTGGTTATGAGCACTTAAAAGATCATCGACGACGCGGAATCGGCACGTAGTCCAATGCGCGTGAGAGAGCCGTCGTCAAGCAGCACGTTTTATTCTCGCTGCCCCGCAGCACTCACGTTGGCGCTTATATATGTACGTACGTGCGATCGAGAGATACATTATATTGTATAAGGTCGCCGAGGCCGAGAGAACTGGTTTCCCAGCCAGACTTGCCGTATCAAACAAAAGTTTCAAAAACATCTTAGGGACTGATCAGTGGGTATGCTTGCGCGATTGGAAAAACAAGCAGCGCGCCTGAACAAACCGGCGGCGCCGCCAAGCCGAGAGCTCGAGCCGTGTTAAATAGCCGCAGCGCGCTCGGCGACAGTCCAGTCAGTCTCCAGTGCCCTCGCGCTATCTTTCTCTCTCTCTCTCTCTCTCCCTCTCAATCCTCTCGCAACTTTATTAACTCGCATTTTATGCGCTGCCGACCCACGTTCATCCTGCAATCTAGTCGACAACTGCCCGATCTCATCACCTTGGATTACTGCTCAGGTACTCACACCTTCCGTAATGTTAGTGCCAATCTCTGCCACTTGCTGGGGCCTCTAAATCGCGATTTAATCGTACTTTTCGGTGCTCTCTTTTTTTTAAACTTGAAAGTCATTCGAATTGCTCTCGACTTTTAATAGTTGCGTAATGAAAGCGTTGATCTCTTTCCTGAAGAAGCCCTCGAGGTAAACTTATCCTCCCCACGACAGTGCTCACTTCAAACTAAAAAGTGTTCAACAATATTTACCTTCGGGCACTTTGGCCGGGAGAAATTATATCGAGCGTTCTCTAAGGAACATGTGTTGGGATCCATTTTTAGAAGAAATGGGGCACGTCACAGCCGTTGAGAACCTTTAGCCGTTGAACCTTACACCTTATCGTTTGATCTCTTTTTCAACGGAACATATTTGCTGCTTCAATGTCCTCGTGGCTAAAGATGGCAAAGTGCAAAGTGGCGTTGGCCATATGCCTAAAGTTGCTTCAATTTTACATCAGCCCCCTTATATGGAAAAATCCGAAAACATCTAGATTTGTCTTTCCACGATGATATTACAACATAATGCCCTCCTCCAAGACTTAAAGGAATTAATCGTTGTTTAATAAATTTGCAGAAATAAAGACTTCAACGAAATTGGCCATGGCTTCAATTCCTCAGGGTGCTTTTGCAACCTTCAAGATCAGGGCCAACCTATCTCAAAAGGAAGATTGGAGTAAAAGAGATGATGACTCCAAAAAGCCCAAAGACAAAAACTACTCGTATCCAAAGTTCGGCCAAGAATGTAAGGAATGAAATTAAAATAATCAAATTATTTAATTAGAAAAATATCCAAGTGCTCTACTCTGTATAGATAAAATGCCTTGCTGGAAAATCCACCAGCTATAACTTTGATTTTTCTCAAATCCATTTTTCTGCATTTTTCAAAATCAAAATTATTTGTCCAGATTTTCTCTATTTGGCTTATTTTTGTCCATAGTGCTTGATGCTTTACCAGTGAAATACAACGGCAAACTGATGAACAGCATCTGGGGACAGTACAACAAGTACTCTGTGCATAACTTCAAGCAGATGAAAGGCGATGCCCTCGTGCACAGGCAGCCCCCAGTTGACGAAATGTAATACACCCATAACGTATATTTGGACCAGAGAGATATTAATGTACTTTATTTCCTTTATAGGATTGTCAATGGAATGTCTGCCTGTGCCAGCAACCCTACATTCTTTGCCAACAAAAGTGGATAAGCTTTTGTTGGCTTAAAATGTAGTAGAAATTTAATGTAGGGGCATCGTTCCATGTTATTTAAAGAGCATGATATATTTCACAATTCATTTTTGTGTCAATTTATCAAGCAAACTGGATAACACTATTATCAAACATGAAACGAATAGTGGAAAATAAAAATTAAAGAAAAATTGAATAACGTTTGACTTCTTCAAAGTTTAAAGATATATAAATGCTACCCTGCACACCAATATAAACTAATATAAATAATTTTTTAATTGATGAAATCTTGTATTTTACAAAGCTTTAAGCTGTTGTAAAATTAAACATGTTGGGAGTATTATGAACTGATAATTATGACTGTAATAAAATTAACTTTTAAAGTCTTAAACCAATGTTATAGTTTAAATAAAGATAAATTAAAAAAAAATAATTACTGTCTCTTTAATGGTACGTCTAAAATATAAGCGATTGATCATTAATGTGTGCTTATCTGCACAGCACTCGTGTATATAGCTAAAACTAAATTCAGCCCCTCCCTTTCCTGAACACAACCAAGTCACAGCTGTAGCTGAATCAGGCAAGGCTATTGACATCATCTCTGATTTTCCTCTTCGTTCTTCTGCTTCAGACAATAAAGCATTCCATATTTTGGGGACTGGACAGTAATAATGTCCGAAACGGAGAGTAGCGGTGACGAATGCGTGCTGAAGTGCAAGAAACCGGCGTTCGTTCTCTACCGAAACCGCGAGGAGTGGAAGGACGTGGTGCCGATTCCGCAAGCCGATGTGCCTAACGCCGTTGTCGCAATTAATTATTCAGAGAAATGTATTTCACGTTGACTTGTATTCGATTGAGCGTTATTGACTTCCTTTTCGCAGTCAAAGATGTCTACGACTATTTGAGAGCCGTTCTAGCCAAACAAGAAAAATCCGAACGAGTACTTAAGCTGACTGAAGATGCACTGAACTTAAATCCAGCTAACTACTCGGTCTGGCAATACAGGTATATAACGCAGAAATTTAATATTATTAAAAGTAACTGGAGTGGAGCGTTAAGCCACAGTCATCTTAATATTATATAATATACATTTTTTACAAAAAAAATGGTTTAAATTGTTCGATAAATAAATCTACACGCACTTCGTAAATATATATTTTTGTGAATAGTATTCACTCCTTAGTGCAAATTAAACATTTATTCTGACTATAATCACAGAGTATATATTTCATTTATTTTACAAAATGCAAATAACGAATTATGTACATACTATTTTTACTACAACTAATAAAGCAAAACTAAGAACAAATTTTCAATTCTGTGCTATATTTTCATCGTCAATTTCTTTCAGGCGTGTGATTTTAAGATGTCTGAAAATTGATCTGCGTAGAGAGCTGGTATTCAGCGCCAAAATGATCCACCAGCATCCAAAGAATTATCAAGTCTGGTAAAGTAGCAGTTAGTTTTTTCGTTACTCTCAAAACTGATTTCTTTTGTTCTTGAAGGTACCATAGGAAAGCCATTGTGGAGATGCTGGGCGACCCATCGGCAGAACTCGAGCTCACCAAAAATGATCTCGAATACGACAGCAAAAACTACCACGCCTGGCAGCACAGACAATGGGTCGTCCAGACCTTTGGGTAAATTCATGGCTTTCCAGGTTGAATGGCATAATCATGGGTGTTTTGTAGGATGTTTGATGGTGAGATGGTGCTGTGTGACACGATGATTGAAGCGGACATCAGAAACAACTCTGCCTGGAACCACAGGTTTTTTGTAATAAGCAACACTACCCGCTTCACGCCCCAAGTGGTCGCTGCGCAGGTCGACTACACCCTTCAGCAAATCAGCAAGGCGATCCACAACGAGAGCGCATGGAATTTCTTGAGAGGGTAAAATTCTGAAGTTAATCTTCAACTCATTTGGTGCGAATTATTTACTGAATTCTCCTTGTTTGTTTTAGCATTCTCTGTCAAACCAAAGATGGCATATCTGGAAACATCAAAGTGAACACATTCTGTGAAAATCTGATTGCGTCCAAAAACATCTCACCACAGTTGCTAGCTTTTCTTGTCGACATCAACATGGCGCTTGCAAAGGAAGACCAGAAGGCTCGGGAAAAAGTGAAAGAAGTAAAGTTCTGATTGGACTCTAGGCTCATTTTCGCTGATTAACTTTGATTTTTCAGCTGTGTATGCAACTGGCCACAGACGTAGACACCATAAGACACAACTATTGGAATTATTTGGCCCAGACAGTCTGAAATTGATGCTGCAATAGCTGAAATTTGTGCCAGGACAAGAATGGTCCGTTGCTCTCAGCCACTCATCTTGCTTTTATTCAATCTTTTCGTAATTTAATTTCTACTTATTGGGCAAATTTTTTATAGATGGTTGACACAGTTGTTAATATTATCAAATCATACGAACCACAATTTGAGTTTTATGAATCAAAAAATTTAATTATATGGAATGATTTATTTGTCTAAAAGCAATTAAACTCATTTTCACGGCCAATCATAAGTTTTAATTTCCTTAAAAACACTGCTGGTATTATCTCATAGTCATTTGGCTGTAACATTTAAATTGTGGTTGTGCTTAAAATGACACAGCTTCGGCTCATATTCTTAAACTTATGAACCATGCAATGTGAGAATCTGAACGAAGTTTGGTGATCGAGTGCGGCTGTTTTGTGCCTACATTTGACTATATTGCATTTCAATGACGAGTCCATATGGAAGAATTGCATTCTGTAGCCTGACTCGCTACTTGCTTCATCACACCTTTCAAGCATATGGGAATGAATGTCCTGCGACAAACGTCTAGCGTTTCAATAAAAGACCTCAAAGCGGGTGCAGAAACACAAGCTGGTCCTTTTCTGACACGTGCACCCATGTCTTTTGTTCGCAATGTTATTGGGATGTTGAGTTTTCGCAAGCTGTTCGCTACCAGGGGGTCGCCCATCTCAAAAGAGATGGACTGCAAAAAGATTTTTAAATTTTTTGTTAAAAAACCTTTAAAATACTACTTAACGATGGTACCTGATAAAACTACCCTTGGTGAAACCTGTAACCAGAAACCAGATAATGCCTCTTCTTTAATACAAATTTAATTATAAAATTCAGCTCATTGTCAATTGTCTTCAGCCGGATATGAAATTTAGCAACCTACACAAAGTCAGTTAATCCAATTATTATAAAATATTCGTCAGCAAGGGCTTTAAAGCAATCTTTTCTCCACACAAATTTATCCGTTTACAATAATCTTTTCAAAGCACATTCCGCTCGGGTGTTATCAATCAACGTCAAAAGTAACCTAGAATTTCGCTGCTGGTAATAAAAGCAAGGAAACTGTAGACTGCAAAAATACTCCATACTTTAATGATTTAACCAACATGACTAAACTCTCAGTGCGGTTCACTTGTCCGGCTGGACGCGCAGTTCGATCAACGAGGCGGCCTCGGGGCCCTTCTGCTCCGGGTCCGCCTTCTCGGTCTTAAAGCAGTGCATGGCCGTGAGGGCAAGGCCGCCGAGGATGGAGGGCAGGCCGGACAGGAGGAAGGCTAGCTGGTAGGAGGAGGTCTTGTCGTAGAGCATTCCGGCCAGCGGCGGGCCCAGCGTCATCGGGATAGACATGAGGCCCAGCAGGAAGCCGATGGCTTGCGACGCGCCCTGCGGGCCGCACAGGTCAAACGCGATCGGCCCGATCAGGCTGATGAAGCAGCCGTCGAAGATGCCGATGCCCAGCACCAGAGCCACCATCCACGGCCACGTCGGCGCCCACACCATCAGCATCGTCAACGCGCCCATTGAAATGAATGACACCTGCGAATGAGAATTTCGTTTGGACAAAATCTAATATAATCACAAAAAGGAATGAACTTTTAGGATTCTACAATTTAGTTTTTGACGAAACCATGTATCTGTCTAGCTTTTCCTGATGTGAACCAAAGCTTTTTTCAATTTAGCTGATATTTTGTTTGTTCAACCAGACAAATCGATTGGTTGGTTTCACTTTCCAGAAAAAAATAACAAATTTCCCACAAGGGTTCGTTCCGCAGCTTGTAAGTTTATAACTACTAACCGTAGAGCAAAAAACCAAACATATTTATTTGTAAGCTGAAGAAATTTATATTTTACCAAATAGATTTTTTTCATTTTAAATTTCAGATAAAAATAAAAGTTAATTTAAGATTTAATAATAAATTTTTCATCATTTTTTCTTAGTGATAAAAATGGAGCTATGTGACATGGTAGTCATTTTCCTACTGTGGTTATTTTTACTCTATATTCTATATTTCATAGTTTCTGGGTAATTTTCATCTGAGCCCTTCCTGGGTCTTTTATGAATAACGATCGTGGCCACAAACTTTCAATTTCAAAGATTTTGTTAATTTTGCTTGTTGAAGGATATCATTGAATTTTATTCAATTTTAAATGCGTTAAATTTTTAGATTTTACACCAAAAATTATTATATGTTTGGACCAATTACTTATTTTTTATTACAATTTTCTTTATCTATTTCCTAATGATTTTTAGCTAAAGCAGTTTTATTGAAACTTTCTCTCTGCTGCTCTAAGTGATACGAAAAATAAATGGCCAGCACTAAATGCGCTGATTTTCATATTTAACAACAAAAATTTCATTAAATTTGCATACATATTTCTCTATATGGGGATATATATTGAAATAGATTGATCCCAATATTTTTACATCGAAATAGGAATAACGGCTCTCCAGAGGCCACCATTTATTTATTATAGACGAGGAAAGCGAATTAAATTTGAATTACACTACACTTCACACAAGTTCATGAATTCGAAATTTATACGCGCAGTCGCGCAGTTTATCAAACAAATCCCCGTGTGATGTGCGCGTATTTTTCCCGCGGAATTATCAACAAATTTATCCATAGCGGTTTTTGCGTGCGGTTGCTAGGGCAACAAATCCTTTTATGGAGTTTAGGGCGCGATGGAGCATGACGCGCGGGTTGCATAATATATTTTTACCTGCTGCAGCAGAATGCGGTCGACGCGTGGCAGATCCCCAATTTTGCCGAAAATAAGACGGCCGAGTCCTGAAGTGAGGCCGATGCACATGATTAGAATCTTGCCGTCCTCAGTCGGAAATCGCTCATCCACGAATTTGACCTGCGTGCACGCGGTAAATGTGCAAAAGCCCGTTTTTAGCGTGTCGTATGTGTCATACCATGTGGACGTACGGGACAAAGTAGCCAAAAAGGGAGCAAGGAATACAGATGGTCCAGATGACGTATCTCTTCACCCGCCAGTTGTCACGGTTGATGATGGACTGTTTTTTCGTCGTCGGCGATTTCTCTGCTGTCGCCTGTGATCCTTTGGGCGGCGTGAAAAGGAAACTGGCAGCGGCCAAGCCAGCCATGCAGATTGCCAAAAAGCGGAGTGCCCAAGGAAGGTCTCCTTCTTGCAGCAAAAAACTTAAAATCGGAGGCAGAGCTATGGTGAAAACTGAGCTGCCTGTGAGAAAAAAGATTAATGTTATTTTTCTTTTTGCATTTTTTTCATGTTCCTATTTGAATAAAGAAAAAACGTAACAATAAAAAAAATTCGATTTACCTTACATGCTCAATTATTTAATTATTTCATAAGCTTTCAGAATGTTAATTCAAACGTTGTGCAAATCAAAGTTTGTTTCAGAATCATTGAACACACATTTTTTTTAAATGCAAGCTGTTGAAGGACAATCTTATTGCAATTGATTTTCTCATGAGCGCTCAAGAGTGGATTTTTACAGATTAAAATTATAATATACAATTATTTACTAAGTTAGCTTGGTTTATGTTTATAAAAGAACAAGAATATTTGGTACGGAACTTATGTATATAATTAGATTTCCTGTTGCTTTTTCAGCAATTATATCGAGATTGCTTACGATTGAAAGAGATTTATTTTTTATACTGTTTTATGTCAATTCGAACTCACCTGTGCAAACAATTCCGTTAACTAAGCCGAGCTTTTCTCTGAAATGCAGGCCGAGCACAGCCAAAGAAGGGGTGTACGCTAGGGAAGCGCCGATGCCAAAAATAATGCCGTAGGTAACACAAAGAGCTTCCACCTGTGTGTGTCATAGTTTTGTTATACTTTTTCAATATCTGCTATTGACAAGTGCGTAAGCGCTTTGTTAAAATGGAAACTTGGTACAGAGGACGATCCAATTGCGTTATTTATTTGAAATGGTGCTAGTTTTCCTTTTAAAATGGCACATTTGAAATTTATATTTTGTGAATTTTCATTTACCGTGTGTGTCAGGAACGATGATAGTGTCATCCCAATGACGGCAAGGGAGCCACCGACCAAGGTGGTCCGCTTCAGGCCGAGCATGTCGGTCAAAATGCCAGCAACTGGCGATAATGAGAAAGTGGCGCCAATTGTCAGCGAGCCGACCAGAGCTAAATAAGAACAGAGAAAGAGTTGAAGGATCCGAAAATAATTATCCAATCACGAGAAAAACCTTTTTACAAGTCAAAGCAATCAAACGTTATATTTTTAGCCTTTGTTCAAATTCTTGATTTCAACATTTTTTTCCTGGTATTAGTTTACTCCATGAAGCCCATTTTTTTAGAGAAAAACTGATTTCCCGACTGGTTTAGAATCTATTAAATTTATTTAATGAGTTAAAGTTTATCCCATTTGGTCCAACCGTGTGTTAAATGATCTGCTTGCGTTGGAATTCGCGCGATGAAGGGGCGAGAGAAAGAGAGGCATTTTTCGTCAGGGTTTTCTGAACAGGGAAGTATTTTTGGCCGATCTATGCTTTGCTCTCTCACGTCAGAGCAGCAAGATGGTTAAAAAAGAAAAGGCAGGAGTAGCTTGCGTAAAAAAAGCCGCGACAGAGCGAGTTTCGTGCTGTTGCAACTCTATTGACAAGCTGACTGTTCAGCCGCAGAGTAATGCGACAGGGAAAAGCATCTGCAGGAGAAGCCTAGTTTACGAACTCGAAAGATTCTCTTTTATATGGATTTGGTGACGCATACATAGGTTGACTTGGCATTTGATTATATTCGCACTGTGAACTGCGATGTGTTTCGATTAGAATTTAATTGCGACGGGACTAGACGAACCGAGACTGCTCTGACGCAGAATTACACTTGAGAGTCTGCACCCTGCTTGATCAATTTTATTCCTTTGATTGGTCTTGAAGGGGCTATTTTTACTGCTTGATAAAACGAGACTACAGGCTGAACAAAAATTCTCGAGTAAAAATTGAATTTGAAGTCACAGCTTTGAAATTGAACAAAGGTTGTGAAAATTTCGCATTTTGCGCAGGTTTGTAGAACCGCGACTCCCCGAGCGCGGCACAAGCTAAGTAGAGTGGCTTGTAACAACACAGTTATCGCCGTTGATTGTGGAGAAGCACACTCGTCACTGTTTTATAACTGCGCGCGTATATGTATAAAAATCTTGTGCACGGGGCTTTTATCAGCTCACTCCTCTCCACACTCAAGGATATATATATACGTTTTGTTTGCTCTGTGAAACCCAACAAGCCCCTCTGCCGAAAAAGTTTTTAACACAAATCGCGTCAAATCAAGTCCGGCGTACGTTTCATTCCGCGAACTAGTCCTTCTCGCTGTGAGGTGATTTTCGCGCAGAAATTTAATGCGTCACAAAGAGGCGCTCTATTCCAGAATCAAGGGAACTACCTGGTTTTTTTACCATTTCGAGTGCTGATAAGCAGCAAAAGTGTTTACTAAATATTGGGCACTCTCTCTGTCTGCGACGAATATCAGCAAAGATGATAAAATGAATTTGCACATTTGTATGGTTTGGAGAGCAAAAGTTGCGATGAAAAGATTGAATCTTCTATATTTGTTCAAATCTACCGATAGCAATTAAAACTGTTCATTTTTTGCCTTTACACGATTTTCTGATTCGTAGTTTTATTAATATTTTTACTATCAGATCTCTGCTAATATGTCGCTCTATAAGCGGTATCTAAAAAATTTGCTACTCCAGCTAAAACCATTCGGCGCGTATCAGCATATTATAAATTCAAGTACCAATAATTTGTTTACCTATCTCTGCTGCGGCTTATGCGGTTGCTTTTAAGAAGAACAACGCTAATTCAAATATATTTTAGATAAGATTATATAACATTGTTAATTTACTTTTATTGCCAACCTCTGTAGATAAACAAGAGGGGCGTTAATCGCACGTCGTGCAAACAACAATATAGGCCTCTTTTGTATTAATATTTCGCTTAACCTGCCAAAGAAGCATTCCAACGGTTGGGTAAACTGAATTTTGATAATTACTAGATGCTAAGTGATTTTAAAAATAGTAAATTAACAAAGGTACATGTCATCAATTCAGAAACCAATAAGTATTTGAGGAAACCACTCCATTAAACCAGAGTACAAGAAAATAGTGCAAAAACGTAAATGAAGAAAATTGGGGGTTTCTCAACAATTTTTAGCGTTACAATAACTTAATAATAATTTTAGTGCAAATTCCTCTTCAAGTTTCTTGTGCATTTTCATATTTTATTTTTCGTTTACCAACTCAGAAAGACATTTCCTAAAGTTTTGTCGTGTGTTAATTTCTTCAGCAGTATTAGTTGGTCAATATTTAAGTAAATATTTTGTCATTCTAAAACTCACAAAATATGATAAACATTAAAATAAAAAGCTGAAGCAGACGAAAAACAATGTCATGAAGAAATTTCTTATGTTGTGTCAGAGAGGGAAAACATTGAGATGTTGCACTGTTTTACTTAATTTAGGAATTTCAAAATTTTAATTTTGTAAAAAGGACTATTGTAATTTCCTCCTAAATATTTGAAATTAAAAATTTTTCTTTCATTTTAAATTAACAAATTATAATAATTAAATTTGGTTGAAGTCTAAAATATAAAATGTTGAATTAAAATTTTTTGAGAAAACCTGCCATGGAGCTTGCATCAGTCTCCCCAGCCTGGATAAGGGTTTCCTGGAGGCGCGCGTAGATGACCGAGTAGGAGTTGATGAGGCCGAAAACGAGGCCGTTGACGCAGAAGGAGGCGGCCACCACAAGCCAGCCATGAAGGCCGCCGTCACGCGGCCGCCAGCCGTCCGCCTCAGGCGCACTCATGCTGTCGATTGCTGGAGGCCGCGAACGCTGGCTGCTGGTTGCAGTGTCTCGCCTGCTCGGACGCACGGACGGACGCACACTGCCCCCACTCAACCCCTTTTTATTTTCGTCTCATTCTCCACACACACTACGCGGCCACCGCTCGGCGAGAACAAATTAAAAGGAGGCGACGATCGAGAGGACCCACGTGGACTCTCGCGAAAGCAGCGGCGTTTCACGTGAGGCGACCTACTACAACGTTGTCTTCTGCCGTTCTACGTCCTCCTCCCCGACGAAACGGCCTGCGCGCGATACACAAAGTCAACACGAGACAACGAGTATTTAGCAAACACCTTTGTTGTGTGCAGGTTCCATTTATCTCGCCGGGCCGTGTGGGAAAAAATCGCAGGCATCAATCAGGCGCGTCGTGGAAAGTTTGCAGAAATTGGCTGCGCTTTGGGGTTAAATAATAGAGTGGGGCAAAAAGGGTCCGCTGTTCTCAGGCACCTAACAAAGTGGTTGTTTTATGAGAGAGTCAACTTGTTGTAAAGAGCAAAAGATTTAATTGTTGGAAATCACCACGCAACTATATTACAAGCAAAATAGAGCAAGAAATTTGCATACTTGATTTTTATTGATATTAAAAGTACACATTATTTTAAGAAGAGATTGCTCCACAGTATAAAAATTATTATAAATTACAGAACTCTTATTGTTTAATTTGCTCTAAAAATATACTGGGGAAATTGTTTAAAATCATTTAAAAATAAAATTACCAATCTTTAGATCTTTTATCCTCGGAAGTTACTTTTTTAATATTTTCAGCCTACTCAACGAAATCCGTAGTAAAGGAGCTGGAACATGTTGAGTGAACAGCAACAATTTCCTTCGCTATATTTGCCCTTGTTCTGGGCAGCTGTTTCAGCTATAAATTCCTCTCATCAGTAGTAAAACCCTGGAACCTAAATCGCTCTGCAGCATGCTGCAGAACGTCGCCACCTAGCACGTCTCCTCAAGGTGACAAGATATTTTTAAACGCTATCACCACATCGCTCTGGAGGGAATTTCTTACTTTATTACAAGCACTAAAAAGTTGCTAATCGATTATGTTTTGTTTCGTTCGTGTGAAGAAAAAGCAAGATTCCTCCTCTTTCGAATATCACAAAACTTGGAATTCTGCTCCTAAATTATGAACAATTTTTTGGGGGCTATGAAGACAGATATACCATGTCGCATTTTTTTACTTTGATAATTCCTCTGCGCGCTTTAGTCGTGCAAGAAAATAATTTGCGCGTCCACATATGAAACGCAGCCACGTCCTGATAAAAAGTTGCTCAATGTTTATCTAAGGATTGCGTAAAAGGGATTTGCGGTGGCGTAATATAACTGTTCCAAATTTACCAATTTTTATTTTGGGGAGGAGTAATAGGAACAAGCTGGATGATTTTTAATATGATTTTAGTGGTAGTTGAATTAGTTTTAAAAACCAACACTCAATTTAGATAACCAATTTTCAAAACATGATTTATGACAGCTCGTTTTGAAAGATTACAGGGATTTTTAGATATTTATTTTGCCTCCTTGACAGAACAAGTTCATGGTCTTGTTCCGAGTAGACTTATCTTGTCATCAGAGGAAACTACTGCTCCCACCATTTGATAGCTATCATAAGCGCAATTATTTTTAATGAGGTTAAAAGCAAAAATTGCAAAAATCCGTAAAAATCCAACGTGCAATTAAATTAAATGATACTAGGGGCAAAAAAAAAACAAAATTTGTTTCCAAATCATTTCCATATATACTCAATATTGTCAAAAGAAACCAACGGGATGTTTTATGTGTTTTCTTCAACTGATAACATGATGAAATAATCAACAAAAATAACGTGTTTGACCTTGCGGACCTTCCGGCCTCTCTTATCCAGCAGCTATCAACTTCTGTTGTTCGAGTGCAAAGCTCAAATGATGTCCTCCACTTTCAAAATTTCTGACCCTCATATTTTAACATTTGCAATACATAATATGGTAGATCAAATTGAAATAAAAACCATATTTTTATTAAAAATAGCACATTTATTACAGTAAACAAAAGTACACTTGAACAATTTATCATGAAGCCAACAATCAATCGACACAACAAATATAATAGTCCAGGAGCTGGCGAAGGATTTTTTGATCGAAGGAGAAGGAGCTGATTTTCTCCACAGTTAGACCCAGAAAATTTTGAGCAAGGCTGTTTTCATCCGCGAACGCGAGCACCTCGCACTTTTCACCCGCGAGACTCGCGTCCGCCCCGTGTTTTCTGTTTGTCTCTGAAAGGACCTGGCAGCGGATCTCCCTAAACCATTTCATAAGTGTGTTTTTTATATTCTGTCTCTTTTAAAAACAAGTACTTCGTATTATATTACACATTAACAATTGACACGACAGCTGGGCTTTTTGGCTATTCACATTTTTTCGCGAAGAGAAAAGACAGAGAGAAACGACGTAGCGAAAAGAGTTTTCTTCTAAAATTTTTGCCATTCGCCGAATCGCAGACAAACTCTCGCAGCATAAATCGCAGAATGCATCAAAACCAATCTCATCCTAAAAATAAACAAAGTGTTTTCGCCTCCGGTAGAAAAAAAAATCGAACCCGTTGCGCAAGAGCGAGGTTCTGAGGGTTGCCAGCTGAATATTGCCGAGCAGTAAAACAGATTCGTTTCTGGGAAATAATTGAAAATCCGAAACGCAACCTGCGCCTCGGAGAAGGCAACAATCGGCCCAGCAGTCACCGGAATTAAATTAAAGAAGGAGATCACGGAGATCGTCAAAGAGTTTTTAGAACTGATCTAGTTTGAAAGCCGATTTTTTTGCTGGTAATTTTAGAAAAATCCAGCTCTCGTTTTATCAATTTAATCTCAAGTGACGTCCTATGTCACACCATTGACGCATCCCAATCTCCTCCACGGTCGGGCAGCTGGCAACCCTAGTGCGGGGGACGGTAAGCTGAAAGAGCTCCGGCTTGGCCCGAGGCTTAATGGGTGTTAGGCAAGCGGCACCGCAGCGCCGCGGCGCGTGTTGCCGGCCCACCAGGCGCTCGCTGCTGGAGATAGAGAGCCGAGTGTGCGCCTGGCTTGCTTCTACGGGGCTCGGGTGGCCAGCCACAGGTAGCAAGCGGCACAGGTTGCTCCTGCCCGACTCGCCTATTGACTGCCAAACCTCTTTCTTCCCATTCACGCGCGCGATAAAAAATAAATATACAGCGCTAGCCGATGACCGTCCTTCCCCCTCTCGCCTTCACTCACCCTCTCCGCCGTTCGCTTTTTATTTCCTCCGCCTGGATCTTCGCCCTCAGTGCTAATTAGAGTAGATTTACTTGCTATTGGCTAATTTGCGTTAAAGTTTATACTTTTACGAGCTTGCTAACAATAAAATCGACGCGTACTCTGTTGCGTGGCTCCTCTGTAAGTAAGCGTACCTAGTCTTATTGTGAGTATATATTCAGATCAGAGATTCGAGAGGAGATCTGCATTCTTCAGGGTATTTGAAAATAGTCAAAATTGTGCATTTTTCTCATCAAAATATCGGAATCAGTCGATTTTAGCATTAAAAACGTTAAAAACAAAAATTTCGGGATTTTTAAAGCATATAGCTGTAGGGGCGGACGCGATTTCGTGGTGAGGTTTGTGGAGAGTATCACAAAGGCCGACTTGGTCAGCAGTAGAAATAGGCCAAATTGCAACAGGAATTTCTCAATTTCGCCAATTTAGGAGTCACGAAATCGCTTCCAGACCCGCGGAAGAATGCCAAGATCTCCTCGTTGTTTCGAGTATTTTCAGAGCATTCTACTCCTATTCAAAATGCAGAAAAATTAACTCTCAGCGCGCGCGGCCATAAATTGTTGGACGAACCAAAAGCATGTACACATTTCATTTTGATTGAGGTCTATGCATGTTTGCCAAAGAGAGTTTTGCCTTGCTCAAAGTCGCCGAGAACTCGGCACCTGGACTAGGATGAAAACGCGTTTTCTGTCGTTCTGCATTATTAACTCGATCTACACGCAAAACGGAGAGCGAAAGCGGAAATGAAACGCAGGCGGCGAACCTCTTTTCTATGACAATTTTAAACTCCTTGCTTATTGTCACCGTGGTAATGTATATATGAGACGCTTGCACGTGCAGCCCGGCGGTGCCGCGGGACGAGTGTCCAGCGGCGTCGGCGGCGGTGCTGCAACTGCCGCTTCATTTATATATAATTGATACATTCGAGATTAGCGCGCAGGGCTGGAATAATTGACAGCTTGGTGGGTCCGCCCCGCGTCCCATTGGCTATATTTGATTATGTTTTCATTGTTAGGCCTGCGAGTGGCGCGCGATTGTACAAAAACACTTACTTAGTACAGTATGTAGAGAGACATCAGCTGCGGATTACTGTTCGTGTTTGTGTGTTTTGTGTGTATAGTGTATAGAATTATTATTGTACACCCAGAGAGAAGAGAGCAGAGAAAGAGAGCTTACTTACGAGGTGACGTATGTGTACGAGATAGTAAGTTATTATTACGGGGCGCTGCGTTTGCTCGCCTGCTTACGGCGTCCCTCACTCTCTCTACACTTCTTTGACATGCATAACTGTAAATATATAATTTCCGTTTGCCTTACATTCCTATTCGCTGCTGCGTGCGTGCCAGCCGAAACAGGTGGTGTCTCTTCCGCGCGATTCGCCGCTCGGATCGATTTCCGGCCAGGCGTGACAGAGAACGCGACAACAAAACCCTTTCTTTATTTCCTCCCTCACTACAAATAAGTGAGGTATGAATAAATCAGTACGGCTCAAAATGCAGCAGGTGCGAAATCGATGGTTTAATCATTTCACGGGGTGCTCTTGCAGTCTCGCTTTCGAAAGGGCGCGCGCCGCAAAAAGCGGTCCCGCGGAGCAAAGGGAATTTTTAATCGGGGCTTTTGAAGTGATATTGCTTTGCGCTCTCTACTTGTTGACTTTGCGCTTGTCGCAACTTGGTAATTAATTTCGCCGCTCCGTACTTTATAACGCGGCAAAAAGAGGCATTTTCGCACGCGACCGTAAATTAGTCGGCCGCGGAAACCGACAATAGCGGGCTTGCGGCTCCAAACGGATTATGGATTACTTTTAAAGTTTCTTGGATCGCAACGGCGCTGAAAAGTCGCTCGGCTCTGCTACAAGCTGCTTCGGATTTAATTGAAAAACGCCGTCCGCGTGTATTTCTCCGACAAAAAATCGTTAAAGGACGTGATGGGGAAAACAAAACTCGCCGGCAGCCGTGGGAAATCTGACTGGAAAAAGGCCGCGTTGGAACGAATTAAACTCAGACAGAGACAAAAAGCCTCGCGATTCGTCATCAGCGACGCTATTAGTGGCCTCCAGCAATTACATCCCAAACAATGGGATCAAGGCATACGTGTTCTTGCCCTGCCTCCCAGGCGAAATGCTATTATTACCTCTAATTGATAGCATAAGATTACCGCGACGATGTAACATCTAATCTCAGAGGGCGAAAAATAACATCAATGGTGGCTGTTGCAACCGCAGGGTTCGCAAAGTCCCGCTTTTTCTGAGAAAAAGTTTCTTTTTAGTTTTTCCTCAATTTAGCGCTAGTTTTCAAATCATGAACATGAAAATATTGTGTTTAATAGCCAAAAAATGTATTGTAAAAGTAATTTTTTATTTAACTGGTTAAATAAATAATAGATTTTTGGAATATTAATTGAAATTTCAATTTTTTCGTTTTAATGCAAAATAAAATCTGTAAAAAGCGTATCAATTCAACACGTATTTACAGCTGTTTTTCGCGCAATAAGCCAATAAACAAAATCGGCGTACCGCGGTAACGATTTTCCTCATTAGAACGCAATCTTCTTCGCAGATTTCCCTCGACTGCACGTGCTGCAATTCACACCGTCGAGTTGCAATCTCTCTTGAATGAAAAAGCGATTAGAGCGACAGCAGCCGCGGGGAGGAGACGAAATTGAAATGCACCTTGGAGAGTGAGAAAGAGTGCGAACACGACGTGGGAAAGATTAAAAAATGAGATTATCGATTGCTGCTTGCCGGGTGATTTTCCACTGCAAAGTTTTCTCATTACTCTGTTGGCGTGGTGACGTGCGCGCCGACGACAATGGCACAGCCCAACTTGGCCCGTGGTCGATGCAGAGAGGGCGCCGAGAGATGCGATCGCGTCCCACTGTGCGTATGACACATGTGTGTACATAACATGCATATTATGTACAACGCACATCCGCTCCGCACGCACCCTTTCACAGCAAGGGAGGAACGAACGCAACTTGTTTGCGTTGGGGGCCGCGGCGGCAGCCTGTCTGCACGCGCAATTGCTGTCGCGGCGCGTCGCACACACAAAGCGCCGCTAACCATGCCACACAACCGAGCAGCAAACGTTCTCGTTTCATTTCACTGCTCTGCGCACCGAAAAGCCACACCAAGCGAGCAGCAAGCAGCTCGCCAAAGGGCATGTTTCTGGAACCGGAAAAAATGAGATCCTCAGGCATCGCGAGACGAAAATAAGGATTTTCAACGTTTGTCGCGAGCAAAATGTTCCCTTTTAATTAGTTTTGCGCGCAAAATTCGCCAGCGGTATTACATGAATGGAAAATTTTAATTTCGCAGTCGTAAAGTCAAATTGGAGCACCAGCCATGACCCTGTGTTTTGAACAAAATGGAGCAATTAAATATTCAAGCTTTAATAAATATCCAATTTACGGAATGAATGACTTGTTTGATAATTAACCAAATGAAAAATGTTTTTGATGAAAATGGAAAATTTTCTGTATGGTTTTTTATCGGTAGTAATCAGAGGTTCAGGAATTTATTTTATAATAATCTTTTGATTTTGCATTAATTTGTGAACAGAAAAATGACTAAAATCGCACCACAAAGAGAGCGGTTTCGGTTTAGCATTGATTTCCCCAATGTATAAAATCTGCATGCGGTGCATGGTTCTTCATAGTAACTCGGTGTGCTTTTGTGAGACTAAAATATTTCAAACAGACAAGAGGAAATAAATCAATGTTAAAATAAAACCAGCTTATTTTCCTGTCTTTAAATTGGCAAAGTTCGAATAAAATTAAAACAACGTTGCACAGTTTTGAATTGTTTTAAAATTGACAGAAAATTCCAAACAAATTTCCCTGTTCTTCAAAATTCCGATAGTTTATTTAAAAGTATCTTCATTTAAAATAATTTTCTTTTTGGAAAATTCCTGTAAAGTTTTGCAAGAAATCAAGTAAAAAATCGTCACAAAATCACACATCAACGCATGAATTTTTTATGCATCAGGGTTTATTTGCTTTGCGCAAACGCTTCTTCCTGATTAAATTCAAATCATTTGAAAATCCCTCCCCTAGCCGGATGCTCCACGGCAAAAAATGAATCCTCTGGGACGTTTTTAGCTCCTCTCAGTGAAATAAATCGCGTTTTCATTTGGTTCATGTAAAATTCATCAGCACAGTGGGAGAATGCTGCGAAAGTTCCCGCGCAGATTCTCGCCATACGGAAACGAAAACTTGCGCTAGGTTTCGTCAATCGAGTCGGCTGTCGGCGCCCGTTGACCTTTACGCCTTCGTTTACGCCCACCCGGTCCGCAGGTGCACAAAGGGCAAGTCACTCGTTTTGCCCCGTGCGATAGACAGAACAGGAGTGGTGAAATAAAAAGGACCCTCGCCTCCAATTAGGGAGGGAAACAGCAAACACTCGCAGAAAAGAGTGAGTGGCCTGCGCCGCCGCCGCGTCTTATTCTGAAGAGTCGTCAAAAAATATGCAGGCGCGTCACTCGCTTTTGCTATTGTCAGGAAGAACGGAATCTAAGCTCGATTTTCGGATTGAACGATGAACCGGCAGAGACGGGCAGGCCCCCGCAAAAAGCGGGACTCGATAGCGGGTCTATTTTTTTATTCGTTATACGATTCGCGGCGAGGCAGATGACTTTCTTGCCCTTGGCGCGGTTGATTAAACGGATAAGAGCACGCCGTTGAAGGAAAATGGCACAGATAGTGGAGAAACATGCGCAGCAGCAGCAACCACGGCCGCTTTTTGAAGTGGAATATAGTTGCGAAATTGCTTCCATCTTTCGTGTCGCCGTGATTAATTGCCTGCGAGGCTAAAAAGTGGTTTAATTCGCAGGTGGTGGCAATTTTTCGCCTCGCCCACGCGGAAGGGGCTGCTTCGGTTGGCACGCACCGATAACGATTTCATAACTTTGTTATTATGCTGCGTATTTATAGATAGTAGAGGGCCTATTGCACTCGAGAGAGAGAGACTTAGTTGTAAAGCTAACGATTCGTTTAATTTTAATTGCAAGCCTGCTACGGTTTTGAAATCGATCGACGCCGAGTTGATACGTGTGTGCTGAGTGAAATCCTTCTCCTCGGCGGTGTCAGCTCGGATCGGCTGGATGCAACCTGTTAGGCGGGCGCGCCCAGCATGTTGCATACCCTGCCCCCCGTCGCCGCGCGCCGATCAATACGCGCGCAGCCCGTTTGCTCGCGCGTCATTCGCTCCGTTCACAAGACCTGCTGCTAGGCTTCGGCAGCAGCCAGCAAAAACGGACACACATACACACACTCACCCACACACTCTCGAGTGCGCTGAAAAACTCGACTAGGCGCTAGGCAGCGCGAAAACTGCATTTTTCATCAGTTTATCTGCCGGGAGAGAGAGATTCCATCCGTGCTCAGGCGGCGCGCACTCACACACGTGCTCCTCATTATATTTAATGCATTTGCTGGCGAGAAGCTCAACAAGTAAATTGGAATGTGCGGCCGCAATCGGTGCTATTTTCATTTTACAGGGATTGTAATTTTGTCCAAACAATAGATTTTCGGATTTTTCCTAAATTTCGGCAAAACCAAAAATTGCACATTCAAAGCTTAGAGGATATAAGTAGTGTTTTAATAGGTTAAGAAATTGATTTCAGTTTAATTTTTAGAAAAAAATAAAATCAAAGTTTGAAACTGCTTAAAGTTGGAAAAAAAGTCAAGCGTCAGAAAATTTGTCAAATAAGTTATGAAAAATTAAAAATAAGAAATTAATTGGTTGTGGCGTCATATAAATATGCACAATAAATTTCGAACCTTAAAATGTCAGCAAAATTCAAACGTTTTCCAATTTTCGGAATGTGAGGATTCATGTTTTTAATGATTTAAAAATCTGCTGCGGAAAAGTGCGTTTATTCCCGCAAATAACCACTGGACAGGCTTTTTTCGATTGTCAGCCCTTTTGCCATTCCCTGTCATTATCGCTCCGTCTCCCGGCAGACACGATGTGATTTTTGAGCAGGGCTCGACGAATTGTTACGAATGTGATTATCTTCAAATCAGTCAGAAACGGACTAACGATCAATATATATAAATAGTGTTTCGTTTTATAGGACGAACGAAAGCTGCAGCTGTGCTAACAAGCCAATTTCGAGCCCTGCACTCGTACTTTTAAAACTAATTTTAAGTACACGGTTTAATTGACACAAATCAACTTGGTGCTGCATTCAAAGGAACGTGCTCTCCCGTCGAAAACGTCAGCTCGAGTAAAGCATAAGAGCACAAGGATTGGCCTTCGCCGACACGGAACGAGTTAAAATGTGATTCATTTCCATTCAAGATTTGATTATAGCATGGAAGTGGATTCGTTCTTTTTCTGCTTTGATTCAGATTCTTTCAGAGTCGGGACCTGCCATCCCGCGGAGATAGGTACATTTAGAATTTCTTTTTCTTTTTTACCAAAAGCCCAGCAAAATATCATATTTTCGTCGCACGCATTTCCAAGACAACCACGCGCCAGGTTTTCTATGATCTTTGGTTTTACAGAATTCTGTCTCAAGGCGAGTCGCCAAACAACGAGATATGTGTTTAATTTCACTAATGCGTTCCATGTGAGTGAGCAATTACACTTAACTGTAATTACTTAGTTGCAATTACTTCTTCTCTCTCTTTCTTTCTTCATTATTATTTTTAGAGTATTATAATAGTGTGTTTTCTCAATAGATATATAATTATCTACCATCAGTATTCATCTTAATTTGCTGCGCCGCGAATTTCCCTTAATCTCAGCTTTTTTCGCGCAGAGTGTTTTATATTTGTCAGTTACTTTTTAATTTTTACTCTTTAAATACTTGGAAGATGATGATCGGGTGGTCTCTGTCGATTGCACTCTCAATTGACTAGAATTGCTGCTGCTGTCGTGCACCGCTCACCGTCCGCCGACGGCCAGCACGGCGGCCACGAAGGTGGCCATGGAGGCGGCCAGCGCGCTGGCCGACGAGTTCATGGTGGCGGCCGCCTCGGGGTCGGGGCTGGGCTGCGGGGCCATCACCTCGACTGCAACAGAAAGCACACACCACCTGTCACAAAGCGCGCCTGCGTGTGCCTGTGCCGCCGCCAGCAAAAAGCTCTTCTTCTTTCTTTCTATGCACCAGTGCGATTAAGTGGCCATTGTAAATCAATGAGAGAGAGAGAGAGAGACCGCCTCGGCTTGCCTTGCTTGCAAGACGCCGCACATCAAACCGAGCCGCACACATACGTTCCCCGCTCGCTTCAATTCTGCAGCTTTCCTCTGATGTGCTCTCCTCTTCTTTCATTCCGCGCCTACTTGCCAGTCGCGCGCGCGACTCGAGTGGAAAATTGTCGTTTTATTGTTCCGACCGACCCTACCCTTCGTAACAAGTGTGCTTTTGAGTCTGTCGTCATTGCTGAGAGCGAGAAACGCGGATTGCGGGGTGAGATCTCGAACTCAAATATTCATGACTAAGCAATGCGAGAGTCTCATACAAAAATAAAAAAACCGCGCGTAGTAAAAAAATAGACACGCCGGCGGATCGATGCTGTTGTGTGCTGTGTCAATAAATTTAGACAAATGATCGGAATTTGCCAGACGGGCAGAGAGCGCGATTCAAAGAATCGTGTCTGTCTGTTATTGAGAGCAGTCAATCGTTTTTGGAGACAGATTGAAGCATCATCGTATCGACGCTCTCTGCGGTTTTGTGAGTCGATTTGCAAGTGAAGTGCTGCTGCAATGCTGACGATACTTCAATAGCTAAAGCATCCATCCACTCTACAGAATGCAGAGAGTATATATTCTTGTTTCTCACGCCAGAGCAGAATCCTTTAATAATTGAAATAAATAGCGTTGAGAGATTCCAGCCAATTAATTCTTTTCCAAGCTCTGTAAGTGGCTAACTGACTCCCCAACGTCATTTATTTTAATTTTAAAATATTTATTCTCAACAAAAATGCTAGTGTCAAAAACGAGATAATTTTGATTTAAATCCTTAATTACAAAACAAAACATGTATTTATTGGAGTGGTTTGAAACAAAGATTCATTCTTTTCTCTCTACAAAACGCACTAGTATTTTAAAATAGGCTAATTAAGAAATAACTGGAAAAGCTTAATTTTTCTTTGGAATATTTTATTCCAGTGAATAAACAGATGGTTTTAAGTGCTTTAAGGGGGTCAGAAGACTTTGCAGGGTCATAAAGATAGTTTCAAGAGACGCTTTGAAGTCTGAAAAAGTGAGATTTTTGTTTTTTCAGAGCAAAAGCAAGTTGAAGCGATCAATTGAGTTATTTCTCTAGATGGTGCAATTAAACGAGTTAAAAAGTTAATTGGAGCTGTGTAAATCTGCAGCAAAGTTTGTTATAAAAGATTCTCGAGAGGAATTTACATTTTAAATGAACCATAAAAGCGTATCAGACACAAGCAACTTTTGAACAAAGCTCACAGCTCTGAACAGTAAATTCTGTTTCCGCTGTTTGTCACACGTTGTTGTTTGCCACTCACAAAAAAATTGACCACTTACATATGTCAACGCAGTAATCCTAGCGTGATGAATGAATTTGATTGAGTGGAATACAAACAATGAAACCAATTATCACACCAAATAAGCTGTTGTCCATACACTGTAATTTTCATGTCACAAAAAACGTTTCCCATTCGAATTTTGAAACAAATTAATGAGCTCATTAATTTAAAACACCGTTGAATAAACAGAGATTTCTTTTACGAAGAACAGAGCGGAAGAAAATTAAATAAAACCCTTGCGTGGAAAGAAGGACTTCTCAGCCACGAGATTTCACGCCAGCTTTAATTTTCCACTTTCGACGGAAAGGAAGGGGGTGAATACGTTTTCGGCGGTTAGCGAGCCGCGCCCTCTTTCAAGGGAAAAGAAGGAAGCATCAGAGGGCTTAATTGGTGCCTTTCCACGCGCATTGACGCGCGGTTTCATGCCCGGTGAAAAATGGGGAAAGCGTCATCTCGGGCGGCGGGCGGGCGGGCGGGCAGGCACGCAACCGCTAAGACCATAATAACGGAGCTCAAATCGCTTGTTTTGAAATCAATCGAAATTGAAAGCGAAGGGTCTGATATCACTAACAACAACCCGAGTAAATTGAGTTTGCTCACAAGAGCCAAATATTGCGAAACCGCAGGCACACACACACAGGGGCTCAAACAGGTTCGACCTGCTTGAGTGCCCTCATCAGCATGGCAACTGGCAACTGTTTGAATCTGCAAAGCGGCTCAAGGTCTGCGTATCTCCTTTCCAATTAAGTCTGGCATCGATCGGTGAGTGCGTATATGACAGTTTGGAGTGAATTTTCTATAATATAAAAGCGATGAAACGAACCTGTAAGCGAAGCCATTTGCTTGTCAGCGTAGCGCACCGAGCTGGGTCTCAGGTGGTTCTCGTGCTCGTCTTCGAAGCCGTGGAAGGCGGGAATGGTGGTGAGGCAGGTGAGTTGGACGAGGCCTGAGGCGGGCGGCGCGCCCGGTGCCACGCTCGGCGCCGGGATTACGTTATCCTCGCTCAGCTCCAGACTCAGCTGCACGGTCGAGAACGTTAAGTCGGCGAAAGTGCGTTGCCCAGGGAACACCTGCAGCAACCTGTCATCCACCTGCTCACCAATTAAACATTTTGATTTTCAATTAATTCACAGTTCAAGCCTCTATTGGATGGCAGAATATGGGGTATCAGGATCTAAAGTACACTTCTTTTTGGATTCGTTTTGCCTCCAATTTTAATGAATTTCTCGTTGAATTTTTTACTTTGAAATACTTTTGAAGAGACTCAAAATGAACGACAAGAGGAATATATAAATTCCTTTAATACCATTATAATACTTTTCCATCCCCTATATTTCATTTAAAAATAAACATGAATCTTAAAATATCCCGCCAAATTTACTATTATGTGATATTCAAAAAGGAAAAATACTCAATAAAATGAATTACTTTTTTGGCACTTATTTCAAATGTCAGATTTTTCGTATTCCCTTTAGTTAAAAGTCAATCAAGTTGTTAATGAATGTTTGGGAAGATCCATTGCAAATTTTGACACCTGCTGAGTGTCTCAAGTGTGTAATAAATTACCGAGGTGGAAATTTATCAACGTTGCGGAGATAAATTTGTTTCAAATTGAACCTAACTGGGTGGAAAGCCCATATTACATCGCGACAAATTCTTTACATGACGTCATCTGATTGATGACTGTAAATGTATTTCCCTGACGTCAAACCTCAAGAACTAAAACTCGTCATTTTTCCTTCCAATGGAAAATAAATTCGAATCTGATCGGTTCAGAACTTTAACTCGTGCATCTTTAAGAGTTGAAAACTGCAAAAATAGCACTCCTGCCTTTTTCCCGTTGACGATCCACGTGATGTCTGCTTCTGGCCTCGATGGGCTGGCGGTGCAGTTGAGCTCGAGTTTCTCGCCAGGCAAGTAGAGACCCGGTTTGCGTCCAGTGATGTGCGGTTCGGCTCGTTGCTTCACTGCCAAACAAGCGCAAGAGCAAAGTTCATCAATCAGGCTGTGCAAACGGTTTGCAAGTTTGCTTGCAAGTTCGATAACTATTTTCCAATGTACTCTATACGTAAGACTCAAGTAGCTTGTCAGCTTCCCGAAACTGCCTTTCCTCGGTTCGAGATTAGAAGTTTAAAATCGTTCTTTTTTGCCCCTATTACTGCATGCCCCCATCCAGACGAGCTAATTCTAATTAGTTGAACGAAGGGACATGAATCATGAAATTTAGTCTGAGCTTGTTATTTTTGCTGGCAGTAAGAAATTCAAGGTTAGTTATGCAGGCTTTAAACTGCTACAGATAAGTCAAAGAACATGGAAATTGTATGAATATTCTGCTAAAAATAGTGCTCAACAGAAATAACGAAATTCAGAATATTTCAAGATGCACTCTTTTTTATATTTATTTCACACAACTTTTTCAAGAGGCAAACAGAAACACAAGAAATTTTCATGATACATAAAGAACCACGCTGTCAGCTAAATTTTTATGCAGCGTATTTCTGCAGTGTTGAATTTTGCTTTGAAGGTTAAGTATGTATAGATGATGACATCTGCGAGGTAAAAACGAGCTGGCTTCCAGTAGAATAAAGCGTGATTTTATCATTCTCTTTAGCTATAAAATAGGAGCAAATATTATAAAACCCAAACCCTAGTGACGAATTTGTTTTTCCATAATTTATAAACTTTTAACCATACAATTTGTGAAAGGCGTATCTCATTAACTTGTGCTATTGTGTTTGATAGCAAACAAGGCTTTGCTTCTCATTGAAAGTGACTAGCTGGGGAGGGGAAAAACTCAGAAATATTTAAACGACGGCCATCAGCATGAAATAATGAAATGAATTTTTGGGAGATAGAAGGGTTGAAATGATGAAGACCGATGAATTCAGATGAAGAATTTTGTTGGTGAATTGGCTACAGTTGGAAATCCGATCGGACACTTAATCAAAAACCAGAACTGAAATTGTTTACAATAATAAGTGATAAATTCTTTTGTTAACTGACGGTTGGACTCACCCCTTTGAATCGGGTTCTGCACTATTAAACGAATCACGTCAGCACCGTGTGGCTGACGGACGAAAACTGAATTCTTATTTTAAAATCATCTTTCTGCTGTTAAACAATAATGCAAAATTACAATAATTCAAACCGCCGACAATTGTTGGCTTCCAACAAAAAGCAGGACCGCGTTGTTGTACCGCTACATTAGTCCGGGGGTCATAAACTGGAAGTTTGGAAAGCCAAGAAAAATTTAACTGGACCGACTTTGAATCGCCGTAATTAATCCAGCACATTGGTGTTGCACTGCGGTGTCGATCGAGCTTTGCGCTCCAGATCAGCCGCAATCATCAACTACCAAAAATCTAATATTTTGTCATACTGTACACTCTGTTGCACGGGAATTGTCGAAAGCGTTGTTCAGACAAGGACAAATGGAAAGGAGCGTGAACTCCTATTCCACTTTAAGAAATGCAACAGCGAGAACAGCGCGTTTGAAATTATTTTGGTCTGAAATTTACATGACTTTGTATATCAGCAAAAAGGAAAATTCTTAGGTGACACATTTTGTCTTTGAATTAAAATTAAGGAAACTCAATCGCGACCGAATTTTTACCCGTGTCAAATGAGGCAAACCTTTTTGTGATTATAGTCGAGCAGAACTAGGCGTCTTTTGTTCTTTCGCGCGGGCCCTACGCGGACGCAGTTACTGCTTCGCATTAAAATTCTTCATTTTTCTTCTCATTTTGCCGGCCAAGGAAAAGACTTCTTTACTCCACACAGACAGGGAGGCTCTCAGGCGAAATTGTCGCGGCCGCTGACACAAACGGGGATAAAACTTGGAAAATTCTTCAAGCTGGTGCGATGGTCGATTGTATCTCTTGATTGTTGGTTGATGCTGATGACTTCAGTTGAAAATTCTTGCGTTCTAACGGTTGATTTACTTGTTATGTTGCTCATCAGCATTGTTGCGGATTTAAATTTTGGGATTGTTGTACCCGAAAAATCTTGAACTTGCGATTTTGCAGTTTGTGAGTCCACTTTGTGTAACGGTTTTCGGTCTCCAATAAAAAATGGTTGGTGCTTGCGTTCGCCGGGTTTAAGGAAACCAGTGGGCATCCGAGCTTGCTGGTGTCCGGCGAATTCGCATCTTGAAATGGCTAGACTGTGATACTTGAAATGGTTTGACTGTGATACTTGAAATAGTTTGGCTGCGTTACTGTCACGTCGGGGTCACCAATTTGGGAGAATGAAGAGTTGAAATGATGAAGACCGATGAATTCAGATGAAGAATTTTGTTGGTGAATTGGCTACAGTTGGAAATCCGATCGGACACTTAATCAAAAACCAGAACTGAAATTGTTTACAATAATAAGTGATAAATTCTTTTGTTAACTGACGGTTGGACTCACCCCTTTGAATCGGGTTCTGCACTATTAAACGAATCACGTCAGCACCGTGTGGCTGACGGACGAAAACTGAATTCTTATTTTAAAATCATCTTTCTGCTGTTAAACAATAATGCAAAATTACAATAATTCAAACCGCCGACAATTGTTGGCTTCCAACAAAAAGCAGGACCGCGTTGTTGTACCGCTACAAATTCATCTCCAGGAGTTGTAGATAGCCCACGGGATGTGCCGAGCAGAGGCTCAAGAAGAAAATGTAAAATTTTCAGAAAGTTTCAGTTCAAAATTTAAAATTGTGTTGGATCTCTTCATGTAAATATGCAAATTGTTTCGTCTATTGACTCTTAATGGTAATTAGCATTCAACACGAGTGGCAGACATTTTCTGTTGCGAAAAGTTGACTTTTGCTTTTGCAGTTATATAACATCATAAAACAGTTCCCACAGAAGCAACACTTCTTGCTCTTTCGCTTTAATTACTTTGCACACGTTCCGTTTCAACACTTAAAAATAAACTCTCGTCGGAAAGGTTCATCAGAGGCGAGCAAAAACTTTTTAGCATATAGGTAGAGAACGCGCACTTGAGAGCGCGTAACAAAAGTGCGCGTCTGCTTTCAGTTTGGATAACACACGCGTTTGGCCAAGTGATCAGCAGCGGTGGATTTAATGTCGCATCATCGAGGTCAAGCGCACGAATCAGCTAGGCTGCTGACAAGCGGTAATTTAGATAAAAATGCAGACGAGGAGGCCTTCAAAGTAGCGCCGTTAGCGTTGGCTCCACGCGCCGCCAACCGAGATAAGAAGGGCTCGGGGGGCGCGCTCACGGAACCCTTTGTGCCTCGTCTCTTTCTGTGAAACTTTCTCTTGCAGCTCTTCGCAGCATTATTTATTCAATATATGTATGTTGCATCAAGCAGCGCTGCTTTCTGCCCGTCTTTTTGAGAGCGGTTAAAGCATAGCGTTGCGCGCGCAATCCGCACTGACTGATTCCTTTGCCGAGCGTGTGATTAGATATATGCTCGGTGAAAAGGATTTTCGCTCGGGTGTGCTGCGGCCGCAACACGCTTTTCCCATCCGCTCTGCTCCACCGGAAAGTTTGTGGTGAAAAAGTTGTCGGAACGAAGAGATGCGAATTTACGTATAATTAGACTAGATTAGCGTGACGCAAACTTTCGGGGAGGTATTTTGACATCTTAATTAACTAATCTGGAGATGATGAATTATTGATTGGCAGTTGCTAAGTGTGATGAAGCAGTTCCATCCCCGATGGCAATCCTCTAAACTCGGCCAAAGATAACAGGATAGTCCCTCTCCACTGATGACTTTTTTATGAATGGTCTTTTTTCAAGGCTTGTCAAGAGCCCAATTCAATACGTTTAATAAACCTGCTGTCCATAAATTAAAAAATGTGATTAAACTGTTGGAAATTTTTGGAATTAGCCTGAAATTGGAATAAACGAAAATTTTGCGTTGCAAAAATATTCTTTTGGCTAGTTTCAATGATTACTAATTAACGGTTTTGCTTCACTCCTTGCGAATTATTCAACACTATTGAAACCAAAAGATTTTTAACCCTTATGAATTGGGAACGTTAATGTAGACTGAATAAAATTTTTTAAGTATTACTTATTTTAAACGAGAATAAATTATGACTAATCTTGCTTATTAAAATATAATTATACCTTATTTCCTCTCTTCATGTTTTGGGCACAGTTATTTCAAGAATTTTCGTGTCTTGTGGAAAATTTTCGGCCTCTATACATGCAGTTTAAATTTATTTTCCGGCTCTCCAATTTTGAGCCAAACCACGCGATTCAATTTTCCTAACAAAATATTATTGTTATAAATGGAAGTCGGGTGCCCTAATTAGTGTGTATTATTTGCTTAGTTCAAACAGTATGGAAATGGCCCAAGTGACAAGTGCTGAAAAAGAGAGGTTAGAAATTAAAATCAGCATATTTCCTTCCCCGGAAATTCCCGTCAAAGTCAGTTACACTAAAATTGAAAATTCAACAATTTCTTGGCACAGCAATTTGCACCCGAGCCTTTGTAGGAAAAAATCCAAAGCACCCTGTGATAAATACGTATTGTAAAACATCTCATGTGATTATAACATTATGGATTGCTATTACAAGCCTGTTTTTTCTGTATACCTTATATTCACATTTTAATCATTATGCTGCACGCAAATCACGTGCGTCCGCTCTCCACGTATTTAATGGGAGCAGAGAGCGCATGGTGGCATGCATCAAATCAGTGATTAGCTTTACTCACGTAGAACGGTGAGCTGCTGGTCGTTGGAGGCTTTCGTGTAGATGGGCGTTTCGGTGGAGACCTCGCACGAGTAAAATCCGCTGGCCTCAAATTGCAGGTTGCGCAGCATCACCTGCGGATTAGGAGCAATTCGATGCACGAATTAGACGCGTGATCACGCGAGACTGAGTACACTTTGGCTAATTCAAAAAGCGAGTCGCTTTTACTTGCAATGTTTGTTTGTACCGAAAACAAATGTGTGTCACCTGTTGTTTGCTGGATGGAAGCAACAGACTGTTTTCACAGCTCTCTGCGCTTTCATCTGAATATGTTAATTTGCCGCAGCTGAGCACGCACTTTTTTACTTTTTTGTTTCTCTCGTGCATAATGAATCATGAAAACACGCAGTGCACAAAAGGCAGCGTCGAGCGTACAGGTGGCATTTCGTAATTTTTGCCAGTGCCGCGCGTCGCGACTCAATGCCGTCTCTTTGACATTTATTTCGCTGGCAGCACGGAACACTCCATTATTGTCGTCACTCGAATAAAGTGTGGTGCTGCTCCAGCCAGTCTTGCGTACATTCCATAGCATGCAATTTTTCATGCTGCACGCCGACCATTAAGAGCGGAAAAGAAAAAGAGAGAAATAATGGCAAAGGGCTGCGTTTTTTAAAGGTGAAATGGATAACATGAAATGCCACTCTTTATTTGTTCTCTCTGGTTGCACTCAAAGGATAATAATCATTACTCGCGCTTTTATAAAAAGATTTTTAATGGTTTCCGACATTTTAGGTCAGTCTGCTTGTTACTTGGCATTATACTCGGAATCATTAAAAGTGTAAAAACGAAGTGTTTGATATAAATCTACGGAAAAATGTAATTTGTTTACTTTGATTAACTCTCAGACATTGTAAAATGAATATTCTCTGTAAGTGGAATAAAATTGAACCGAACTTGCTAGTATTTGCCATGGGCAAATTTACTTTCGTTCTAAGAAAATTTGATCAAGGCATACTTTTAAACGCGTGAAACCATCATCTTTTCAGTTCAAATATTTTTCTTCAGTTTGAAGTACAAATTAGTATTCTAATTTAAAATATCAGAAAATATATAAAGAAATTTGGATATCACATATCACTTTTATGTTGTTAACATTGTTCAAAGAAGTTAAATAAAACACAGAAGAAATTCAAGAACGCATAACATACCATTAAAAATTGAACCGCACTCTGCGCAGACTTTATTTTCTCCAATTGTGAAAAGAATATATAATAGGCCTGGAAAAATCAGCATTTCGGAAGAAAAAAATTATCGAGAGCCGGTAATTGAAACCAAACTATTCGATTTTAATATGAATTTACAAACAAGTAAAAAATAATAGCAAATGAAATGTCCTCCCTCGGGGTTGCTTCCAATTGGTTCTTCCACGGAAATTAAAAAACGGACCATCATTCGTATCTCAAAGCAACAACTGCTAATTTGTTTCTTTTTCGACAAATTTCAGCATGTGCATGCCGCGAGAATAATTTGCATTTCAGTTGCGCCTTCTTCAATGACAAACTGGAAACTTGACGAGAAAGAAGGAAGCAACGAGGATGAAGTCTGTTTTACGATTACTATGATTTAAAAAAATAATTTATCAAAGATAATGTTTCAGACTTTCCAGTTTTCTATAATAAATCCAGTTTTCTCTATAAAGAGATGATGAAATTCATCTTCTCTGACTGTGAGATTCGATCAATTTTACAACTGGCTACTGGCGTCGTACAACGAGTGTTTTTTCCTTCTACAAATATTAGTTAAAATATAACTTCCCGCGCTCTCCATTTCCCACATTTTAGAGCAGCTTTCACATAGTTGAGAAGCAACCACTAATGAAATCGAGTTCTACCCTCGGCGTGTCTCACTCGGCAGCCGAGCAAACACATTAGGAAAGCACTTTCTGCGTTTAGCACGCAAAATATAGAGGATCATTTCCAGAGCACGGAATCCGGAGGCAAAGTTGCGGCGAGGGGACGGGGAGCGACCATTCAAAGTGTCACACGCACAAAAAGTAAAAATGCCGCTTTCAAACTTGTCTCTTCGCACAATTGGGGCCCCGGGAAGCAAACACAAACAGAATTGCCGACTCGCCATATAATAATTCGCGTGGGCAAAAGTGAGAATGACACGCGGGCGTGTACCTGTCGTTCGTTGGAGTGTCGCCAGTCGAGCTGCGCGCCGGGGGTGGTAAAGTTGCGGTACGGGGGTTGACGTCCACGCACAAACTGGAACAACTTGCGTCCGTCGCGCAGCCACTCAATCTTGTGCAACTGCTCGCGCGCGACGCTGTGTTCGCAGAAGAGCAACACCGAGCCGCCCATCTCCACGAAGCGAGGCACCCGCAGGGACACGTGGAACTGCACGCTCCCCTCTGCGAAAAATACGAGCAAACACTTGTAAAGTTATCACCCAATTTAGGGCGGTGGCAAAAAGAGCGTCTTTCACTTGGAAAAAACTCCAAATTGAATCACAAACATACTGTTTCTTTGCTACTCATTAGCAAGGGAACTAAGAAAAAATGTGGATCGATTTATTTTCAGAGTCTTTCACATGTCGACCATAAAACTCACGTGCTTCATTTGCAACTTCTTGCACCCAATGCATTTGTATTTTTTTTATAAATTTTTAGAATAGGTGCAACATGAAACAGAATCCACGGGAACACCAAAAACGAGGATAATTTCACTTTATTATTTAATGTTTTCATATCACTGAAACGCCCAGTCACCCATGGCAACCCTATAATTAAAACGATTAAAAACGTAATAGCGGGGTTGCTCCATGCTCCGCTGTGAAATAAAAAAGTGTTTTATCACACAATCAGTATCTCGTTTTATAAAAAAAACACCATAAAATTAATGGAAATAAAAATGTGATGTTATCCGCGGTAAAAATAACTACCATTTTATTGATCAGATTTAAATCTGCTCTGCTTGTTGAATGAGAGGTGTGCGCGCAGTCTCTCTACTATATTTAGTTTTTCAATTCTTAATAAAGCGCATATATCCATCTAGAGATTATATCAATTTAAAATGTAGACTGCTTCGTCAGCTGAAACCATTCAATTTAACGTCTTTGCGTCAGGTCTCTTGGAAAATGCAAACTCGCACAATTGCTTAGCATATAGACGAGGAGAAAGGCGGAACTTGAGAAAGGCTCACATCTTCTGCACAATTACGGAGTTATTCTAGAACCAACGACCGTTGAATACTCGTTTGATTGCGCAACTTTCAGCGGCATTGCCATGGAAATCCGCGACTAATGCCATTACAAAAACGATTTTATGTAATTTGTTACTCAATCCCGAGTTCAGCGCTGTGCAACCTGCGCGTCAGAAGTGATGCACCGGTTGCCTATCTGATGCACAATTGCGCTTTTGTGTCTGCTTGTTTGAAATGAAATGTAAATACGTGCCTTATTTCCGAAATGTTTATTTTGCTGTGGCTTGATAAATTGTTAATTACTTGAAAATCATCCTGGCTCCAATGTAGGCAGCTAAATTTGAAAATATTTACCACAAAGCGAATCCAAAAAAAGGATTTTCCGTTCCTGACCTTGTTCTGTCTGGTTCTGGCAATATAAATTTCCCTGAATTATCCTTTTCATGACTGCAATTTTCAGATAACAAAAGTTCCGGATTTGTTCTGAAACTTTAACTGCGAAACAAGGGGTGTATATTAAAAGTAAAATAGGAAGCAGAGTGACTTGAGAATATGTCCAAAGTTAGTAAAATTATCTGCTTTTCAAAAGCATAGTTCATTACCAGACATTGAAGCCCGAAATCAGCAAGCAGGTACCACTTTAGTACATTGTGAAGATTGCAATAAAAGTTTTATCGTTGGCAGTTTTGCCACTCCTCCGAGAATTGTTAAATTTTAATAACGAGCTTATTCCCTCAGGTGGTTGCCAAATTTTTCATCATTTTCACGCCCGCCTTCATGCAAAATGTTGGCTCGCACAGCACACTCAGTGAAAAAAGCTTATTATCCATATTCATGGGCGAGCACTTGCTTTTCTTGCGCTTTGTTAGCACAGATGAAACAATAAATAATTTACTCCAAAGCAAACAAAACTTTGTGCCAGGGAAAACAAGTCTCAAGAGACGAGCGAGCGCAATCCGCTTATTTAGAGTGGAATGTGTTCGCCCTGCAGGCGAAATTTGCCCATTCTATCCGTCCGTGCGCCGCGTTATGGATGTTTGTGCACGAGGCAAGTGCGGCAGGAGAGGAGCAAAGTGCACCTCAGAACGACCCTTTCGCGAATTCCAACTGGCCTTTAGAGACGAGACTGGCCGCGTGTGCGGTCGACCTTGCACCGTGTATAATATTCGCTGTCGGGCATTGTCAACAAAAAGCCCACCATGTGCCGGGAATATTTTTGAAAATGTTGCACGGTGTGGTCACGTTGAATAGGAATGATGCTGCGAAACTCAGAAAAAAACTTGAGGACTGAGTTGAACCTAAAATTACCGGGGTAGCACAGTTTAAAAAAATGTGCATGCTCATGGTGGGCACTATATCCCTATACTTGACAATCTCATTTTATTTCCTTACAAGGAGTCTACCCGTTATAAGGCACACACAATGAATTATATCTCGCCAACGCTGTAAATTTTTGAAACAATTTGCAAACTCTGATTTTAATATCTGAAATGCACGAAAAATTGTGTAGAAATCGAGTTGGAAATTGTAAGGGGGCGTATTTAGAATGTAGAATCAGATAGAAGGGTCCAAAAGAGGCTAATACATTTCCCCCTATCCCTTTCACTTTTAATCGCGAAGTTAAAGCTATGGGGCCTGCAGGTACTCCTCTACGCTAAAATGCTCAAGGGATTGCTTCTTGTTTGATTATTTCCCTTTGTAGATATAAGGAGGGAAAAACATCCCAAATTATTGAAAGGATATAGCACAACTTTGTTTATATGAAAGACTCGTAGAGGAAGAATAAACAGTAAAACAATACAAACAAATAACAGGATTTCCGAAATATTAAAATCAACGATCAATTTTAAAATTGGTGACAGTTGTGCACTTGAACTATGAAGTTGCTTTTTTAAGGATATAAACCTGTGATAAATCATATTTTTTCAATAGATGGGAAATTTGAAAACTCATTTAAATGCAAAGAAATTCAACATGACTATACATTTTTATATAAAAAAAAACATTATTTTTAACCGTATAGCAGTAATAGGAAGTAGGAACACAACGAGCAGAAAATCGGCAAAAGCGGTTAATGACTAAGGTAATCCCCAGCGCTCTGAGCCGCAAAAAAAAACAATTCGATTTGAGAGGAACTAAATCGCTAGAAATAGGTTGTGCCCCATTTTGTCTCTGAGACTGTCTGCTTTGATTTTAACTCAGGATGAGCGCATAGCACTATAGCACATTCGCCTACCTGGATGTGCAAAATTTTATTGATTTGTAGGCTGTTTTAAATAATGATGCTCCTCTTACGACGCAGTAAAGCTCTCCTGACATTGTTATGCAGTCTTTCTCTCTTGACCTCTGAAACGCAGTGGCGTTAATGATTTTTCTCCGTCATATAGGTCATGTCAATAAAAAATTAAAATGCATTTCTGTGCAAATGTTGAAAGCTTCATGTTTGTAAAGTGTTGAAGTTACTATGTTGACTTATTAGAACGAGAATAAAACCAGGATCTCTCTTGAGATTTCTTATGGATGGGAAAATGGAGCACATGACTTGGATTTTAATATTTCAAGCTGTTCTAGGAGAGACGACAGGAAACGATTTCATCAGATGGGCCATCTATATTATCTGCCTGGCGATACACAGCAAGTCAATATTATCATTAGGCTTGCCCTTTTACTCGAATCAGCTTTTCCCGGAGATCGGAGAGTCAACATAAATTTTCCATGAATCATGCATGATATTTTGGTGCAAGGAAAATCAATTTCTATATCGGCTTTTTGCTTTAGTAGACTTGTTAGCTGAAAGAGCGGCTCTTTACTTTCAATAGCAATCAAGGACACGAGTGCAAAAATGTTTGAATTGAAATATTTAGAAATTTTAACGCTTTTTAGCCGCTTTGCTGCTGACTTTTTATTGAGTTGAGCACGCGCTTCATGTGGGGCATGATCTTTTAGTGGCAACTCAATTTCGGAATTCCAATTTTGCCTCGCCCGCGCGCTGGCAGACTATATAATAAAAGCAAGTTCATCGCGTCGCTGCACCTTCAACGTTTTGATGGAATTTTTGAGATCGCGATGAGGTGCCGTGTACAAACGACGGTAAATCTAATTTTTGCGAGCAGTGAAAACGGCATTCTTCAATAAATTTCAAAGAGGAACCAAAGTTCTTTAATTTTTATCTTGGATTCTATTATATTTCAAACGTTTTTTTTTCTTTCAAATCGTTTAGAAAGTTTATATTATTTTTACTCCGAGTGTCACTCTAGAAACGTCAGTGCTGATCTGGAGAGAGAGAGAGAGAGAGAGAGAGAGAGAGAGAGAGAGAGAGAGAGAGAGAGAGAGAGAGAGAGAGAGAGAGAGAGAGAGAGAAGAGTAACTGATTTTAAATTGCTTTCGAAGAGCGCTTGAAAAAAATCCATAATTCGCGCTCCTCCAGCGCAGCAGCTATACATAGAGAGCAGCGGAGTGTTCTATCATGTGCGACAAAAATAGTCGGATCAACGTGAACGAGCGCAAACCTTCCTGGATTATATGGGTCCGCTGATGACTATGTATCACTGCAACAACGCGAATTGATTTTAATATCCCTGTGTAGAGTTCACAAATCCTGGTTTCGGATTACACACACTCATTTAATCGGCCAAACCATCACGGCGTGTAATTCAGCCGCGTTTACTCGACCCCGAAAAGCTCGATTTGGAAAGTGGCGGACGTGTTTGAAGCGCCTAACGGCCGTAAAGCACAACTTTATCTATTACTCTATCGACGTTTGCCCACAGCACATAAATAAAATCCCGCCGCCGTCGGCGAAACAGGCTCAATTAACAAGCACAGCACATGAAGCGGTAAATGCGAAATGCGGGTTTTCGGAAGAGGAAAACGCGCAGAAAATACAAAAATTTAGGCTGTCTCGCTAGCTAGAGAAATAATGGAAAACGATATTTCAGTGCCAAAACATGACAGACAAACAATGTATTTATGCAATTATAAATTAGATATAACGTTGGATAAACGATTTATGTGAATTTGCAAACTCTTATTAGAGGCAATTGACTAATATGCTGCGAATATATATTTTACAATTTAACGTGTGATCAAAAACCAATGAGTGATTATATTCTCGTTGGGAAGTGTATTTTGTTTCGATGCGACCGATGAAATCGCGAAAATTGGTGCTTTCCCACTGTGCGAATTTCGCCGAATTGAGGTAATTTCACACCGGATGCGTGCATGTGTGTGTGTCACTCATCATTTTGCACTCAAACATGCTGTGGCTTACACCATGAATTAATAAGTTGCAAAAGTCCATATCGCGTGAATAAATTGATTTCCTCTCGTGTCGCGTTAGTGGGACAAGAGCGGTGACGATCACCTCCATCAATCTTAATAACACGGGCGCGCGGACCTAAATTTTTAAGCTGCCGCTTAAGACGCACTTTAGGAAGGAAAAGAGGCGCGTGTACCCCATTACCTGCCTCCCGCTAAAGAGCCTCTGCACATTTAAATTTCACGAGAGACCGCCGCATTAGCGCCACCGACCCGAAAATAAAAAGGAAAGGTCCACTCCAAAAGATAAAAATTAAATTTATTTCTCTGCCAGAGGGTTTGAATTTATCAATGTTTCAAAGGGTTCTCTAGAATATTTCATGAGATCGGAGCAAAGAGGTGAATTTTAAACAGATATGCGTAAGTTGAAAAAAATAAACTTTCGTGCTACCAATATTGGCAGCTCAGGAATTTATTCTCTCGATGCTTTTTTATTCATTTTTTTTATCGCGCAGCAAAAGGTGAGCTTTTTATGACTGTCAGCCGATTTTTAAACTCGATTTGCCGATATGAAGCAGAAGCGTGCGCGTAGAGAATGAATAAACCAACCAAATTCAATTTCAGTCCTCCACAGCTCACTTGGTGAATAAAGAAATAAATAATGGAACGACTCGGGCCTCTGGGCAGCGTTGTTCCGCGGCCGCGGGGCAAAGAGCACGGTCGAAAGTGCCGAGTTAAGGGGGAGAGGCGGGTCAAACGCCTGTTGGACAACCAGTTGATCCGCGGGTCGAGATCAATAGGCGGCCACGACGGGCCACGGGGGCGGCCGGCGGCCAGTTGGAGGCCGGCGTCGGGCGTGCCGGGCCGGTGGAGCGGTGACAGGCGGCCGGAGCGGCCACTCACCTGAGAGGCCGACGGCGGCCAGCAGCAGCAACGGCAGCAGGTGCCTGGCCATGTCCTCGCCGCAGCCCGGGCGCTCAAACTCTGAGCCCGGGGGCGGCAGTGCGCAGATGCGCCCTCGGCCGCCGCGCAGGGCGGCGCCCTCGCGCTGCGCCACCCGTGCGGCCAGCGCCACCGGCGGCCGCTGCCACCCCCGACCCGATCGATCCGCCCCCGCCTCCACTGCCGCCGCCGCCGCACTAATTTTAGCCAAAATCGACCACTAGTTGCATGCGGCGGCGGCCCTTTCAACGCGCCCGCTCAATCACTCACCTCATTCTCGCAACAAACCGATTTCTCATTTCACTCCGCGTGCAATCTGATTGTATTATCTCGACCCCACGCGCGCGCGTGTGCGTCCCTTGCGCTGGTGCAGCTGACACGACGTTAAATCCGTGAAAGCCGAAACTCATTAGGATATCGCAGCGCCGGAGACCTCAACGAGCACGATGATATATTATGATATTACGGACCTACATGTCGAGCAAAGTGACATTCGTGACGCACACAAAGCGAAAATTACTCAATTTTGGGGTTGAAAGCGGAATTGAAAAGTCTATTAGTATTCCTGTTTGTGCTTTTCAGACCATAATTATTTCGTATAATCTGCTGTATGACCCTGCAAATGACTTTTCTCTTTTTTTAGCTTGCTATCTCACGCACTCATTTTGTGCCGTGTGATGTAAAGAGCCCTTTTGTTCCACAAAGGGAATATGAAGTAGACATTTGCCTTCAATTAACGTTATTGTTGGATAATAAGCTCATTGTGTAAATAAATTCTCTGATTTCTTTCGTTCTATTCTGCAAATAAATGTAAAAACTTTATTTGGTAATTTTTTGTGTGTAAAATAAATCTATTTAATTTCTCATCGTTTAAAGGTTTCATTTTAAACAAAACTCCCCTTAAATATTCCCATAGCTTGCAAATTAATTACAAATATTTTCTCGTTCAATTTTGACAGGATGCAAAATTAAAGTCGTTTATGCGGTTTTTGCATGTCATTAGCATCAATAATGGATAACACTGGCGCGGCTGCGAGAAACGCAAATATTTTTTCATGTCAAAGTTGTTTACAGATCATTATCAAATTTTCAAGCAAAACAGAATACAGGATTGCTGTTTAATAGTAATCCAGCAATGCGGCGCTGGTTGAAATCATCAACAACATTAAAAATTAGGCATGTCGTCATATCACGAATTCGGAACGTTTGTATTTTTTCCCTCCATATCACAGAGTGCGTGTCATGAAAACGCTCGGTCACTCACACTGGCACAGATTGCGGTGCGCAATTAGGGTAAATTGAATGCAGCTACCTCACTATCTGCTGTTTATTTTTCAGCATTTTGCAACAGAAATTATGTTCCACAATAGAGTAAAATATTAAACAGCTCGTTGAATTTACCGAGGTAACCACATTTAACTCTACCAAAAAGACCATATCCTCGAGTGAATCAGCCTTTTCTGGCTCACACAAACAACGTAACGAATTTTTCTCTGCTCAGACACAGAATTTCTAAATTGCTGAAATATTAATGAGGTTTCGCGGTCTACCCTTTTCTCTCTGGTACTGTTTTGTTTGTTAAAGCAGGTCGATGTATAGTTTTGCCTCTATTTTGTTTATGTTTGCTGCTGAAATTCTAGAAACTCTCTAAATATTTGCATATACCAAATGAAACGAGGAGCGCACAAGAAAATTAGCTGGCATAAGTAGCGTCCCGTGGGAATTCAAGGCTGTCTGGCAACTTTGCAGATTAATTATAATTGATCCTGCGCATAGCAAACTGACAACCCTATCCTAATGTATTATTTTCAGGCTCGGAGAGTTGCAGAATGAACGAGAGGAAGTGTCTCTCTTAAATTTTTAATAGCATAACGCGTCTTAAACCCTTGTCGCAGCCGGTTGCTAGGAGAACGCAACCCGCGCCACCAACGGAGTCAGCGGGTTGCATAAACTGCACCTCCGCCGCTCTCGACGGGCAATTCGCGTCGAGTTTAGCCGAGTGTTTTTGCTGGGGTGTCGCATGCCTAAATAAATTGGGTGCGGCGGCAATTTAATCTACGCTCGTACCCTTGAACTGACGGCAAATGATCTAAGTCATTAAAGTTGAGTATCCATTTCAAACGTGATCAAAAGCGCGTCGTACAAACCACTATGACCCACTAAAGCTATTATGATATTGCACTTCATCACGACTGAGAGTGCGATCGATAAAAAGAAACTTCAATGCGAAATGACTCGGGTTTATTATGAGAACACTACCCACTTGTTATACATACGCAGAAGCAGAGAGCAGCAGGTCTGCTAATCGCTGTAATTATTCCAAGTGAATAAACAAAATGTTGCGCTTTACTTTTTTGCTTTTCCAACAAAGAGGAAGAAGTACGAATGACCAGCTGTGATGACTTTTTGTTGGTTTAACTAATTCATTAATCGGCAAATGAGAGTGGCAACTCATTAAATAATTTAAGGCCGCAGAAAATTAACACGGCTATCATATACAAATTTTGACAGGAAAAATATTTAATTTTAGAATGCGCTAAAAAGAAATTGACTTTTACAAAGGAATATTTTAGTTTTTTAGATCAGATGTATTTATATATTTATAGCCTTATTAGCAGCAATAACGATGTAGATTACGTATTTTTCTTCTATGCTCTTTATTTTGGGGTGATAGGTATCAAGGCAATAGCTTAATTGAAAAATACACCTTATGACGATTTTAGATTGTAATGATTAAGAACCATCCTTACTCATTTTAGTTTTATTTGAGGGCGATCACTGCTGATGAAATTTTAAATAATTGATAATTCAAATGGAAAAATTTGAAAATTACTTGATAGTTTTTTTGTTACATTTCAACTAATCAAATCATGATTGTGTCTAATACCAATTAGATATTGTAAATTTGCAACACACACTGAGCCACATCTATCGCTAACTTCAAAGATTTCAGTTTTTATAACTATGCTTGATCTGTTGTTTCCATCTCCTCATAGGCGTTGTCTGCCTCCATGTCCTCTGTGCATTCGTCCTCCTCTTTCTTCTCTGGCGGTTTTTCGTAGCACATTTCCAGTGGCGCCATGTTGATATTATTCCAAACTGTTGGTTCGCTAAGTATATCTGCCCAGAAAAATTGACAAATTAGAAACATGTTAGAGGCAAAAATTAAAGAAAATACCTTTCTTAGGGATTTCTAATCCGAGAATGACTTTGTAGCCTCCGTGCTGTAAGAGTCTCATTAGCGTCTGGCAAGTGAGACACAAAACATCTTGCTGCTCAAGAGTCAGAGCTGTGTGTACACGAACAGTGCCTCCTTCACATGGGTCAGGAATTCCTGCGAGAAATAATTATTTCACACATATTTCAGCACCTTAGCTACTAAGCACAGTGATTGAAACTGACAGGCACTCGAATTCTGTTTTAGGAATAATTCGAAGAACAGAAAATATCAACTGCAAATCAAACTAACCTGCTGATCCAGGTAAGAAGAGTCCCCCTGCCAGCAACTGCAGTACCCTTCGGAATGCAACATTGATGGGCAACGCTTGCCGACTAGGGTTGTACATGACAGAGTAGTGAGCCTGGAGAAATATTCAATTTGAATCATTGGAAAAAACTGGCTGTTTAATCTTACAAGGAGATCGATCATCCATGGAGTGAGCGGAGAGAGTCCCTCAAAACGCGACCGCATGTCTCTCAGAACTCTGATTAAAACCTTTACTGATGAATGGTGCACGTTGTCCTCGAACCAACGTCTGCAACATTAAATTTGGCAAACGAATAAAGCTGCGTCAAAAGTTTTTCATTTATTACATGTGTCTTATAGCGGCCAAGTTTCGGCACAAAATTTTAGGGTCCATGTGCAGCTCAGGGTTTAATTTTCTCAGATTTGGTGGAATTGTAGTTATCAGGACTCGCACAGTCACTTCCCCATTGCTAATGTCGAAGCCGTATTCGCTAATTGCACACGTCAGAACTGTAAAATAAAAATTCAATGAGGACCGAAATTCAGGCAATAAATCTCTAGCAATTAGAAAGTTCAACCTGAGTGATGCATACCTTCATCTGGTTCCTGAGCCTTCAGGTCCTCATGGACTTTGGTAGCAAGAGCTTCCACCGATTCCCTAGTGGGGAGAGTTTTAAGTATGATCACCATGTCCGCCACTGGATTTCCTATCATCATAGTGCCCTTCTTGAATGAGCCGACCTGCCGCACCTCAGCTAGTTGCTGCAAAATAGGCTGAGCTGTTGCCACATTCATTTAAAATTTATTATGATAGCTTACGCAAGCGTCAAAAGTTCCAGGGGTCACGACGATAGCGTCTACCACTGCTTGAAGTTTGGTTACCAAATTCAGCACCGCAGTTTGCTCCTGAGTTGCCGGCGTGAGGTCGGTGCTCTTTTTCAGAAGGGCCTAAAACGGGTGTAAAATAATATGTACATATAATTAAAACTGCACTCTTGAATTTTTGTTGATAGATGGCAAACCTCAGTGAGCGCTGTTTCATCTGGTGCTGAGGTGACTCTGGGGAAGGCGGACTCGCAGAGAATCAGGTCGAAGGGAAAACGTGGAACAAATGGGTTACTGAATTTCGCCGGCCCTCTCCTTAGAATGCCTCCACGGCCCATACCGCGCCCGCGACCCCTCATTTTGACTAAGAGAAAGTAAAGGCAAATACTCGATATGCGATCTGATGATTGGAAACTCAATAGAAGCAAGAATAGCGACCAAATGTGGTAAAAACAACTCAGTTAGAGAGATGCTAGCTGATGCAGGTCCTCAACCATAATAAAAACAAATTTGTGTGATGTTAGTTGCGCATGTGTACGATAGTGCTCCATCTTGAATTACAGGCCGCGCCAGAATCTTTACGAAGTTTGAATCTTTTGAGGTTCTATTTCTGATAAGGTCACGATCAGGATTACACAATCTGTGAATTTATTTTTTCCTATTTACAAATTTTTATAAACTCGTTTTTAATGAAAATCTATAGGAATAAATTAAAAATCTTAATGCGTATAATCGACGATTAGTGCATTTTTTGTATGGTAGACTCACCATTTTCGCCCAACTCACACTTCTCGCTAGGATACGAATTAACATTGATTCTTCCCATCAGAGCGAGATGTGTGAGTGATCGGAAAAGCGTGAGTCGCCTATAGTTACATTTTCAATCAAACAAAGAGTAGGTTAAATGGTGAAATGATAAGCTTGGAGTAATATTTTTTGTGTATTATTTACATCATTTATTTTATATGAAGCTAGCATAACCTTTGAGCAGCGTGTTTGTGAACTTTGTACACTACTACTACAATTTAAATACATAACTTGTGCAAAATGTACATTCAAGATAATAATCATTTAGTAGCAATCATTTCCTTGTTTTCTTAAATCCAATGCTTCTATAATACACTTTGATTTTGTCGTAAAACCAAGACTAACTGTCTTCCAGCTAATGGTAACCACAACTGAGAAATTTAACTTTAAAACGTTCTTCATCAACGCTGAAGTGGGAATGAGATTTAATGTCTTCATTAAGCCACTCACGAAAAGTTTCTCACTCTTAGTAAATACTTGTTTGCACTAGGGTGTTTTTGATTCTCAACATCTCATCACAACAACTGAGCAGCTTGCTCCTTCCTCGCGAGCATTTCCTGCTCGTACGGCACCACATTGCCAGTCCTGAGATCAATGAATTGACAGTCCTGTTCATTCTCATCATCACTGTTATCGGGTTGGGGCTGCGCCTCGCTCAGCTTGCGCACCACCAGCCTACCCTCAGCAGCCTCCTCCTCCTCCTCATCATCATCCGGCTGGTCCAGCTTGGTGGCCCGGATCTCCATGTCGTCGTAGCTGGTAAAGGTGACCGCCCTGCGGCTGTTGGGCATCTTGCGGGCCCTGAAGTGCAGCAGCAGATGTTCCTGCATGTCCTGCTGAGTTGCGTTGGCCAGGTCACAGTAGCAGCACGCATACTTCATATCTGATTGGCGCTGGTGCAGCCTTAGGTGCTGCTCCACTTGGTCGCGCCGCTGGTTGCAGTACGGACAATTTGAGCACCAGAAGGTGGGCGTTGTCGCCACCGCCATCTCAGGCGTTGTCGGAATCTCAGACTGCTGCTGCTGCTTGCGCCGCTCCAGCATCATCATCTGTTGCTGTCTTTGCACCGAGCCGAGACTGGCCGCGTTTGGCTTTGTCACCAGCACCACCTCAGGCTCATGCAGCACCTTGAGCGTTTCATCGTCCAAGTCGTCCTCGTCGGCTCCCAAGTCCATCAGCTCTGGCGGCTTCTGGCTCTCGTATTGCTCCTGCATCTGCTGTTGCTGCTCCAGCAGCTTCTGCTGCTGGGCCTGATCGTTTGTGTCATGCTTCTTTGTGTGCTGAATGAAGTTGGCATAGTATTTGACCGAGTAGTCGCACCGCTCGCACTTGTACTTTTGCTTTGAGCCGTGCAGGCTGAGGTGCACTTTGTACTGCTCTCGCTTCTCAAACGCCGATGGACACTTGTGGCACTTGTAACGTTTTTCCTAAATATCAGAAACATGATATTGTAGCAAAAAAATTATTTAAATTAATTTTTTACAAACCTTCAGTTTGCCATTCTTCATATAGGTCGGGTAAATGAATTCAGGACTGCCGTGCATCAGGGTGCCGAAGACGGGGTCGGCCGGGAGCGAAATATGAGGCACCTGTGGTTGCAGTTGCGGCACCTGGGGTTGCATTTGAGGTACCTGGGGCTGCATTTGAGGTACCTGGGGCTGCAGTTGGGGCATTGGCCGCGAAATGACAGGCGGCGGAGAGGCCATCTGCACGGTGGCCGGCACAATGTTAGGAGGGTCGTCCCGCAGGTCTTCGTTCTCCTTCTCATCATGCACCACTTCGTGACGCACGAGGTTGCCTAACATCTTTACAGAGTAGTCGCACTTAGAACATTTGTATGGGCCGTTTCCACCGTGCAGGGACAAGTGGTACTGCAAAGCCACAGCTTTGAAGAACCTGTAATCAAAATTATTTGATATTTTAGTAACTAAAATTCATCAACTTTCAAAAGAACGTGTAATGCATATATTGTAGCGAATTTAATCAGCTGGAAGAATACGGTAAAACAATCTGCATTTTAGAAATTCATAATGTTTCATAAAAAATCACTGAGTATTATGAAAAGTAACTACGTGACTCATCAATTAATTCATGACAATAGGAATTTAAATTTAAAATTATTGATCCTCGTTTTCATTCATTTAATTGTACGGACATCCGTAATTTGATCAAATAGCTCAGCGCTCAGTTTTCGACCGGTGGTTCATGATAACTTCACGTAAATACATTGCTGAATGGCAAAAATTTGCTTATTGGATTGGGGTGACCACAGGGTTCCCGAACAATAACATGCTATGCATTATTCAATAATTCATAGGACACTTTACCTTGAGGGGCAAAGATGACAGCAGTGCTGTCTGGCTTGAGACTGACCAGGAGAGGTCTCCTGCTGCTGCTGCTGTGGCTGTACAACTTGATGCTGATGTTTCAGAATGGGCATGTCGCCCAAATCGTCGAGCTCGTTCACGACCCATATGTCGTCGCGTACAATGAGCGCGGGCTTGGGATGGTCCATGCTCTCCTGGTGGTTCATCAGCAGCAGAGCCGTACGGTCTTGGTACTCGGAGCAGTGCACCTTGTTGTGCGCGGCCAGATGCTGCGGCTGGCGCGCCGTGTAGTTGCAGTGGCTGCAGTGGAACTGCAGTTTCACCCTGTGGAAGCGCTTGTGTATGGCCAGCTCGCGCGTGAACATGAAGCGGCCTGGACATTGAGAGCAGAAGTAGACTAGCTGTTCGTCCGACTCCATCCTTTCTGGATTCACTTGGACCCCATTTGGCGAATTAACTTCGCCACTGTCGTCTGCAAGAAACGGTTGCTTGCAATTTTTTCCACTTGAGACAAGACCGGTCTTACTCTCAGACTGGGCAGCCGGGCTACCTTCCCTGCTGTCCAAGCTACCCTGATTATCCAGAGAGTGTTCGTTGCCACCAAGGTCTCGGACTTGATCGATATCAGGGCGTGATGGATCAACAAGGGCAAGAGCCTTCGGGTAAGAATCTTGGTGAACCTGGAAGATGGAATTTTGTGACTATTTGATTTAAGTTAAGATTCACTCCAACATTATTTTTAACAGTTAGCATCAGATATTAATTTTTCTCTCCACGGTTATATTGATTTTTTTTTTGGTGAGGGAAATTGGGAACTTACCTTGAAATGAGCAGAGAGCACGCCAGCATTGTTGCATGTGTAGTTGCAGTGAGTGCATGTGTGGTAGACATTAGAGTAGTCCGTCGCGCCCCAAACTTGGCGATTTGTGTGCATCTTTTCGTGCTCAACAATGTTCACCTTGCGGCTGTTGTTGTGTGGGCAGTGCCGGCACTTGAACTTTTTCATGAATTTGCCTCCCTTGGTGACCCAGAAAAGCGGCACTTCCTTCATGTTTGAGGTGTCTGGCACCTTTGGCGGCTTTGTCTCTTTTTGCGACGGAACAGAGGCCACCGACAGTGAGAATGTGCCAGACTGCATTTTGTTCATGAACTCCTCAGGGTCACTGACTCCATGGACAGACATGTGTGTGTACAATTCCCTATAAAAATAAACGAGAGGTAATTAAAAATGATTAAAATGCAAGGTACATCTTCTTCATTCTGACTGATTAAAAAAAACATGAAAAATTAAATAGTAAATATTTCACTCACTTCTTGTTGCTGACAAAGAATGGGCAAATGTAGCATTTGAAGTTAGCACCTGGCTGCGGCTGATGGTGGCTTTTGTGCAATTGGACTTCGTTCATCTTACCAGTAAACGGACACTTTTCACATGAGAATTTCTAAAAAAATGCACACAGAAAATTCAGACATTCATTTCTTCCATTCAAAATTAAAACATACCTTTGGTGTCACTGGCTCATGTTGCTGCTGCTGCTGCTTAGGATTGGTGTAATGGCTTCGAACATGTTCCAACACCTCTTCCTTGTTCATGCCTCTGTGGTTGCACTTCTTACACCGCCACACAAGCTTCTTGTTTTGTGGCAGTCTCTTTGGTTGCTTCACCTGAGAAGTTTCTGGCTGCATTGACCTTTCAAATTGTTGCATTGCAGACTGAAAAAAAATAGTTAAGCATAAACAAAAAAGATATAAACAACAGAAATCTCACCTCTGTGGGAGTCCTGGAAACAGAGGGCCGGGAAGGTATCTGGCTCTGCAGAACAGGCATCTGCTGTTTGACTGAGTTGGGTGATATGCGGCTTGAGACAGAATTTGGCAGCCCTTCCATGTCTGGTCCAGGCTGCACCAGCAAGTACATGATGTACTTGGCATATTTTGAGTAGTTACGCCGACTAGTGTCGTCATCTGTGACAAGCACTCGCGGTCGAGCGCCAGGCGCATGCTTTGGGTCCCGTGCACCCTTCAGTCTGATATGCTTAGCAACATCCCAGCGCCAATTGGAGCGGTAGTTGCACTGCGAGCAGCCAAAAGGCTTGCTGTTCAGGTGGCCCACGAAGTGGATGTGGAAACGAGATGCAGCACTCGCCCAGAAGTTGCACTGCGGGCACTTGTACACCTGGGGTGCATAAAAATATTTCAGAAAAATAACATTTATTTAAATGGTACTTGTTACCTTCGTGAACTGGATTTGCGATTCATGAGGGTTTGGAACCTTTTCTTCAGTTACACAGCCATAGCCTGGCGCGGTTTCGATTCCAACAAACACCTCTCCCAAGGTCAGTTTCCTTGGTTCCATATCATCTTCATCTGTATCAATTTTATCTTCCTCCTCACTATTGAGATTTTGAGCAGAAACTCTGAAAAAGCATTTACATTTGTAGATTTTTGACACTAAAAATATGTTATATACAATACCTTTCAATGGTGAGAGCAGGTTTGATATCCTTAGAAGCAGACCTCTGAGGCGACTTATCGTGATTCCAGTTAAAGTTCTTTGCAACAACAGGCATAAATTCCGCGCCCTTAATCTCCGTGATAGACACCTCCGGTGTGAGCTCCATCATGCGTGCTTTGCAATTCTCTATGTGGTTCCGCAGCTCTTCAAACTCTTCAAATGGCTGCCTGCAGCTTGCACATTGCAGTCCTGCAATTTCCTCGTCAGAATGGTCATCCGACGATTTCTGGTTGTCTGCGCCTGAGTCTAAAGCACCAGCATCCGAACCTCTAGCTTTGCTAGTGCATTTGCGCAGATGGACCATCAATTCCGCACTATTTTTACATCTGACCCTGTAGATTAATAGATGTCATCAGAACTGAAGCTTGTAATTAAAAACGCTAGTTTATAAAAAAAACATTATTTCATAAAGGGCAGATTAAAAATCTTTAAAGGTGCAAGTAAAATATTAGGTACAATTCTATGGGAAATTATCAATTTCCTGTATTTATTGTCAAAATAAATTTTAGTTAACTCTCTGCGAGAGTGAAGTAATTCAATCATCCTAAGTTGTATCGTCTTATTGGATTGAGCTACTTGAAAATGCAAAAAATTTTCTTTTGAATATCCAATCATAAATTTAATGATATGAACCTATATGAACATTAGAAAAACGCATTGATTGAAATGTAAATGGCAGTCCCAAAAGAAATTAACTGATTATGAAGCAGAATCTTACCCGCAGTGTTGGCAGCGTGTGGACGAGAGCCCAACTCCCTCAAGGAAGCTCCTCTGAGCAGCTTCTTCATTCTTGTGGGTCTTTTGGTGGTTAAGAGCCTCGTTGATCGTTTTGCTATCATGCCCGCAAAGGTTGCATTTAAGCTCCTGAGGCTCTTCATGCTCAACTTTTACATCCATCTTGTCCAATGTCTCGGGCGTCTCTTCTTCCTCCAAGTCCTCATCCTCAAATTCCTCCTTCCGGTTGAAGGATTCTTGCTCATCGTCCGATTGAGCAATAATGGAAGGTCCGCCAAAAATTGAGTGGCCCCCAGAGAGAATGTTAGCGGCCATAATATCAGCGTCAGATGGCGACGGAGAGGCGTGCTGAAGGGGAATCAGGTTTGGCATTGGACGTTTTTTAGGCTGCGGCACCGGCATTGCAGCTCCGTGCCGTTTGGCTTCATGACGCGCAAGGTCACCCGCAAAAAATGCCTATAAAAAGAAAACATTTATCAATTTATATGCCAAGAATACGGCTGGCTGTAGATTTTTCCTACCTTGTACTGGCAGAATCTGCATTTCAGGCTCCTGTGATAGACTTTCCCATTCTTGTGAAGCACATCATCTGGGTGCACAAAGTCTGACGCCGTGAAGCTCTTTTGCTGGCTTTGTTGTTTCAACTTGGGCATCGGAGCAGGCGGTGTATTCTTTTTTACTGGTGCACTCGTGGAGGGCGTCGGACTGTCTGAAAACTGTTGGATGCCAATGGTAAAACATGCATTTTTTTTCGAACGAGGGCCAATTAAGTAAATTTTATACATGTATATTGGAGGCTACAATTGAGGAAATGGCTTAGAAATGCATAAAAGTACCTCAAGATCGGCACTATTTTCGAAGTCCTCCTCTTCGTCTTCTGAGTAGGGATTTGGATTCGTGCCAATCAAACCTACATCCGACATTCTTAGCTCTGTTGATGGCGCATCACTTCCACCAACCTGTGAGGCAATATTACATAATTAGAACGATCTAAAAACTACCAGGCAGACCGAGACCAATTAGGCAAATTTAGAGCCAAATGAGTGGACGGTAATTTTTCTTGTCTCATTTATATATATAGTCTGACCTTGTTCCTGCGGTTGACACCCCTGAGGGCCTTCTGCTGGGGCGTGAGGTGGTGGTTCTGCACATGCACAGTAAGGCTCTGCTTGATGTCGGCGCGGAAGTTACATAGCGGGCACTTGAACTCGCCGTCGCCCTGGTGGTTGCGGTAGTGGCGGTCGAGGTTCCACTTGTAGGGCGTGCGGAAGTCGCACAAATCGCACTTTATCATCGGCATCGAGTGATACTTGACATGCTTGGTGAAGCGCGCTTTGAGGTGCGTCACGTAGTTGCATTTGTTGCAGCGGAAGAACTTCTTCTTGAAATGCGCGATCTGCTCATGCCGCTGCACCAGTGTCACGCTTGACGACTTGAACGGGCACTGCGAGCACTGGATCTCCTGTTGTCCGCCGTCCTCCACTGCGGCTGCCTCGTCGTCCAGCGACACGTCCTCCACCTCCATGCCGTCCATCTCCATACAGTCCTCCTCCATCGGGACGTCTATGTCACTTTCCTCCTCTGCAAACAAAGAGTGAAGATGACGCCAGGCTGTGAGAGCACAATCAAAGCTATTTTCGGAGAGTCGCGCGCAGCCATAGACCGCGGGGTCGCAGGAACCACGCGAGTGGCGTCAGGCGACGTGATACAAATACCCTCCAGCACGAAGGACAAAATATTGTAATTCACCGTGCTACTGGCAATAGGTGGGGAAACTCGTTTGTTGAAACGCGCAAAAGGATAACTGAGAGGAAATCGCCAAGTATTTCAAGTAAAATGGCATTTAAATTGTAAGACATCAAAGTATATTTAGAGGAAATGATACTGAAATACAAAACGAAAACATTGCACAAATTGCGAGATTTTGTGACAAATAATGATTTAAATTTATTTGAACTTGTGGTTGCCAGTTGCCAGATTTCAATTCTGAGACAAATACAAGATTAATAACAAAATATCAACACCCAAGGGTTGTTTGCTCTGCCATTGCAATTTGAAACAGACTGCATTCGGAAGAAGGGCGTAACTGTGACGCCAAAACTTGTCGAAATAAATTACGGGTAGGAGGATGACGTTCGTTTCAACTTTCTGTGACGAACATTGGAAATTTAAGTGAACAGTAGCATAAATGTAATTAACTTAGAAATCGAAGTAAAGCTCAAGTTCCTTCCGCTTAAGGTACATGGCTTTAATTCCACGTTTAAAAAATTTTGGTCTGAAAATTTTGCCTTCTTTTTATACACTTCTCGCTCACTAACACACCTTGTTTCTTTTTCCATAAGAATTTAATTGTAGCGAGAAGTAAAAGTGGTGGGCGAAGAGTGTATCTATTATTTACTAGTATTTTATATGAAGCAATAGCTAACACCTTTTTGAATAACTTTCTCTCTACACAATAGGGGCTGTTTTTTTTTAATCTTTGACTCACGAGAAACACAAAATATCAAAAGAAAATAGAAACTTGCCTTCTTCGTAGAGCTCTTGCCTTGGCTGAATGATATTGAGGTTCGGCGGTGACGCCTTGCGCATCATTTGCATCTGCTGTTGCTGCTGTTGGCGCTGTTGTCCGAGCACGTGCACCATGTGGATGTGCCGCTGCAGCTTCTGGCTATGCTTGCTCGCGTACACGCACTGGGGGCACTCATACACCTTGATGCGGGCTTGGTGAGTGTCGCGCAAGTGGTACAGATATGTGCGCGGGTTTTGCGTGAAGAAGTCACACTGAGCGCACGCGTAGTTGCGCTTGATCTTGCACTGAGGAAGGTCCTCGTCCATGTCGCCCTCCTCCATCTTTTCCTGGGCGTTTGAGGGTCCCGCTCCCGACATGTTGTGATAATCACGGTGGCTCATGGTACACAGAACAGTGGTTCAAACTGTGAAAAGACGAGTACAACGAAATTGAAAATGAGATACGCGAACTGGTGATTTTTCATGAAATTAAAATACGAGGTAAAAACGTGCCCCATCCGGTATCATCGCTAACCAAGAATTTGTAACTTAACTGCAACTTTTAAAATTTCAATGCATACAATATCTGACTAACAAAATACCGCGAAAGTATATTGTTCCGCGGTCGGTCAATCGTGTTTGTTTTTTTCCAACTTTATGGTTTTGGTGGGACTTCTTTTCACGCAATTCTCTGATAAATGGACGATGTCACGCGTTATGTTAAAAAGGTAAATAATCGTGAGGTGATTTTGAAAAAAAAAACACCAAAGAGAAATTTCAGTGCTGAAATGTATGTTTGAACAGATTTTAATTTAAGTTAATGAGCAACTTTCTATGTCGATTAATTATTTCTGACAAACTCAATTTTCAAGTGTACCGACGATATTCAAAGCACAACTAATTTTAACGATAATTTGTGCTTCAGAATGACATCAGAATGCAATTACAAAATGAAATGCTGTTCAAATAATTAACAACGCTGCCAAAGTGCCAAACTAATTCAATTAAAGAAAATCCGTGCTTCACCTCAACGTGTGCCCTACCAAATCGTTTAGGTCGCCGCCTTGTTCAATAACAGATGAGCAAACGCGAAGCAAAAAATGCGCGTGAGTCGCTTGGAAGCGCAAGGTGCGGGAATAACTCATCGCCGGCCGGACGATTTTTGATCGGAGCTGTGTGCCATGCTCCTCGTCAAACTGTCGAGCGCGGCGGCAGCGGCGACGACTAGCAAGCAGGCAACTCGCCTGACAGCCTCCGGGGCCGGTTGGCGGGGGAGGAGGGGGGCGCGGGGAGGAGAGGGAGCAGGGAAAAAGAAGAATGGTCCTCGAGCTTCTACCGCTGAGGGTTGTGGATAGAGGGCAGGCAGAAGAGCCGGCGACCGAGGCCGTAATATGGTACACCTCTCTGTGCGCAAGCTCTTCCCCAGGAGGCCGCGCTCGCTTTGGTCGCTTGGTCGGTGCTGGTCGTCGCTGCTTCGCTCGGAACACGTGATGCTGGTGTCGACCGACCGGCGGCGGCCCGGCCTTATCGATAACGACCGCAGCCAACTCTAACTCGCAGGCTGGCTGGCGTGCCACCGACCGACCAACCTCTGCAGTGCGAGAGATACCATAGCTCGCTCCGCTGATATAGAACCCAACCCAGAGATTATAACCTGCAGATGACGAATACGACACAACTTTTCTAGAACGCGTATATTTGTATAAAAAGAATGACAAAAGCTTGAGAAACCGCAACAATCGGTAGAGATTAGGGCAACTAGGTGCTGAGCCGAATTTTCCCTGGGAGCGGAAACCGCGTTTCAAAATATTTCCAGGGACTTTCGACGGATTTTCGACGGTTAAAAATAAATAACTGTGACCTACCAATCTTAATTTTCCACTTAAAAAATAAGCCCTTTCGCGTGAGTATCAGAGGCGGTCATGTGGCCATCCTAGCACCTTGAATCAGCGGTTGCAGGTGCGATTGGAAAGCGGCGTCGGCCGCGTCGGTCGGATCTAGTTATAGGTGGGCCCGTCGAGGCGAGGAACAGCAGCCATGCCGTGCACGCGGGCATGAGGGAGTCGCCGCATCAACAGAGAAACCCTCGGAATAGCTTGCGGAGCGCCAAGTTTTTAGTCATCCGTGACCTAAAGCAGGCGGCCGGCAGAGCGAGAGTGACTCGTCGCTCTGCCCTTCCACGTACACACACACACCAACCGAGTGTGCTTGCATATGTATGTACACACACGCAGCTTGAAGCTGGATTTACAAAGGCGGCGCCATCCGACTCGATGGCTGGCAACCGGCTCAGGGACGTAGCAGATGCGCACTTTCCTCTCGCCAGATCGCGCTCGATTTCGGGGCTAGAATCGATTTTTCAGGGAGGCCAGAGAAGCCCTCGGCAGGAAGTACTGCGGAGGGACAAAAACTGACAGAAATCGACGTGACACTAACATTTCAACAGATTGCACAAGGGTGCCTAGGGATGCCAGATGGCGAAACGCCCAATCAGGGCCGGAACACCTACATATACAGGGGTACACCGCGGGTAGTCTAGGGGTGGTGATTTCATCAAGAACAATAACGTTGGCGTTAAAATACAGCAGAGTTGAAATTAACTATAGCGGCCGATATATAAAAACACATTTTGTTATCATCGTTATTATTTAATTTTGATAGATCAACACCTTTAGTAATAATAGCTTTAAAGAAACCCTGATCCTCTATGGGCGCAACAATTATTTTTAAAACAAGCTTATAATTAATAATGACCGGACAGGTGGTTGCACGACTAATTGGTCAACGCTAGTGTAAAAAATAAAACAGCTTAAGAGAATTGTTACCAAACTCAACACTCTAAAACAAAAACAAAAAAACACCTGGCAACCCTAACCACGAGCACGGTCAACCTCTCGAGTACCTCCGCGCGGCTTACACCGCAGTAAAAACCGGAAAATTCATCGATCCCGAGGACCAGGTGCGGCCCTGGAGGGCAGGTGCATGCATACCTGAAAGCAGGTCGCGGCTGCGATCCGAGTGGGCAACGAAGACGAGGACGCAGAGCGCGAAACACCTGGTGCAGCGCGCGGCCGACTCGACACTGGCTGCCTGCCTGCCGCCGTCGATGGTGCAAGAACAAGATGGCTGAGGCCCTGCCTGCCTGCTGCTGCCGCCGCCGATGGACGGACACGCGCAGCCAGCCAAAGCCGAAGCTGGCTGGCTGGGCGGGTGAGCGGGCGGGCGGGCCGCGGCTCTGCACTCGCTGCTGCCTGCCTGCCTGCTCCCTTCACTTCACTTCTCTCTCGCTAGCTCTCTCTCTCTCACTCACTCGCTCGCTCGCTTGCTCTTCCTCCGCGGCTCTTTGCGTTGAGCAGAGAGGCTTCTGCCTTTGCTCTCGCGTGACGTCACGCCCGGCGAGCAAGGGACAAGGGCGTCGTGTTGATGTCGTGTACCACCGAAGTCGATTTGCTCTCGTCTGCAGAGCTGAGGCTTCTTTCTCTCGTTTGCTCGGCCAACCTGAATATAACGCCGAACGAGGCTGTGCCAGAGCACGCAGCAAGGAAAATAAATGATGAAAAGTGAAAGTTTACGCAGGGAGGGTTGACCAGGGGATCGCGCATGAAAAGAATGCTTTGTGTGTTTGGTGGATGTTTTAACAAAGGATGTTGACAAAGGTTTTTCTTCTCAAAATATATTTTCGAGGGGGGAATTGACCTGAGCGGCTCTAGCTCCCCGCAGGACGAACCGATTGGGAAATTCTCCCGCGTATCAACCTTGCTTTTCTCCCGAAAAGCAACCTTGCGACACAGTCCAAATAAGTATGACGAAACCAAACAACTTCAAAGAGCTATGCATGGTTTTAGAAAATTGAATTTTCGTTCTCATGTTGCTTTTAAGTAACTTTCCCTATTTCATTGATTCATATTTGCTATCTGCGCAAGAATGAAAACAATGTCCGTCCCATGTTCAAATTATAAATCAATATAGGCTACAATTTGCCACGATAGAAAAAAGCCGTGTTGTAAAACGAAATCTTGCTTTACGCGCCCCAAGTCTTGCATAAAGATGAATAAATTGGACACATTTTTAATTTTCTTGAGGCCAAGCAGCAAGCGAGAGCGAGCACAGCGGAGGACGACCGACAGTCGATTTCAGAGACGCTTCGCAGCTGGCAAACCCAAAGTTCGGCCAGCTGGTGAGGCGCGCCTGTCGAAGAATATAAAGAAATACGATTCCAACCGAGATCGAAACGACAAAAGGACGAGAAAAGCTGATTTTGGCGAGATTTGCGAGCAAAATTATCATCCACCCATTGTGAAATTAAATTTTGTCTTAAAAACCTTGCCTTCAAACGATAACATTCAGCACGAAAGTGGATTTTTAAGTTCAGGAGTTACTAATGCTGCCTGAGCGACAAACTTAAATTTTGCTGACCCCCGTGCCACCGACATCTGTGCGAGTTAGAGGCGCAAAATGCGAGTCGCCTCTCTAGTTACCAGCAGTGCGCGCGCGCGATCTAGGCCGAGGACCTTTCTGGTAACCAGGACACATATCTGACCGAGCTTTGTCGGCCTGCTGCAGAAATAAAACCATTTCGGGGCAGCGCGAGATAAAAAGCGACAACGCCTTAAGTCGCAGTGGAATTGGCCGGATCACGGCGGATGAAGCGAAAAACGTGGCAGCGAACGAACAACTATATATTTCGGAGGAAATAAGACCAACTCCGCTGAACATGAAACTGATTTGGCGCAAAGTTCAAGTGTCAACACTGAAAAGTCAGCGCACAGCTATCCGCCAGAGCACCAAATGCGACGCAAATTTATTCCAAATTCAGATTCATGCTTCCCCTGGCCGGCAGCCTAAGCTGCTTTTCATGGCGGCATGGAAAAGTCGTCAAAACAAGTATCTTGTCCGCGATTACATCATACTCACGCAGGAGCCATTTCGATTAAATTTTTAACTAATATCCTTTGGGAAAAACACGGGACCGGAATTAAAGCACAACTTAAATCGAATGTTTTCCGTATCTATCCAACGAAAGAAATCAATAACATCAATATTTCACGCGAAATCTCATCAAATGGGGAAAGTCTTGTAGACAGCGTGACGTGCGTGACGACAGGTGGTTTGTGCCCCGCAAAGTGTGGTCAGCACTGGAACATTTAATGGCGAACGCAGCCAGCACTCGCTTGGGCATTGGAAGCCCCTCGGCGCAGATATTATTTTGCTGCCAGAGTGACTACCTCGCCTCGCCGCTCCAAGGGGAGAGGGTCGGCATAGCTGGGTGGCTAGCGCATCATAGGGGGCTGTTGAACCCAAGGCCAGAAACCTTGCTCAAAAGGAGAACTCTAGTTCAAACTTACGGCCAGGCGAGGCCAACATATTATTTCACAATATACACCCTTGCTCAACATTCCTGGTCACTGTCAGTTTCCACAGAAGATTTTGAGACCCATGCTCACCCAAGTAGAAGCTTGAGAGAAGTACAATACCTCTCCTACAAAACGCAGGCATTTTCGTGTGTGTTCAAGGAATGTTAGAAAAAAAAACTGGTGGTATAATAGAATAGAATCTATACCTGTTTAGTTGTCAATGTATTTTTCCAACCACTGATTTACTGGCTATTTCAAATTATTTTGCAAAGGTAAGTGAAATAAATAAAAATAAACTTTTTAACTGTGCATGTATAGACATAAAAAAAGACACAACTGTTTATACAAATCTAAATTTAATATTGTTTTGTCTGTAATGTTTTTAAATCATGAAAAATTAACATCAATGTGATATTGACGGCCAGCAATTATTCTCAAAGTATAGATACTGTAACCTCGGCATGATAAATAATGAGTGTCAGCCAAAGATTTTTATAGTTCAGTGTTTGACAACCAAACACGCCAAATACAAATAAAATGATGTTTGAGTAAACTTTAAAATTAAATATTAAAAAATAATACGGGGCTATAATGAAACGTCAGCGTCGGAATGTGGTTTCGTTATGTGTATCTAGCAAGAAATTTAACCAAAAACGCTCATCCACCTCCGGATTCGGACCACCAGGAATCAGGAGTAACAAAAGGACAAAGGAAGTTTCATTTGGCCTGCCCCCTAGAGACCAGGAGTGTATTCACAGAAGAATTTCAGCCCATCACGTGAAACGAACATTATATTACTCATGAGCATTTCCACGTGTACCCCATACCGACATTTCTTTTCGAACATTCCTCGGACACTCGAGGGAAGTTAGATTTCCCGCCGACTGCGGCAAATTCTGTTCAACAGTCCCACTAAAATCCGCGTGATGCGTTCGTATGACTGTGATTAATGAAGGTCAGTCGAGAAAATCTCCGGTAAACAACAACCCGCGGCGACGATTCAAATGCTGCGCGCGTATTAGCGCGCCCGCGCGACTAGCAAATTCATAAAGCACGCTATCGAGGCCGAAAGGACTCTATCCGACGATAATTTCAGTATCCCTTTCCCCAGCGTACAATCTCGTGGGGCCCCAAAGGACCCCGCATGCTACCCGAAGCCCCCGGATGCCGGGGGTTGGCCGCGTCGGCCGGCCTGGTGTACTCACCGCCGAAGACGAACTTTTCCAAGGTGCTCCCTACTCGGCTTGCTGTGGCCAACTGGTAGAGCTTAGAGGAGAGGGCGTGCTAGCTCGCTGCTGCAGACGCAGACCTACGCAGGCCGGCTGCTCGCCGAGCCGCTCGAGAGGCAGCAGAGGTTGTTGGTTCGCTGGTTGGTCTGCAAGCCAGCCACAGCTTGTGACGTCACTCGCCAACCAATATTGATGTGCCGCTGCTTGCCGTTCTTCCTGCTGCTGCTGCAGGCGACCGCGCCGGGCGGAATATCCGCCGGCGAGAGGGCCACCACCCTGCAGAAAGCACGACACGTAAAATGTTCGCTGTCAGTGTGTTGAAATGAGCCCTTGATCTGCGTGAAAATAATACTCGCACGCGGCCGCAACAAGTAGTGCTGACCTTGAATAAAATTTCTGTTTGCTCTGCAATTATTTAGAAAAGGGTGTCTATTTAAATGTTTCCTGTTGAGAATAATTTATTTAAATATTTACGAAATTAAAAAGTACGCGACAAACGACAATTCCCTCTGATGAAATACTCATCGTTAAAAATTTGGCTCGACTCGACATAGTGAAAATAAATTCCATAAATTCACCAACCCCCAAACTTGCTTGAATTTGGTTTTGATTTGTTCATTACTCGTGTGATTTAATTATAACATTTTTCATTTTTAATCACACTTTAAGCAAACTAAAGCTCAGAGCAACGCACGTATTATTATCAACAGCCCCGAAAACCCAATAACGATAATATTATGCTAAGTGCCAGAAGAGTCGCCTTTTGTTGTGAACAGTGCGCACACAATTAAAAATTTCTTCAATAAATTTAATTAAAAGAGGATGTTTTGATACATATTTTCGACACTTCTTGATGGTGTCACCTGGCAATGGATTCTGGATAGAAAAATGGCATTCACGCATATAGAGAACATCCCTGGACAGCCAAGTCTCAACTCTTGTCAGTCGCTATTATGTATTTAAGGAAAATTCACAAAATGGTATAGTTTCTTGTTAGGTCGGACTGACAAGGCTTTACCTTGAACTATTAATCGCTACATTAATATAATAATAACAAATAGCCCAAACAACTATAAGAACACAAAATGGTGACGTGCTTTTGAGTGTAGTGAATGTTAAAAGATAAATTATAATTAACCTGTAAGAGTTAGTATAGAAATAATTGGACTTTTCCTTGTAGGTTGAAGTTGAGATTTTTATTTTTCTCGACTTGCTTCGGTTTAATTTCGCCCCATTTATGAGAACATAATACATTCGTCGTTAAAAATTGTCATAAAAATATTTCTTTACTAATTTTTAAAAAGAAAAAGGATTTTCACTTTATTTTTAAAAAGGTAACGTTTTGTAAATAATAATCCTACAAGGACAAGTCCAATTTTTCTTTGTGGTTTCTTCATCATCTGAAATGCTTACCTTGAGTGATAATTTCAAATATATTGTTTAAACAATCATAACTGTAATAAGGAGCCTTGCAATTAAAACCCAGTCACCCTTTGTTCACCAGCAGTATCAACATAACAAATTTTAACCCTCACCAAGCATGCTAAAGGAAATAGTTCTTGAAATGAAAAATTGCAATTTACTTCAGTATTTTATTACGACAAGGATTCAGTTTTAATTGAATTCTTTTTGTTACCGGTTTGAAATCACTGACACAAAGGCTATGAAATAAACAAACAATCTCTGGCCTAGGTAATATAAGAGGTTAAGAGCTCAAATTTATTGGTTTGAGCACATGTTGGCGGTCTATAATACGTTTGGTTTAGCTTTCGCAGCAGTTGTTCTAAGTCAATAATTTTTTTTTGCTTGTTTCATTCCAATACAGTTGACCACAAAAGATAATATAAATCATAAATAACCTGTCTGATTTTTTAAGACTTGAAAATGGTTTGTTGCAGCGAAATCTTCAATAAAAATACATCCAAATTGTGATCTTTAGACTCAATAGTGGGAATAGATTTTGTAAAATTATGAATGCCAGTTAAATTATTTAAGAATTGTGATTTGGTTGAAAGACTCTGCCTGATCAATAAGGGACTTTTCTGTTTTGAATTTTTGCCCTTTCCTCACAGTTTACAACAAATTTGATTAATCGTGTACCACAGAAAATTTAACTAATGCATAAAAAATCACCTTTACAGTTCAATTTTGAAAAAATAATATACCATGTTGCGCAAAGCCAAACTAAATGTATTAGATGTTTTCCTAAATCTATGGTTGCCAACATTGAGCAAACCCGAAATGAAGACTCAATAAGAATATGAGAGCCTGAAAGCCACACAATAAGAAATTGTGTCGATTTAAGTGTCCTTGAAGTGCATCTGCGTGTATGTGTGTGTGTGTGTCTCTCTCTCCCCGGTTGGGACAGAATGAAATAGGGCTACTGATGTGCGCATTGGATGCCCCCTGGCCCAGCGTGACCTTCGTCGTCATCGTCATCGTAAGCCTCAGTGCTGCGATTGCCGCGCTCAGACTTTTCAAATGGATCGTAGTCCATCAATACCACTTCCTCAGCTTCGCCAGATGGAATTACCTCTGGAGGTCTTTCCGGTAACAAGGTCTCTAGCAACTGTGAAACAAATGATGGTAACCTTGAATTAAAAAATGACATTGTTTGCAGCCTAGCAGGTACCAAGTCCTGATAAAACAGGGAGTTCAAGAGAGGATAGTAGAGAGTTTAATTACTCTCAATAATTGGACTGGGTGTGTTCCTTTAGAAATTATTAGCTTTTCAACTAGACTTGTCGACGACTTACAAGAGGAGAGGCAAATTCATGATTTAAAACATTTTCTTACACTACCAGAAAGTCTTAAAATTAACAAGCAACAATAAAAATTTCTTTAATATCGTTCAACAAGTAAAAAATCATAACATTGCGATTATTTAGGTTATGTGCCAAGCACCCACATCAATGCATCAGTTGTGTAATAAGTTGCTAACTAGTAATTTACTTACCAACTGAACATTTATTAGATAATGTATATTTTGAATTAAGATCTGGAATTTTCAATAATTTCTTTTTCATTCCAAATAAAAATTGTAGGAACTTCCATTAAGCAGACAAATATGAAAAAAGTTCGCAGTCTGAAAAAAAACGGAGATTATTTGCTGATTTGGGAAAAAAGGTGGTGGAAAAAAATCGGACAGAAAAAATATCAAAACTAGTGTGTAACAATCCAACCTGTCCTAAGTTTTGAAAAATTTATATTTGTAAAAATACCTCCCCAACCTGTTTCATTATAATATTTTGTTAACTTGAGTACAGACAAGAGATTAAATGTGCATTTAAAAGGGAAATAATATTACCTTAAGTTTATCTTCGTCAGCAAAGTTATTGCTAGGGAATGTGACGTCAAACTTAATGTACAAGTTTCCCTTTTCAAACGGGTTTTTGTACTGCGGCATGCCTTCTTCTTTGATGCCCTTCAAGTCACCTGCAACAAGAACCAATTGTAAGCAAGAACTCCAATAACAAATATCATACCAAATTGGGTTAAAATTTGATTTACCTGGTTTGATAACTTCTCCTGCCGGGTGTCTGACAAGCAATTCCCTGCCGTCAAGATGCTTAACTACGAGAACAAATCCGCAGAGAGCTTCAGTAATGGAGATGGTGTGGGTCATGACCAGATCATCGCCAGATCGTTGGAACTTGTCGTGGGGTTTGGTCTGCAGCAGGATAATGACATCCCCTGGCTCAATGCCTGGCATCTGGTCGCCTTCGCCTCTCAGAGTGATTTTCTGACCATCACGCATTCCCTTGTCAACGTGCGCTTCGATAACCTATCAAAAATTATGGAAAATTGTTGAATGCCTCTGCAAATTCCAAGTGAATCTAAACAAAATAATTTACAAAAATGTACATCTATTGGAAACTTCACAACTAAGCAGGAACAAAATAACTGTTAGCATGGCTTTCAAATATTTTATTTTTATCAAAGCAATTTACCGCTTTCTTTGAACCCACTGAAACTTAATATTATGGTGACTGGTTTGTTTATTCTACCTTTGACTCCTTGATGATCTTCTTGCCTCGGCACACCTGACACCTGTCTTTCTCGGCCATGACCTCGCCCTCTCCACTGCAGTCAGGACAAATGCTCTGTATCTGCTGAGTCATGCCTGGGCCCAGCTGACGGAAGGAAACCTTTCGCCCGCATCCACGACATCCCCGGCAAGACTGCACTTGGCCTGTTCCTCCCCTCCTGTCAAATTGATGTAAAGGATGAGTTTACTTATTAGTTTCCCTGATGTTTACTGACCCATCACAGGATTTGCATATGACGCTCTTGTGGATCTGTAGTTTTGAAGTCTTTCCATTATAAAGATCTTCTAAGGACACTCTGCAAAGAGATGTTTAAAATTACATTTACATAATGCCTTCAACCTCACACTGTCAATATCCTTAAATAATATTGTGACTTTTGCTAGACTCAGAAAGATATCAGATAAATTAAGTATTGACAGGCTTTTTAGTAAACAATTAGAAGCAACCGGGACATTAAAATGGTTGCTTGGATAGAAATGAAAGTTTTGCTCAAAGCACTTCAAACAGCAAGTTTTCAGCATGTTCCTAAAAATAAATGCAATTTAAGTGACATGTAAATTAAAACCCACTAATATTCTTTTTAAAAGGTGGCTCTAGTATCTATAGCTTGAAATTATTTTTTAAATAACAATGAGAGTCATGTGAGTTGAAGCCAACTTTACGAGCACCCTCATTTTTAGTGCTTAAAAAATTGTGGAATGTTGTGCTCACTTGAGTGGATGAACTGTGTCTTCACCGCGAGCTCTGCGTCGCCCTCCTCTCATGCCTCCCATGCCAGGCATGCCAAAGAGTCCTCCGCCAAAAATCTGTGAAAAAATGTCGTCGGGGCCCATGCCGCCATGTTCGTGGGCCCCTTCTTGGATGCCCTTCAGTCCATACTTGTCATAGACTTCGCGTTTTTGCTTGTCGGACAGGATTTCATAAGCGTATGAAATTTCCTTGAAGTGATCACCAGCTTCAGGGTTCTTGTCTGGATGGAATTCCATCGCCAGCTTCCGATAGGCCTGAAAAAAAATTCCCGAGTTAACGAGGTTACCTAAGCACTAACGTAATAATTATAGACAACGGTGATGACGGCGGCTCATGCCAATAATATCAAACTGCCGATGACGTTTCACACTTCGACCCAAAATTATTTCGATACATAAATTGGCTGAATCATCGCGGCAACAGCACTTTGGTTCGGCCTTGGTTTGTAAAAATGTGTAGATACCCTGATTGCCTCTCAAGTCATTGGCAGACCTAGCTTGTCCCCCACGAATTTAAACCGAGCTTCCGACATCATGGAAACAGCAAAAAAGAGCATTCCCAAGTCAAATTTTCGGTCTTACCTTTTTGATTTCCGAATCGTTGGCATTTTTTTTGACGCCTAAGATGTTGTACAGGTCTGGTTCGGCCATTTTTACCCTTTGCCTTCGCAATGCAATGCACTGCAGAGCACAGAAAGGAGAGAAGTGGCAGAAGCAGAAACGGCTCTGATTGCAATAATCGCTAGTGGTGCTAGCATGGTGTGTGTATCATGGACTCAAGGAGCGTTTAGAGCATGGAAGCATCCTCTACAGAGAAGCTCTTAGATACGCTTTGACTGGCTTCGACACGCCCACTTCAGCTTTCAACTAAACAAATAATACTAACTTTTGACTCATTCATTCATTACATAAAAAATATTAATTCCTTTCCGTTCATGAATTTGAGCTGCACTTGCACTGCACTTCCGACCTGCTCCTATGACTTCTGAAGTTCGGCGGACTGACTTAATTTACAGATTGACCTGATTGGCATATCTACTGCAGTCTCCGTTACTCTCGATAGTGTCTGATATCTACTTACATGAAAATGGAACCAAAAGGTATTTAATCAGTATAATATTTTCCTTCGTAGCCTTGATTAATATTATATTAAATTTATTTGTCCATTCCAGTGGACAACCCACTGAGTGTGTCTTGGCATGATAGCAACTGGATACCAATGTTGAACCCGACCAACATAATGGATTATTTTTCTGAGAGGTCTAATCCCTTCTATGACCGAAATTGCAACAACGAAATCGTCAAAATGCAGCGGCTAAATTCCGATCAACTTATGTAAATGTATTATCTATATAATCCTTCAATCAATATTATTTGTATCAAATTTTAGGAACATGACAGGAACTGAATATATTTTGCTGCATGTCCAGGAGCCAATTTTGTATGTTATTCGCAAGCAGCACAGACATAGTCCAGCCCAAGCAACACCCCTCACAGACTACTATATAATTGCTGGAGTTGTGTACCAAGCGCCAGACTTAGGATCAGTTTTCAGTTCTAGAATTGTAAGCAGTTAAATCATATATAGCATTGAAATTTTTACTAATATTCATTTTGCTGGTTTAAGTTGTCTGCTGTGCATAACTTGCAGGGCGCGTTTGACGACACAATCTCTTTCTCAAGATATCACCCCTCAAAGGGATACTCATGGGAGTTCAAGGATAAGAACCAGAAAGTGGCTGCAGCGAGTACAAGCAAAAAGAGCAGCGATCGGGAAGAGGCGAGTTCCGTGTTTCAGAGACAACGCGTGGATATGCTTCTCCGAGAATTGACCAACAACTTTCCTCCGAAGGTCATCCAGCCTGTACCATTGGCCCCCACAGAACAAGCAAAACCCGCCACAGGTGCTTGATATTTTAGAAACTAAATCTTGATCAAGTTTTAATTATTCTCCGGACTAATTAAAAAATTTAATGCACAACTTTCAGATGAAGTTCAGATCAAGACAGAGCCAAGAACAGAGAAGTCCGAAGCACCTCTGCCGCAAGGACGAATGAGACCTCCTCCAGAAAAGAAACCTAAACTGAGTTGAGTGATGAATAAAAGACACTTTTTCTATTTGAGCAAATGATAGTTTTATTTGTGTGCTTAATACATTTTTGTGCAGTACGCGAAAAATTTAATATTAACAGATAAATTTCAATGATTTTCAGCGTTCAATTTCATGCAATAAGGCAATATTAGGATAAGTTAAAATTTACAAGTAGTATTACTTCTTTAAAGCCTTCAATACCCTATAAATCACGAAATAGGTCGCTGAGGGTGCCTACTACCCTATTCTGGAACGACAGGAACTTCTACTCCATCATTAGCGTCTTCTAGCTGAGATAAAACTGCATCGTTTTCATAGGTTGGGAAGAAAAATCTGCAAATCACAGCATTAAATTTCGTTTCAATCTCTTTAAAATTTCTTACTGAGGTTGATCAAAAAGAGAAACATCTGGTACAGTGTAGTGCTGTGCAGACAGCAAATGTTCATCAAGGCTTGACTTGCAGTCAAAAGATTCGTTGCATACTGGACAAGCATTGAGGTAGACTTGCCTTCTAATATAGTTGACAAGTTTGACCTTAAAATTAAAAAAAAATCAAAATTTTATGCAAAGATCAATCCCTAATTGAAATCCTTCTAGATTGCCAGATTAAATACTTAAATGAATAATTTCTTAAACACATCTCGAGTATTTCCTTTTCAACACCTTGGTTGACTTCAGTTAATCTAGTTATCCAACTCACTTGCAAATAGAAAGAGAGATTTAAATTGTCCAAGGTAAAGCCATTGTGTTGGACTTGCGAGTGACAGTTGAGGGCATGCAGATGCTTTGACTGATGATCGCAGAAGAGACAGACCAGCGGGGATTCTGCCTCATCATCGCACCAGTCTGACCACGACTCATCTTCTGGTCCTAGAGGACCATCCTGCTCCTCCTGCAAGCTCCAAATGTAAGACATGTCTAATAAAAACAAAATGCAGACATACTTCAACTTCTTTCCACGATTTCCCGATTTCAAGGTAGTTTACGATAAAGTATTTGTCCATTTCAGTGTCTTCAGGATTGATGCATTTATGCTGCTTTTTACGCATGTGTTCGCTGAGAGCGCGCTTCTCGTAGAACTGGTTGTTGCAGAACAAGCACCGCAAATTCTGCAGCCGCAAGTGAATCTGCTCCAACAGCTCGTCAATGAAAACCTTCAAAGCAATTTTACTATATTTTCATTTAAAAACAATCAAGTTTATTTACAAGATTGTCAGATCTGCCTAAATTGAGATTGTGGTATTCAGCAAGATGCTCCAAGGCATCGGCTCTTGTGCCTTCAAGCTTCTTTCGACAGAATAGGCAATCCTGGGAATAAGTCTTGTCCTCTCTCTCGAATTTCTGTCTTTCTAGGATTACATTCTGTAATTGAAAAATGTTAATTCAATTTTACAGCCGTAACACAAAAAAGGAGAATTATTATTACAAGTCGCTTTCGTTGAAGCCCTTCCCTCAGCTGCTTGTCCTCTGGGAGTATGTCGGAGAGCATGAAGTACACCTCGTCCTTGCTATACTCGCCGTCGGGAGTGGTGTCCATTTTCATTACGCTGCAAAATTCCTCCAGCGGCCCGGACTGGAAGCGAGCTTTCCAAAATTTGACATAGCTAAGCAAAATAATGTTATCCAATGACCAAATCAAACTACAGAAGAGCAAACAAACCTTTTTAAACTGGCCACTTGATTAACATCTCCGATGACCAGTCGATGATCAGTGAAAAGGTGTTTCAGAAAAATTTTCTGCTCGCTCTCCATTTTGAACTCTAGTTTACAGAGCAAACAATCGACAGCTACATCATCATCTTCAAATAATTCCTTCGTGTTTTTTGGAGCCTTCTGCTTCTGAGGAAAAGATAAAGGCACCAGCATGCCCATGCTGCCCTCTAAATCCATGGCACATGTAGTTGTGTCTGCAAATATTGTACTTTCCGTCTCAGTTTCCTCGACGTCTGAGACGCCTGCGTCTAGTGCAGCAAGGGCTCCTGCAACGTGTCAGATTTAATCATGCATCTCAGGTTCATTTTTAAAGCTGACCGAGCTACCATTAAATTTATGTGTAGATATGTATACATAATATCTACATAAGATCAATAACCAATTTACACACCTAACATTTTACTGTTGTTCCAAACTGAAGATAGTGACAGGGATGTTAAAATAATATTTAACAAATGGTTCCAAAGAAAGAATAATATGTAAGATAAAAAGATCTTAATTTTAGCAGTTGTAAGGGTTGTAAGCGTCCTGCTTCTGCTCCCGACGAGGTCCCAAACTTAGATAAGGGGGCGTGGTAGTTTGCTACGGAAGAGTGGGGGGCTCGGAGAGGAAGGTTATACTAAAAGCCGCGAAAGCAAAAATTGATTAATAATGTTTGTGTTTGTAATATTTTTTGTGATTCTGTATTCTGTGGTAGTTGAATTAAATTTTGTAAATTTTTGTATCAAATGCAAACAAATACCATACATTTTTACTATATTAATAATTGTTTTAGCATACTTTTTAAGAAGAATAATATAAATAAAGAGGATAAAGAGAGTATAAATTCAGCGCTATATATATAGAACTCTATATATATATATATATATATATATATATATATATATATATATATATATATATATATATATATATATATATATATATATAGAGTTCTCACTACTTTCAATTCATTTCAGTTAAAGAACACTTAAATAAAAAGTGCGAAAAGCCCCATGAAATATTTATCTATCTTTGCAACTCCAGCGAAAATAAATGAAATTTTTTGGTAAATGAACGGCAGATTTTATTTAGAATACTCGCACTTTTCTTCGCAACCGCTGTAGATGAAAGAGCGAAAATAAATTAAATATATACCACATTGTATAATTTTTGTAAGTGTAATATAAATTATATTAGAAAAGAAAATTCAACAGCATTTTTAATGTATTGTGTTTAAGATAAAATAATGTTAGAAATAAAAAATAAATCTAAAGATGGGATGAAGTATTTTAATTAAACAGTATTTGAATACTGTGGGGAAATTGACGAGAATTAAAAGTTTTGGCTTTGAAACAAAATGAAAAATCCCATGGGAGATGAATAATAATAATTTATATTGATATTCCATGCAATGGCTGCCCCATTGTCTGCAAGTTTATAAACTGCCTACGGGATGTACCATATTCATTGTAAAATCAATTAAGTAATTTATATTAGTTGAGAAATTTGTTAATATTAGGTTCGGAGCATAAATTTGACTATATATAGTATCAATTTTTACGCTCTTCAGGGAGTATAATAGTGGGATTGAGTTAATCACCCTTGCAAAGCCTTTTTTTGGCAAAAAGCATAATTATGAAGCTACTTTGACCTCACAGACACAATTATATTATTACATACATGTTATTCTGGTTATTTCATTTTAGGTTGCGAAATTTAGTGGATTATGTTAAAAAGCCACGCAAATCTACACAAGGTAAGAGAAAAAACAGGATTGGGGAAAAGGAAGTGTCAGGAGACAAAATTATTGAAATAATTTTTTTTTCTTTTATCGATTGTCGTGTTTATGGCAAGTCAATTCAAATTAATCGAGATCACATGAACATGGAAATTCTTAGATAAAATTTCAGATCAAGAAAACATCGCCTAAATTAATTTTCCCACAGCTATTAATTAAATAATTATTAAATTTCAATTATATATTTCTTATGTATATGACAGTGTCATGAACCAATTTTAAGATATAAGTCTAGAATAATAATTATGGATATTGGTCAAATCCGGCGAAATCAGAGCGCAGAGAATCCGCGCGGCATGCAATAAAAGCGGCGCAGTGGCTTTCAATGTCAATGACATGCTCACATAAAATCACTCTCACTTGGCTGAGTTGATACCTTAGGACCTGTCCGGCAGGTTGGATCTTCTCTTACTTCGCTGGTGGACGGACACGCAGGCGGAGGTTCACGCCGCTCAGTCAGTTTAGCTAATCGCGCCGAGCCGACGAGATGCATGCCACGCTGCTTTCTCCGGCTTGCTACTTTAGCCTCTTCGTCTTACTATTCGTCGCACACAACGTAAACTCGTTCGAAATCACCAAAAGTGAGTACTCTCTGATCATATTTGTTTAAATGTGACACACATTAATAACTAAATATTTTTATTCCCGATTTTGCGTATTTTAATATTAATAATTATACTATAATATCCACCACATTCTGAAAATGTTTCGCTTGTATAAAGTAATTTTGCTGTTTGTTCGAGGAAAAAGGTTCATTTGTTTTGTAACGGAATCAAGTTTAAAAAAAACTAGGTTAACGCCTCAAGCCAGGAAGGGTTAGTCGCACAAAAAGAAGTCGCAGCAAGTTTTCGTTAAGAGATGTCGAGAGGAATGTCTTCACGGTATACTCCAAATATAATTGACAAAATATATACAATTAAAATGTGTGAAGACCGCCTCTCTGATTTACAAATTATAATAAGTTGTGGCTGTATCATGGTGAAAATCGAAAATACATTAAAAAATACTATTTTAATCACGTGCGAGGATGAAAGTCTTTATTGCTGATAACCGTGAATTTTCTCGAATCAAAAGCTGCATATTAACCGTAGAAAGTGCAGAACGGAGAGCTAATCGCACAATGAAAAGTGGAAAATTATGAAGCTTTTCCTTTCAGTAAAGCGAGGTGTGGACTGCTTGGAGGATGGCCGCTTCTATCGAAATCCTGAAAGAAATATGAACCAAGCATGGACGAACCACGAGTGTTCCAAATACTACCTGTGCCTAGGTGAGTCTATCGAAATATGCTGGATCAAAACAGGGATATCAAATTCGATTTTGAAAAGGATTATATGATTAGTGAGAAAGGAGAAAGAAAAGTATAAGTGCCTGCGGGAGCAATAAACTTTAAGTACTTGGCGCAAGTGAGAAGTAATCATGCTCCGAGAAGTGTATAATAAAAGTTCATAACACAGAGGACGCAATGGCAATATAACAAAGGCGTAATTGCAGCATCGAAAAACTCGGCCACCGCAGAGCAAAACAATGCAGGCATTGTAAAAATCAGTCACGTTTCACAGCAGAAACAAAATTTCTCGCCAAATCCGAATAATTAGCTGTGGCGGAGTACTTTCTTTCTCAACGAAAGGTTGTTTCCGAACGCACACAGCGTAAGAGGCGTGTGTCGTGAGGAAAAGTAGTTGATTTCGTTTTTTGATTTTTATCACTCTCCGCTATAATATTGGGTCGATTGAGAAACGCACACGAATGATCTCTTTCCCCAGACGAAGAGGTATTCGAGTTTCGCTGCTCGGAAGGGCTATTGTTCGACGTGACAAGACAAATCTGCGACTTCCGGGCAAAAGTGTCCGACTGTGACTTGCACGCGGCCGAACCGAGACCACCAAAGCCGCTGCTCGAGGCGGCCGGCTGTGGCAACGGACTCCTCGGCTGTGCAGACGCCACCTGCCTTCCCAGAGACCTTTTCTGCGACGGCACAGTCGACTGCATCGATTCTTCTGACGAGGGATGGTGCGGTAAGACACAAAAATTTACTGTTCTAAGTAACACAAAAAAAATTTCCTTTTGGTTGATGAGCTACGTTTTTTTTATTTTAATGCTTCAAATTATAATACAGTTAATTATTGCAGCGATTTTATTTAATGATCTCTGATAGACTCTTTGTTTGATTGAAATGTGAACCATCTGTAAATCAAATTTATTTCAACAATTTTCAAGAGTGGTTTAGGCCGGACAAAGAAAGTTAGAGAGTTCACCTTTTAATTAATTCCCGCAGACGTCGAGAACGATCCAAACGCGGCTCCAGTGTGCAACACAGCCGCCTGTCGGTTACCAGAATGCTTCTGCTCTCGCGACGGAACCATTATTCCGGGATTCCTCGACCCAAAAGAAGTATTTATACTAACAATATATTGGACAAATTAAATTTCAATCCGAATTGTACAGACTCCGCAGATGCTGATTATCACCTTTGACGACGCTGTCAACCCAGACAACATGTTCATGTACACAGATATGCTGTTTCCGAAAAACAAGACCAATCCGAACGGTTGCCCCTGGCGCGCAACTTTCTTCCTCTCGCACGAGTACACGCACTATCAGCAGGTGCAGCAGCTGTGGAACCTTGGCCACGAGATCGCCGTGCACTCGATAACGTGAGAAACTTTTCAATGGCACCGTTTTCACAAGGGTTCCCATGATTTTTCGGAATAATTCAAAATCTTTCCTACGCAATTTCTGTTGCAACCTTTTGGTCCAAATTAATGCATGACGCAAGCGATTGAGCAAAACTTCTACCATTTTAACTCGATTATCCCGGACGAGAAGATTGATTGTAGTTTGCATAACTTGAACCTGCCGCTCCATCAATCTTCTACAAAATGCGTTGTTATGAAAACTTGCATAATGTAGTAATGCTAATATAGCATTACTTGCTTCTATACGAAATTGCATGCAACCCTGAAAGTTGACAAAACAAAAGAATGAATAAAAACCTTTATCTAAAAAATTAAATTAAAATGTACTCTACGCGTCACATACGAATTAATTTTAATCAAATTGAGACGAATTAAATTTCAGACACCGAGGCCCTGAGAATTGGTGGTCGCGAAATGCAACCATCGAGGACTGGTTTGACGAAATGGTGGGTCAGGCGAACGTGGTCAACAAATTCGGCGGGGTCAGACTGGAGGAGGTGAGAGGTCTGCGTTCTCCCTTCCTCAGGTCTGGTGGAAACAGACAATTCGCCATGATGCGCGAGTTCGGCTTTTTGTATGACGCGTCACTCGTGGCGCCGATCTCCGATCCGCCCCTGTGGCCCTACACCCTCGACTACAGGATCCCACACAGATGCTCAGGAAACAATCAAAACTGTCCTTCCAGGTCCTTCCCTGGGGTCTGGGAGATGGTCATAAACCAACTCCAGTATGAGGTGAGTGTTGCCGAGTGTGGAAATGAGCTCCAAATGAAAGGGTCGCATTATTTCAGGGCTATACATGCGGCATGGTGGACAGTTGCCCGCCAAACCTGAACGGCGAGGATATTTACAGAATGCTGCGGCATAACTTTTACAGACATTACAATACTAACAGGGCTCCGTTGGGACTCTATTTCCACTCGACTTGGTTCAAAAAAGAAGAGTACCTTCAAGCTTTCCAGGTGAATTGACCGTTTCTTAATAGTTTCAAAGGCTAATGTGCGGAACTCAGAGATTTTTGAGTGAGGTGACTGCCCACCCTGAAGTGTGGGTGGTGACTAACAACCAAGCGATTCAGTGGATGAAGAAGCCAAGGCCTGTTTCTCAGCTTCTCAATTTCGCCGATTGGAAATGCGACAGAAAAGTAGGCATTTTTTAACCCAATACCTCCACCTCCAGATAAAGCATTGTAAAACGTTTGATATTTTCAGTTTGACCCGGAAGAAATGGCGTGCAATTTTCCAAAGAACTGCAGATTACAGTCTCGCCCGCATAAGTCTGAACGCTACCTCTACACGTGTGCTGAATGCCCAAAGCAGTATCCGTGGTTACGTAATGAGTTTGGAGTAGACTTTTAATTTTAGCCAAAAGCTGAATGAATGAGACTAGTTTCGTTAGCTCTTATTTAAAATTTGGTTGGCCACTAAGAGATCAAAATAAAACTATTTATTTTTAGCATTGCGCACGAGTAGTTATGTAACAAACATTTGATAGCAATCTTTGACCTCAACCTCTTAGTCACCTTTGCTCTGTTAATCAAATGCATGTAATAAAATCTGACCATATATTGTGCATATCCCTTAAACCGTGAAATACATTTTTGAGGGTAATGCTGCAAATCGTTGCGAAACGTCTGGAAAATATAAGCGATATTCTGAGATTGACCTTATAAATATTACCATATCAGAGTAGAAGGGAGATGGAAGTAGAGCACAAGCGCAGGAGAGAGGCAGAGGAATATTCATTAAGAGTATAGGGACTTGGTGGTAGGGGCCAAAGTATTTCAGTAAATTGATTTTTAACTATATTTGTACCACGGAATTTGCTATTTGTGTGTGTAAGCGATTGATGCGACTTTTTTGGTTGTAATATTACATGTTGTGATTAAATTAGGAATACATAGATTCATTTAAACTATTTGTAGTTTTTTTCTCAACATTTTGTATTATTTCCATATCTATTTACATGGTCTAACAATTTTACAACGGATCTTGTATTTTTAAGACACTACAAGACAAGTCTTGCATGTCACGTGAACCATTTGCAGCTTCCAACTAAAACTGGTTAATAAACACTTGCAGTGATCAATGGGATTAAGTTCAAAATCGACTAACAAAGGCTGGATTTTTATGCTATCCAATGGCAAGTGATGCTAATATACTAAAAATTAGCGTTGACTTTTCATTTTTTCACTGTTTGTTCGATCACAACAAGAATAATAACAAAGGACCTTCAGGACTTCAAATGGTATAAAGATTAACCAATCGTTCCCATGACTGCAATTGGGGGTTGTTTGAAAATAAATAATCGGCCCAATGACAGAAATTCCACCCCACAGTCTGACTGATGTTGCCGTTAAGTGACACTAAAAATGCGTCTTTGAGTGTAATGATAAGTTAAACAATGGCTTAGAAAGGACAACAAATAAGGTCAAACCTTAGAGCAGCATTGAGGTGGGGTTTTCAAGGTAGCCCTTGAATGCTGCTAACCACTGTGCACCGACAGCACCGTCGACAGTCCTGTGGTCACAGCTCAAAGTAACACTCATATAGTCTGCCGAAGAGTAGCTGGAATCATTAAAATTTTGAGTAAATTTTACATACACAAACATCATCTTAATCAGCTCAGTTCTAATTTGTTGAGTCAAATTATTTTGAGATTTTATAGAAAAATCCTGTAATTACTACAAGTTACACCAAGACTTGACCACAAATCTTAAAACTCTTTAAAGCTTACCCAGATTGCGTGCTGCTGTCAGGAACAAGCCTTGCTTCTGTTGTGCCAACAGCTAAAATGCAAGACTGTGGAGGATTGATGATTGCACAGAAATTTTTGACTCCGAACATCCCCAAATTTGAGATGGAGATAGTGCCACCCTAGAAGTAATTATTTGTAATTATGGACGACTTTTGGACTGATATTATTTACCTGGAACTCATGGGGCTGCAACTTTCCTTCTCTCGCTCTGCCGGCTAATTCTTTCACTTCCTTAGAAATTTCGACCAGGCCCTTTGTTTCCGCAGCGAAAACAATCGGGGTAATCAGACCCTTGTCAGTGCTGACCGCAACACTGACATCACAAGCCGTGTACCTGACAGAGTAATTATTATTTAACTTGGTTTTGAAAAATGTGTGGAAGTTTCTTACTGTCTTATCACTGAATCCAGCCAAGAAGAGTTTGCCTCAGGAACCTTTTTGCACGCCAAGGCAGTCGCTTTAATGATGAAGTCGTTAACACTTAATTTCACGCCTTCGCCCTTGAGTTGATCGTTGAACTGCTTCCGAAGAGACAATATTTTGCCTACATTGATGTCTACGCTCAGGTAGTAATGTGGAATAGTCTGTTTTGACTGCAGCAATCGCTTCGCAATAACGCCTAGAAAGTTATAACAAAATTGTTGGTAAAAATAATTTCGCAGGTTTCAAAAGATACATATCATGCAAATAGAAGTAAAATTAAAACTCTGAACGTGAATTGTCACACAACATCAAAGCCAAAATCTACACGATTGTTTTTTGCAAAACATCTTTGATATTCATTTAAATAATTACAAATTATTTTATGAACACACAGCTTAATTTAGGTGTTAATTATAATTTTTTTTTAATGGTTGGAGTTTTTAACCAAACAACAATATTTTTACTTATTTTCTTAAAAAATGTCACATATGTTCAATTTAATAAATGTATTGAGCAACGATAAATTAATGGAGCAAAATACTTAAGCAAAAAAAAGTGTGCATACCTCGAATATTCGACACAGGAATATCGACAAACGGAGCGCCAGCAGACACTGGAGCAGCAGCATATGATGGCGCTGCAGCTGATGCCCGGTCAAGATCAGCAACCGTGACTGAACCAAAGACTCCAGAACCTTGTCCTATTGACTGAGTTAAAAAGAAATTAGGAATAAAACACATTAATTAACTTGAATATTACGTTGATGTCAAGTCCCCTTTCAAGAGCGAGTCGTTGAGCCAGAGGGCTAGCGAACACTTTGCCTGTGGCAGCAACGGCGGCTGCAACTGGAGCCGCAGAGATAGGCGCTGCGCTTGGAGGCGGTGGTGGTGGAGGAGCGGCAGCGACAGGGGCCGCAGCGGCTGCAGGAGGTGCGGCACGAACGGCAGAGCCGTCGTCAACAAAGTCTTTGAAGGCGGCCACGTCGTCTTGCGACTCAACGATGATGCAAACCAGCTGGAAAAATTTTATTGCTAGAGAATTTAACAAGCAGTTGTTGAACATTTTGTACTTTGCCAATGGGAACGTCTTTAGTGCCGCCGGGAATAAGAATTTTGGCAAGATAGCCCTCCTCAGGGGTTTCGAAGCCCATGGTTGCCTTGTCTGTTTCAATTTCGGCAAGCAGGTCACCCTCGTTCAGCTGGTCTCCTGTGGGACAAACTCAAGATGTTAACACTGGATGAAAATAGACCAGCAGTTTAAAGACGACCTTCTTTCTTTTCCCAGCTAATGATGGTACCCGATTCCATGGTTGGCGAAAGGGCCGGCAGCAAAACCTTTTTGTGGCTTGGCAGGTTTCCTGAGCTGAAGAACCTGACACATCTAGCCTGCTCCAAATATTGCAAAACGGGTCTTTGAAACTGGCGTGGGCTGAAAAATTGAGGACATGCGTTTATGTACGAGTTACATGATCGAAAAGGAAATAAATTTTAACATCAAAATCGATGAGTATATATTATGTAAAATGCATCATACAACTATAGCTTAAAAATATTAGCAGACACAAATGATTAAAATCACAAATTAACCTTTCTCCTACTTGCACTTAAACAGCAAATTAAAGCATCGTATCAAGCGTTAAAATTTGAATCAAATACACAAAGTCAAACGTCAGCGGAATATTTTATATTTTCGTTTTTCTGTGGGTAATATTTATGAAGTCATATATATAAAAATTTACAAAAACAAGATCAGGAATCCAGAAATTTTGAAAAGTTTTGATCTAATTTAATAGCAATTTAATTTTAAATAACGTCATCGAAACGACCTAAAAATGCTTCACAATCAGTTGCAAAAATAAGTGGCTCACCAATTTTGTAGGCGCTGTTTGGCCACTTGAGTGACACAACACCGGACAGTATTTCCTTGAAAGAATCTCTTTGCGGACAATTTCGCCAATTCGTGCCGCAACTCACACGTCGTTCGCAGCATTTTGCTGATGTAAAGTGACCTAAAATTTAAAAACTGACAACTTTTTCGGTGTAAAAGATGTCCTTCAGCTTCAGGTCACCGATGGTCTGCAGTCTGCAACACTGTTGCCAACTGCGCGAAATTACATTCCCGAAAACTGATGTTTCAACTTGTTTGTTTGGCACAATCTCTTTCCTCCCTGCACCCTCTTTTCTCTGTCCAATAAGAATTAGGCAGCATGCGGCAGCAGGGGCAAGGTCCAGCGGATGGCGGGCAGCGGCCAATGGTTCAGATTTATGAATGTATGCATGTACATATTCCCATTTCGTACATGGTTCCCTCTTTGCTGACTGTCAATAATGTAATAATTATTATTAACAATTATTATTTTGTTAGATGTCTATACCCTATGCCACTAACTATATATCATATGTACACAGTCAAAAGCATCGGTGTTTTGCATGCACGTCCCAGCTCCCAGCATCGTTGGTTTCAAGCAGAAGGACTCTGAATTTCTGTAGACCATGCGCTGACAGTGAGGCAGTTTCCACGTATGTATTAATTTTTTTTAATCGAGGGTTAATACACGGAAAGATAATGTTTTAATAATAGTTTTTTATTTCGAAAATAATAACAATTTTACGCAATATCATCACAAAAAATATCCTTAACAATATCTACAACATTTTCAGGCGTGTTTAAATGTGTATGGTGGGTTCCATCAACTTCAAAGTATTGCATTGCCTTAGCAACTTTTTTCAGTACTTCTATTGTCTGTTTATAGTGGGATTTTTTCTCGTAGTACATTCCTCCTTTGGCTTTGATATTGTACACCTCACAACGAATCCGTGAAGCCAGCTCAATGAGATACTCATGTGGAAGATTGTGTAAAAATGTGACCTTAAGTCTGACATCTCTTCGTAGCCCAATCAGACCTGGCTTGCTCTTAGATTGGTAAGCACCACGTTCCATGAGAATGCGAGACGACTCGACCGATATGGACTTTTTAGAACCTTCGTGTTGGCGCTTAGCGAAGTCCTCCAAAGTGGACTCAGGAGGCTCCCTTGTGTTCTGAATGGTTTCTATATATTTGTCGATATAATTTCCTCCATTCTTTGCGTAAAACTCAGCGGTCATTTCAAAAGGCCGGAGGATATCTAGTCCCACAAGTTTGTTTACTTCTTTTGGATAAATCGCGGAGTAGATAAAAGCGTAGGTGCTGCCCATTGAATGGCACAAAAAGGACACTTTCTGCCAGCCAAAGTGCTTGATAATTCTTCTCAGGCTTACTATATCTTCAGTTAGGTGGTGTGGTATACCAGCAGGATAGTGTGATGACAGTCCGTGGCCAGGGAGGTCCAACGAGAGCAGAGAGAAGTTGGAAGGCATGAGTTTCATGAGAGGGTCGAAGCTGTTCGCGTTGTCTAGCCAGCCATGCATAGCCAGTACAGGTTGCTTGTTTTTCGGGCCCCACCATTTACCTAGAGTGAATACAAGCCTAATAATTTGGAGCATAGAACACTTTTTAGTGAAGAATATTTGGGGGGTAGGAGGTGGAAATTAAACCTTGCGGGATTTTCAACGAATTCTTCTGTTTATAAACGTCAGTCACTTGGCGACTTAGTCTAACAGTTTACAAGGACCTTTAAACAAAATTGATACACGACTTAGAATTGACAATTTAAAGAGATTTGTCTTGAAGAACAATTTAAAATTAGAAAAGAATTTACCCGATTGAGCCGGGTCCTTCACAATTAAACGCTCGGAACTCTTAAGATGCGACTTGTTGGCTCGTGTGTCCGGCGAAAACTAATTTAAATTAAAAATCTCTCTCTCTGTTGCATTAACGAATTTCTAACAATCATGAATAACAATACCCTAGGCTAAAAATGAAAAAGGAATGGGAGCTCGGCTCCGCAACCACTACAAATATTTAAAAAAAAAATACTTGAAAATATAATATAAATTTATACTAGTATTGAAAGTTAAAGAGGTAGAAACAAAAAAATCTTAACAGAGGCAAGAAAAACAGTAACTAGATAGTTTTCAAAAAATTGCCCACTATTGGCGCAACATTTTCTGGATTATTCAAATGTCCATGATGTGTGCCCTCGACTTCATGGTACTCAAAATATTTGGAATTTTTCTTGATGATTTCTACGATTTCATCCACTTTTCTCTTGTCTTCGTAGTATTTAGCTCCTTTAAATTTGATGTACAAAACCTCACATCTGAGACGACTAGCCATTTCTCTTATGTGCTCCTGAGGTAGGCGAGAGTGCACGGATACCATTTGTCGAATATCTCTGCGGAAACCAAAATAGCCTTCCTTCTTTGCTGACTTGTATGCACCTCTCTGAAGTAATAGTTTTGTCGATTCTATTGTCATGGAATCCATTGAACCTTTCTTCTGTCTTTCGACAATTACGTCCCAGGTGTATTCAGGACGATAATCAGGATTTTCCATGAATTTTAGGAATCTATCAATTTCGAGGCCTGACTGGCGAACAAATTTGTCATTATCATTCGCGGTGATCTTGATATTGTCGAAACCAATGTACTTATTCACTTCATTGGGAAAGAGTGATGAGTATACAAATGAGTAAATGCTTCCAAGCGAGTGACCCATCAGGTTTAACTTTTCTTTCCATTGGAAGTGCTTGACTACTCTTCGCAATGCCACGATATCTTCAGTGGAGTGGTGGAAAATTCCGACTGGGTACATAGAGGAAAGGCCGTGTCCAGGAAGGTCGATGGCTAAAATAGGCAGGTTGGCGGGGAGCATCGCGATGAGGGGGTCGAAGGTGTTCGAGTTGTCCAGCCAACCGTGGATGGCGAGCACTGGCTGGCGGTCGCGTGGACCCCACCATTTTCCTGCGCACAAGGCAAATTAACTCTCTTTAATCAATTAACATACTAATGATAAAATAGATTAGGCATCAAATTTGCTCTTGTTTGCTGGTGTCCCACTTTTGTTGCTAAACAGCACAAGTTTCGCAACACGCAACTTAAATATCATTCCCAAGCGTTATCTTTTATAACGAAAAAAGCTCAGCCATTCAAATCAATTTATTATAGTTTTGAAATATTAAACAGATAATACACCTCTATCTTTCACTGTGCGCGCGTGAAACTCTGAGAACATTCTTTGTCAAGCACCAAAACTACGGCCTTTTGTAAATTGCCTTTGTAATTAATAAGTTTTTAACTAGACTTCAGACAGTCAACCACAATTATCCTTAAAATATTCTTCAAATAATCGACCTTAGGAGAGCATGAAATTGTTAATTAGTGGTGCCACTCGTTCAGGGTTGTTAAGGTGCACATGATGACTGCCCTGGACGACTTCACACTCTAATCTGGAGGTAGATTCCTTGAGGATTTCTACAGACTCTTCATACTCTTTTTCAAGCTTGACCTGCATCCCCGGGTCAGCATGTATGTTTAGCACATGACACTTGATCTGCTTGCCAATGGCCATCAACATGTCTGGCGTAAAACGTTTGAATGAGTCTAATCTAATTCTTGGGTCATAGGTGAAGACGAATTTTTCCGGGTTGGTAGTTGAAAGTCTTGACCCTCTCTTAAGCAAAATGTTAGTTGACTTGATGCTGGGACTCATAAAGGCGCCCTTCTGCTGCCGTTCAACTAGCTCTGAATAAGTGAACTCCGGCGGCTGCTGTTGGATGAGTTTCTTCTCCACGTTGAGCAAGCTGTCTATGGTTTCGCCCCAGTCGTCAGCCAAGTCTTTGGGGTGGCTCAAAATTCGCGCTCGACCGCACTCAATGCTCACATACTTGTGCACAGCTTCTGGATATAAGCCAGCGTAGGCGTAGCCAATAGAACTGCCCAGAGAGTGGCCCAAAATGGAAATTTTGTTGAAGCCATAGTGCTTGACAATTTGCCGCAACGCCACAATAGTGTCGGGGTAGTGGGCGTTAACTCCAATTGGAATGTGAGAGGACAATCCGTGGCCCGGCAGGTCAATAGCGAGGAAATTGAATTTGAGCAGAGGGGCTAATGTGTCAAAGGTTCCCGCATTATCGCGCCATCCGTGAATCGCAATCACTGGAATTTCTTCTGGCTCGCCCCATTTTTTGCCTGAAAAATTAAAACTCATGGAAAGAACCCCCAAAAATATTGTGTGCCAACAGTGGGAACATTTATGAGGGATAAATTTTAAATAAAGCGTCAATGCATAAATAAATATTCACCTGCAATATGTCCCCAAGGCACTGGAATTCTAACTTCTTCGTACTTTCTCTCTTCATTTCTTGTTTGATCTAGACTAGAGCAATTTCTCCTTGTTTGATTTCCCTGCAAAGGAACCGTTTTCCAGCTTTTACTCCACCTGCCAAGTATTTGGCCTCCTTTACACACGCTCTAGAAAAATAAATAAAATTTTTACCTCAATATTTTGATTAGTCGCTACGGTGTTGTACTTACCAAATGTCTAACAATCATGACTGCCTGATTTGAATTAATCCAATCGCACTGGCCTTAATATCTCGTGCTGAAACTAGACTGTGCTCATGAGCTGCAATTGCAGTGTCACTAAAAATAGCAAGTCAAGCTGTTATTGTCTAGAGGAGTCCACTGAGCCGACCTGATTTTCAGAACATGCATGAAATCTAAAAAAATAACAACAGTATTTTTTAATATTTTAGAGAAATAATCGAACTAAAAATTAAAAATCGAAATAGTGAAAAAATCGAAAAAATCATCCAGGGATAGCATACCTTGCTATATAATAATGTTTGGTCATCGGCTGCAATTTGACGAGCAAATTGATACCTCGTGGTAATCGTGGTTTTTAATCCTGCAGCAGATAAGAATGAATGGAAGTTGGAAAAAATAAACCTCCTAGCAATTTTATAGCTATCAAATGGTACTCACAGAGGTCACTGCTGTTCTTGCTCTGCTATTCATTCTTTTATAAATTTAAGTCTTTTGTCGTTTACTCTATATACCGCAGCACCGTCGTCTGTGCAGTGCACTCTACAATCGATCGACCAATGAAACTGAGAAGCGGGAGTCTGCATGGGGATGGTCTAGTACTAGTGGTTAATGGTAATGGGCGTAATGGTTGTTAAATACTCGCTACTCGCCTTCCTGCGGTGTAATGGTATATATAGCGAGTTCGATCCCACTTTTCCAACGTAGAATGCGGCCAAAGAGGGCTTAAAACGTCATGACCGACTGCTGCTTGGAATTTGAATTATTGTGTGAATGTATGTGGTTTCCAGGGAGAAGTTACAAATATGTTGAAAAATGAGCGCTTGTGTTTTGCTAGTTAACATGGAATATGTACTTTCGTAATGAGGACAAAATGTAACTTTCTTGCATAAAGGGCTCATGTTGGGGCGTGTTTGCTAGAAACAATAAACTCTAATAAAGTCAAGTGAAATTCTGAATTGTTATTAAAAGTTACACACAGTCAAATCGCAAAGGAAATTTGTTTGCATTGCAATATATTATTCTCATCACAGCTTTAACAAGTAAAAATGGTTGGATGTTTACGCATGGATTAAGTGATATTATTCTGTCATAATAATTACTACTCATAATTTATTCGTTAAACCCGCCTAGACTGTATTGTGTGACTTACTATTAATTGCCCTATAGTATCAGCAATATGATATTAAGCATCATTGATTATTAATAAACTCGATAATTGCTCTAGTGGTCACATATTCATGTCATCGGCACTATTCGGTATTACTAATATTAGAGCGACCATGAGTTAGGCAGCCCTGTCAGAAACATAAAAGCCGCTCACGCGAGATTAAAACTGAACATAATCTTTGTTGCAGAAAGTCTGTTAATATCCTCTCACAACTAGTTTCAGCTCAACTAGTTTGTTAAGCCAAAACTAATAATATAAGATGGAAAGATATTAAATCTGACTTTCTGCACAAGGAAAATTTATCGTTTGAACCACGCAGTTAAACGTACCTCGAGTGGGACATTGATATAGGATTTCAAAAATAATATCTTTTGGGAGTTTTTCTAACAAATGATATTGAACTCATTTTGCCAATTTCTTTCTGAAGGACAATTTTTGTGGTGCTTTGCTCTTGAAGTATTATAGTTTGCCTCCCGAAAAAATATCTCATAATCCACAGGTGCAAGGAGCTAAATCCATTTGGAAAGACTGACGACGCTGTTGGAGCTTATACTTTGATGCAGAATTAACCGAGAGCTCTTAAAAACTCTTTTTAAACACACATTGTGCTTGGCATGTTGCGGGGTACGGTTGGGTCTTAAAAGCCTCTCTGTAAGCCACACACTGCGATATAGAGAGGCGACGATAGCAGCATTCCAACAGCGTAGCCTGACTGCGATGAGAGCCTATTAGGTTACAGGGCGGATGAGCTGAACAGGTCTGGGAAATTGGTCTGAGGTTCTGAGGTGGGCCTATTAACAGGGGAATTATCGTGCGACCGTTCCATTAAGCTCGGCCGTGTGTTCCTGCACATCACCTCTGAAATCATGATAAAAATCTGTGATACGAGAGAAATAAAACTAGCCTGTACTGCTGCGCTGCCAAAGAAGACTATGAATGAACAATGAGGCGCGCACGAGTCTCAAAAAGCAGCGAAATATACAGTAGTTGCCAAATGAGTCGACGTGCGGTGGAGATAAAAAAAGCGGCAGTGGCCTTTGTTGGAAAAGGCGCCTGGTGAAAGTATGGTTCCACAAACGGAGAAAAGCAAAAGCGAGTAAAAGCAAATGAGGGAAAAAGGAAGGGAAAACAACTGCCGAAAAGCGCTCACGGTTTGCATCTGAGAGAACGCGCACCCATATGCCATAGCGTGCATGAAAGAGAATAGTGTGTGCGGTCGAGGCTGTCTAAGTAAGAGCGGTTTTTTGTTCATCGTGTGGTCAAAGTTTTTAGGTTCCTCTGTGGTGCATTGGTAAGAAACTATTTTTTTCTACAAACTGATTATAATTTGGTGATCTTGTCGGGTAAAGTTGATTTGATACAAGGAATTTTAAGACCATGTTGAAACATTTCCGCTTCTACTTCCGTAAGTCTTCCATTACATTTTTGGTCATTTAATAAGTTAAATTGTTAGCAAAAGATGAATTTTAAAGTTCACCAGGCAAAGCGGAAAACAGAAATGAAGTAAATTTTCCCAAAACTGTCTCTAGTTCCGGAAAAATAATCCCTATCCTTCGTGAGCTTCCTGACGAGTCAAGGACATTATTCCTGTTTTTAATTTACGATTCTTGTCCTGCATCGCTTGTTGAGTACGAAGGGACCGGGAAGGAGGGGGGTTGGTTGGTTGGTTTGTGCGACAAGTGCGACGCCGGGGAAGCAGCGTGCGCTACTTGGGCCGCGGCGCGCGTTCTCCTTCCCACCGCCGGCGCGATCCCTCTACTTGGCTGCTGCTGGGGCTGCTGCAGCTGATGCTGTTCAATTGGCTGGCTCGCCAAGTGAGTCCGCGAGTCCAGTCGGTCGCTAGTGGCTTGGCGAGCACGGCCAACACAGCTCGCTCGCGCCTCGCTCACGCGTGTCCTTCACTCTGAATTGGCCGCTCGTCGAAAAGACCGGTTCTCGCGCAACGCCCAGGTAAACTATTCTTCTTCGTTCTGTCTTTTGCGTGCCTTCCGACTTTTCCGGAAGAGCGGACACGTGTTTTGGTCGGGCCGAACACGAGTCGAAATAGTTGTCAGCGCGGCACATGACGTGTGTTGGCCGCGTGCTTTGTTGTGAATTCGTCGGCTTGCTAATGTGGGACGCGAATTCTCTCTCTTGCTCTCTCATCTCCTCGCCACCTTGATAAACAGCTGCAGAAGGGGCAAGTCGCGAAACTCACTCGCGGAAAGCGTTACAAGATTTATATCTCGAGTGTAGAAGTGAGGCGGCTCGCTGCTCGCCAGCACGCGATAACTGGAGTCCGGCGCTTCTTCTGGCAAAATAATATTAGCTTCATTGTGCCTAGAGAGGCAAATTGAGCAAGATCCAAGGTAAAGGCGTGTGGTGATCGAAGCATTTATTCTCATGACGAAGCTTTCCGCTAGTGGTAACGTGACTGGTGTCTGCGAAAACTAATTCAAGTATTGATAAAAAAGCACTGCGCGTACATGCCAGCGGAACAAATTGAATTTTTTCATCCCCCGCACTTGAAGCCGCTGTAACTTCAATGCCAGCCACCATAAAAAGTATTTTCTTTTTATGCCAATATAAATAGTTCTAAATGTTTCACTCATTGGAACTAAAGTTGAGTTAAATGTTTAACTCACGTCTTGCTAATTCCCTTTTAATTTACTATCTAAAAATGTGCTGTATACGATATAGCAATTAATAAATTGTAAAACACCCAAATTTTCAGTGTCCTATTGATTGTTGCCCTTTTCTTGCAACAGAGAAATTCGCGTTTCGTTGTTGAAAGTTGCGCAATTTTTCCGCTATACCAGCACAAAATTGAAAATTTAAACTGAAATAAATAATTAAAAAGTTTATTTTGCAAATCAAGTATATCCCGTTCAGTAAAACTCACAAAATATTTATGATAGAAGGAGTTGTTGTTTCCACAACACTATCATAGGCTTAAAAATTATGCGGAGAAAATAAAAACAAAATCGAATATAATTTCCGGCAACCCATGAAATAAATTATATATCATTTTGGTTAGTTATAACAGAATTTCGCAACCTTGACAGGCGCTATAGACTGATGCATACTTTATATTCTGTGATATTTAGCATTTTGCCTTTAGCAAAGAGTTCTATAACTCGCACTCGACGCTTCAAAAATTTTTGATCGACCACCAGTATTGAATCGGAAAATTAGTCTCGCCCGATATTCGCACGTGTTTGTGTGTGGGATGAAAATGCTTTGGAAGCTGGCAGCAGAGCGGGCACAAGTATTCGAAGCAGTCCAAGTACGCGAATATTATATTTGCGTGCTAGTCGAGATGAGGCCGTCGCGCTTCAGCTCGCATTGTTCGGCGTTTTCAGTTGAGAGCGGGGTGAAAAATTCAGGAACCACCGCGCGCGCGTTCAGGCCCGGCGGACAGGTGTCGTATATGTATTTCATTGCCATTTCCGCCTGCAGTGTGTTTATATTATACGTGTGAGCACGTAAAATTCCTTAAACAAAATTCAACCGGTTTGACGCACGCCCAACGCGCCACCCTTTCCATGAAGAGCAGGCAGATATGAAAAATGGAGGAGCTCCAACAGCGACATAAACAAGCTAAATAAATAACGAATTTCGACACTGACTCATTCTAAACAAAACGAAATGCCAGTGAATCTTTAAATCTGAAGGAAGGATTCGTTCTATTTATACATATAATATTCGTCTGTCATCAAAAGAACTTGACATTGGCTTTTAAAGAGTGGTTTATTTTTTAATAAATTTCTTAATTTCTCTATAGTCCCGCAACATTGACGTAGGGTTGTTCTTGAAAGTGTGTCACGCATAATGGCCTTAAGAGCCGGATTAATTTAACTACTAAACCTAGCCCTCGACACTGATGACGATTTGCTAGTTTACTAACGTGGCTAACACAACAAATAAGTTAACATCAGTAGCAACATGCGGGTCATCGCAGACAGAAAAACTGCAGGAAATGTGTATAAATGCGAATGTCGCAATTCACCTTGATGATGATTATTTATAACTCACTCTCCTTTCGTCTGGCAGTGACAACTGTTCAGCGGCCGGGAAAAATATGCTCGGCGCTTTCAAACCCATGCACACACAATGGACGGGCGTAAAATTTTTTATTCAATACCCTGTTTTCCCGTTTCTCTCTTTTACAATGACAATATAGAAAGCATATAAAGTGGGAATGCTTGAATGCTTCTCCCCGCGATGACAATATCGGCCCACATCTGCTATTGAAACGTAACTTGGCTTTTTCACATTCGGCAACAAGGCAAAAAGCTTTAGAGAGAGACGTCATATAAATACCAGAAAAAGAGAGGCAATCTAGCGCGAGCGACTGTTTTTCTCTTCGCTCCATGTGCTCCCAAGACGACCTCGGAAAGCGTCTTCAGCTGACGCTAACGAAGGCCCCACCAAATTACTGCCAACTTAATTTTACGAAGTGCAAAGCCGTTGGCCAACCACAATGAGCCGACATAATTAAATAGGCACGCACCGAATGCTTAATCGCACGCTATTATTTTGAATGGCTGCTTTTTACTTTGGCAGAATCTCTCTGCATTTGAATATATAGTTACTCCCCTCTTTGTGAGAGTTTCAAGTTGTCTGACTGTGTTTACTGTGCAAACACGTTCAACTTTTAGAAATTAATCTCATTCGTTTAACTTTGAAAGAGGGCTCTCTTCATTCATATTCAAAAAGATAAATTGCGATTTATATGCCACAATATCTCTCAAAATATCGCAATAGATTCGTTTCTTAATTATTGCTGTAAGTAAGAAAAGCATTGTGTGTTCCTTCCAAAGTGATATTTATTTAATTATCTGCTCATGGACAATGGACAAGGCTACTCTTTTCGAAATTATCTTGATTAAATGAAGAAGCTACGATAATTCATGGCTCTTGGACACCTTCTAGAAATGTGATAGCGTCATTTATCTTTGCAAGGGACGAAAAGCAAATTATCCCTTTAGAATTTGATGACGCTTTAATAAAATAGCCCGAAATAAAACTCCAAAACTGACATTTTAAGTTGGCTTTTAGCCACGCTAAAGAACCGTTTGATATTTCGCTTTAATTGAAATGGAAGGCGTACTTAACAGTGGTTATAATCCGAATCAGGGAAATGTTTAAATATTTCTTGATTATTATTAAAGTTGCGTATCTGAAAAATTACACCCATGCACTTCAGATAAGTGCGTAAAATTTAAGAATTAGCTCGTTCCCCTCAATCCGTGGTTTCTGTGACTGGTCTTTGACTCTAATTAAGTTTGAACTGTGTTGCCTATTTATTTATTTATTTATTCAACTGGACTCATTACTCAAAGTAAAGTAGGTTCAAATATCTTAATATTCAGCGTGTAATTGGTTGCGAAAAACTTGTTTGTTTTACTTACTCGCGCTAAAAACGCAGCATTAGTTCACGAGGGCAGTAAGTAAATCGCGCACTCATTAGAGCACTCTTGAGCGACGCGCAAACGATCAGTTGACAGAATTAACTCTCTCTGTTGACTGGTCTGTCGCACTTGGTTAAAGGACAACAGGGGCCAAACGCGCCGCTAGCCGGGTCAATTAATCGGTCAAGGTGCTCGCGCGATAAGAGGACTGTGTTATTTTTGGGTCAACCCTAGCTCTGAGATTTCCATCCATCGGATGCTGGTGGGTGGTGGCAGGCTGCCTGACTGGCCGGCCGGCCGGCGCGCGCGATTCTCTTGTGCACCGACCAGACCAGCATCATCACATCGTGTGTCAACAGCTGCCGCTGTTCCGATGATTTGATTGCCTGTGCGACCAAAGCGTGCAGATGTTGAAACCCCTCATTCTTTCATTTCCGTGTGGTCGCCAAACAAGTGCATAAAACCGATTGTCCAAATTAAAAGAGGAAAGATGAAGGCTCGCCTGTTTTGAAAGAACGAGCAATCACAGCAGTCCTTTGTTTCTCACTCTTGATTGTTTCTTAGTTGTGTAGGAGGAAGCGCTGACTGAATGCAAATGATTTTACTCTAGTGGACAACAATAGGTTGATAATTGTGCTCGAGAAACGCACACAGCAACTATTTTACTGAACAATTAACGGGGAAAGTTTATAAACTCGGATTGTGAAGTTCCAATATGCTGGATGAAATTCTCTTTAGCCTACAGAGAAAATTAGCTTAGAAGTTTGATGAATAGAACTCAATGCAAAAATAAATTATGTACCAGTTGTTTTTATTGGTATCATAAAAATGATTTAATGATTTTGAAAAATAGTAAAGTTGTGCCGACAACCTGACTTTTTTTACTGTGTCAGTCCTTCCGATTTGTTTTCTCTATTTCTTTTCGTGATCTTGCATACACACTTCATGGAACTTTTTATTTAACGGCGATGATAATTAAGCAAGTCACTAAGAGAATCCAAAGAAAACTTCCGTTGATGGACATAATTAGAGCTTGTTTATTGTTCTTCGATCGTGATCGTTTTTCATTCACCCTTTTACCTCTATCCGTCTATTACCGCTACCCTTGTGCTGTCGGCTGCTAAATTTGAGCATGCCATTACACAACCACTGCCTTAATCCGCCAAATCCAATCCGTCGGTGCTGTGACAAATTAAATCTTCTGAACGTGATAAAAGTTTCATTCGTTTTCTTCCGCTTTTCCGCAGGCGTCTGCAGAAAGAGCAAACTTTGTGTGTTATCAACTGATTGGAGTTGGATTGATGTTGAGCGGCGGAAACTTTTATACTAATACACGTGTTTCTCTCTTCACGCTCCGCGGATAAGCAATCGGAAGCGGAAACTTTCGCGATTGACGATTTCCAATTCGTTTTTCTTCCGCCGATTTGTGATTCCATCAGCATCTCCCCCGACGCGCGGTATGCCGGCCGCTTTCTGATGGCTCTAGGAATCCCGCAAATTGCTGCCAATTTTCGAAATTGAATGGAAGCCTTATGAAAATGAGCAAGGGCGACTTGTTGCCATTGCTATAATGATTTTGCGGCTCAAACTAGGTCGCATGGGCGTATGGCACAGCAGTTTCATCCAGATCCAACTTTTCCCTGCCGGCTCTATTTGGAAAAAAACCCATCCACATAAAAAGTTATCACTGCGCTGTGATAAAAGTATATCCGTCGCCGAGAATGTGAAAATAAAAGCTCCATTTAATGAGAAGTTTTATTCCAACACTCAACTAAACGTTCGCACTCATTAATCAACAAAGAATATATGTTTTAAGCTAAATGCGATTAGACTCAAGCGAGTAATTCACGCTGGTTTGATTTAAACTGCGCCGCAGCACTGCCGTTAATTTCTCGTAAAGCTCCCGTTGGTTGCCAGGCGCGGGAACGATATAGGGTAAAATATTCGAACTGACAGGCAAGGTGAGCGAGTTTTATCTTCCGGATTTAGGTAAAGCTTTAGAGTGGGGATACCACTTTTATCGGGTGAATTGAATTCGAGCGAAAAATTAAATTAAATTATCTAGCAATACGTTATTGCAGCACACCTGTCCTGTTTTGGCAATGACACGACCATCAAATTTAATGTATGGCGCAGCTGCCTCTCTTGTGAAAATCGGAACACGTTTTGGGGTGCTGCAGGGTATAACGCATGCCCTAACAAAGTTTCATCGGGATGTGGCTTCACTTTGCCATCACTTATGCTTTTGTTAGTCGGATGTTCCTAATGGTATTCTAATTGTACGTGCCTTTTGATAACATACACAATACATGCAAATCCAATTGAAATCCAGCGAAACGAGAAGAGACGCGCCCCAACACGAGTTAGGTGGGAAAAGATATTCTCCACTAAAGACTGCTCATCCTCCATGTGAGATTGGTATAATACAGTAGAAATGTAATTTGGCTTTCTCAATGAAAGTTTGGAACATTTCCAAGTATTTGTGAGAAATATGATAATTAGGTTCAGAACTCTAACCCTCTTACTAGTTCTTCACACCATTATTTTCATTCAAATTATTTATCTTTGGATAGAGTTGTTGGTAGAGCTATGGTTATGAATATTTTTCGTTATCAATATTAATTTTCAAGTCACATCAAATGCGTCCATGAAACGCCGAAATTTATTTCGATTTCGTGACCAAAATATTTACTCAAAAAGTTTGCCTCAAAAATAGCAAGCAGTAAATCAGAGTCCAAGCAGTTTATTATTTTGGTCCATAAAAGCGACCAGGTTCAGTTATGGAACACTGCGTGCGAACATTTCAGCAGGTGCCCGCCCGGGCGCTAAAGTGAGTAAAAGCCGAGCGCAATCACGCAGACACACAACGAGCGGCGCGCAATAACAGAGGAGAGTGAAGCAGCCGCGACTGCGGAGGAGCAACTTTTTAAAAATTGCCGAGCAATCTTTGGCGAGCAGGCTTTTGTGAGGTTGCCCACTTTGTGGATTGCTCGATTCTGCCAGCCCGCGCTCTCATCGTCGCCGCGCTGAGACAAAGAGCGGATTATGGATTAAACCGGCGGCGGGCCGCGGATATAGCTGGCGGGCGGCAAGGCGTGCACTGACTGACTGTGCAGCCAGAGCAAAACTCACACAGCCTCACACGCTCCCTTGGGCTCGGCGTGCACAGTCCGCTCCCCCCGCCGTGCCGGGATGATGTCCCAACCGCGCAGCCCAAGTCGTGGGAGGGTTGAATTAATTATTCAATCTGTTCTGTTCTGTTCACTCGCGCATCTCTTGTCTGTTGGTATATCTATTACACCGACAAACGTCTGCGTGTTTCCCGCTGCATGCATTCAATTACTCAAGGGCTTAAGAATTTAATCGCCAGCTAGACGGCTTCCCGTTACTGCTCTGCGCTTTTTTAAGTGTTCTCTTTAATGATTTTATATTTAAACGACGAGAAAAATTGGTCCATCAGCTTAAAATCGTGCAAATAGAATATTTCCACGAATTAATTAAAATATTGGGGTTTAGATTTTATGCGTTGGCATTTTGTATTAAAATTTTAAAGAAATTGCTTCTTGAAAACTGAAGTTAACTCCCACTAAGCCTTTAAATTCAAGTAACACAAAAACACTTCTCATTCCTAAGTTTTTAAACAAAGGTTTCTTCGAAGTTTGCAGAATTTGTGTGTTAGTGCGGAAAGTAGATAGTTTGCACATGTGAAAATGTGATAATATAAGAGATGTTTTAGTTTTTGCAAAAACCGCTGCAACATAAAAACCAGTATTACTGCTCCACTGGTGAATATGTGCGCAAAACATTTTTAAAATTCACGGCGCAATGTGCTTCTGCTATATGGTGGGAAATTGAGAGTCGCGTGTTGCAGTGTCTTACAAGACTGGTGGCGAATTCGTTCCAGCAAAATCGCTCCAGCCATGCACGGCTCTTGCCCGGGGGTAGCAGCAGTGAACGTGTTTTCCATAAATTCGGTAAATTACTGTATACAAAATTGCGCGCGTGAATATTCGTCGTAACTCATTTGGTTGTCTCTTTTTCCTACGTGTATAATTTGTTGCGACCAAATTAAATTATTGCTGAACTCATTCTTTTTTTTTAATTTCGCTTGATGATGAGGAAATTTACTGTTGTTTGTACTATGCCTCGTTGTCATTTTAGTACACCTGAACAAGATCTCATGAAAACAAATGGCGAAAAGTCCAATAAAAACGGTAATGGCACGCCTAATTGTAAGACAAGGAGCTAAGTAAGACGAAGCCCCGCAGCTCCCGGAGAGAAGAACTCTTCTCGCAAGGTTATCAATCTTTATTCGCTTGACACAGGACGCGCAAGTATATAATATGTTTCGAAACTCGTGCCCACGCTGCAAAAACAACAACTTCCAGACTGATTAATCTACATGCGCCGTCGATGATGGCACGAACTTGGTTTTTGCCCCGGCAATCCAATTTCGCTCCACTTTTACGAGATCAAAAATGATTAGGTGCAATTTTACGCATCAGGTGCGTTTGCTCGGTGAGATACAGAAAGTTATCAATGTGCTGCAAAAAACTTTATGGCGAGAACCGCGGAAGCTGAGAAACGAGGAGTGCAGATTGCCAAGCAGCCAATTTGAATACAATCTGTGCAGCGACCCACCCACGGCTAGTGATCAAAGGCTCGAAAATTTGATTGTAGCAAAGAGCGGAAGGCGTGCACTTGACCTTCGAGCCTTCGACGCACAAGCCATGATATAAGGCGGCTGGTTTGTTATGCCTCCATAATGCCATATCATAGAGTAAGTCACGTGCGCCTCGCACATAAATTTTCGGATTCACTGAATTAGCCCACACCGCCCAATTGTTTAAAAGCGATTTTGATAAAAGCTTACCGAATTTACCACGAATCATTTGTTTATCTCTCACTTATTGTGCGCATACGCGCGTTTTTCTGCACAATAACACGTTTGCCGATTCATTAGTATTCAGCTAACGGCCGGCTTAATTTCGATTTGATGCTCGCAGCACTGGCGTGATTGAAACGGACCTTATGGCCACCACATCAATAAGCCCAAACGCGACGTGGGACGAGCAGACAAATATTTTGACAGCAACGTGCCGAAATTGCCTTTTTTATTCACGTCGCCAGCGGCCCTTATTGTCAGCTGATCCGACTCTCGAAATGAAATTGGCTTGCGAAACAGGAAGGTACTCTGGTTGAGCGCGATGGAGTTTGCGGAGAAATGAAGTCCGCCCGATATTTACATATTGTAATTTGCCCGAGCGGAACTTTGTACCGAAATATCTGTGAATTTGAATTGCAGACACGCTCGCTTCATGAGGCGAGCGAAGAAAAAGTTGCGGTACCAAATTAGGGCTTTTAAGTAATGCTGAACGGAGATGACGTGCTTCGGCGCCAAAACAATTTTCAGCTTGATAGCTTTTTTAATTAGGCTGGCATGTCACCCGCCGCAGCCGAGGAATATGCATATCGGGCCAAAGTCAATATATATGCGCCGAGTGCTGGGTATGGGTAAGGCTGCCTCTGATCGCTGTGATCGCCCGCCTCCCCCGCCGCAGCCGTGTGACTGCGCATAGTAATCGGGGATGCATTGTGTCTGTGCACAGTAATGAAAAATCCGGAGCCTGCTGATTAGAGAGCGCGCGGGTTTAATCGACTGCGTGTCTCACTGGCAGCTTTTTCACAGCGAATAACACACACGCCGACTTTTCCGCGCTTATATATGTGTGTGTGTACGGATTTAATTCCTCTTTGTGAGGCGGGGACACGGGCATTCAGTGACTTTTCGACTGACACCCGCACCGATGGCGAACTAAATGGAAAATGCTCTATGTCACTTTGCACGCGACTCAAAGAGCTCGTTTTAATTATCCTTAGTAACACTCGTATGGTTATAAAACTGGATGAGGTGAAATTATTCAATATGACTCAAAAACAACTCGACGTATTTTATTTAATCTGCAAATATTATATGACTTCAACTTCCTTATTATAGTGTTTGAAAAACAAAATGTTCAAATCCCCTTCTTTTGGAAACTAAGACGCTTGTCGTTTTTGAGGCGAATCGTCTAATTTAATAAAAACTCATCCCTCCTATTCTGAGATAGAGTGAAAACCGTCTAGTGGATCCTTGATATTAATAACAAGACTGTACTTCCTTCTGCTCCTTTGACCACATAGTCTAAAAGCTTTTTACTGTAATCTTCAAGTGCAGCTCAAGAAAGTTTTCCTATTCAATGTTTCGTCTGTTCGGTGCACAGACTCTCGTTTTCTCGCATCTACTCTCAGCCCCCCTACGAGTGTGTACCACCTAATTATTTCTTGTTTCACATTAGCTGGCCCAAATCCAAACTTTGCAGTGCGACCAAAGCGTGCTTTTCAGGCAGTTGCCAATGAAAGAGGCACATGCACCGAAACTCTCCTTCAGCCTCTTCACTCGAGTGGGAGCTAACTTAAATCCGTGCTCCGGTTGATTAGAAATGAAGTGTCCTCCTTTAATTTAGCAGCCTCTCTGCTCTCTTACTATAGAAGTTCTAAGTAAACACATTTCTGACTGAACTTATTATTTTCTCGAAACTGACTGAGTCTAAACATCAACCAGGGTGAAACGTGTCGGAAATTTGGGAGAATTTTCTAGAAGGGATGAAAGTGACAGCTCGCAAATCCGGGCTTTTTAGGCCACATCAAGACTTAACCTTTTTACTCGTGGGAGTTTTATCCCAGAGTGACGCTTCGCGAAAAAATGCATCTCGTTCCTGTATATACATAGATGTTTCCATGTGATGAACCGTATTCAACAATTTTAAATGATTGATGATCATTTGAAAGGCAACTCTTTGAATGCATCATTGAGAGAGAGCAGACGTCATTAAAAGCTTTAGAGAGTCTCCCTCATCAAAAAGCACGTTAATGGAAATATCGTATGTATACGAGTTGCGGTACCATGTATATAAGAGCTATGAAACCCTGCGCCAGTCAGTTCCACTATATGAAGGCGAAAAATTTCTGTGCCTTGATTTTTCCACCCTGCTGTGTGTATATGTTCGGAGCGAGGTTTCGAATGTCTAGCAGCCCCCGTAGTTTGACCATGCCAATCGAATCTTGCTTTCTCGACAAAAGGCGCATTTTCTCTGCGCGATATCAAAAGGCATTATTGCGTCTCGCGCGCCGTTAGTCGCCGAGAGACCTGAGGACGGCGCCCTTGCCGGGTAAGGGCAGGAATTTGCATCGTCTCTTTCGGCATTCAGATGCTTCGCCATATTGATTGCACGCCGGCTTGGCTGCTTGCCACACACACAGAGTCTTTCATCTTCCTTGCTCTCCGCTCGCATTCTCTCAATCTTTCCAGCTCGCGCGCGGTGCGGTGTTTATCTGCCGTCGCCGTGCATTTCGCAAATTACTCTTGCAGCCCGATTCGGAATCACAGCACACATATAAAATTTACGACTGAGCTGGACGAAGGCAAACATATTATTTGCTCCTTGCGTTCCAAGTCACGTGCGTCAAGGGTGAGTGAAAGAGAGATCGCGAAACAATTTAATTATCCGCGCCGAAATTCCACTTCTGCAGCAAAAAGACGTATTCGGCTGATTAAATTCCAACTGGCTCGGCAGGCTCTCTTTCTCACACAGGGCAAAATGCACTCGTCGCAATAAAAGTGGGACTAGAAAATTTGAGCAGGGTCGAGCCTCTTCGCACACCATACGCTCATATGGCTCATACATATATAGCGCCCATAAACGCGCGCTGCCTGTCTGTCTTTCCCCCGAGACGTGTGCGCGGTGGTTGGTATTTTTTCCTTCTCACTTTTGCATTATAAACACCTCAAAAACAGAAGTAGACTGGTTGCTGCGAGCAGAAATAGACGTGTGAGCAAGATTAATTTAAAATGTCAATGTTTTTGGAAACATTTGACGTTTGTTTAAAGAGCATTTTAGCTGCGTGTTGTAGCATGAAAAACAAAATTGATTTCTTACTCAAGCTCTTGAGTAACCAGTCAGCGTTGATAATATATATTTTTTTAAATCACTTCTGGGGATGTGGGGACACAAAATCTGCTCTTCCTCAGCAAGAAGAGACTCAAACTTTTTGATTGTACTTCAGGCCGTTTCAATTTGTACCAAAGCTCTTGCTGATGGCTAAATCATCGGAGTTTGCAAAGTTTGATAAAGCGCCGAAAGGAGCAGGGAGTTAGGCAACATCTTAACAGGTGTGCCGCACTTGTTGCCTAATTTTTATGCCATAAATTTTCTGCCTCTCGATGCTTAGGAAAGGAAAAGAGCTGATCGTGGAATTCACTCGTAGCTCGCTTTCATTTTTCCCTATCGTTGGAAACCTCATTTCCAGGGACGAGGTGACGATTTTTCGTCCGCGTCCACTTTCATTTTTCCATGGACGATTGCGGAAAGGGAGAAATTGTGGGCGTTCCACTCTCTTATCACACACACTCGTCGCTCCGCCGTTTTGCTGGACTAACGAGGTACGCCATTGACCGAGCCATATATAAATACGTACAGCAACGTGCGCGCGTGACATTTTCCGCCGCCGCCTGCTGCCTCTGCCGCCGCAGCTAACAAGACAAGTCTAGCGGCGCTCGCCGCGAAATGGGCCACACAACCGACGCGGAAAGTAAAGAAATCTATTTTATCGCAGACGCTAGCACTCAAGGATGCAATCATAGAAATGGAAGCCTGGGTCCTTCGCGAAAGTGTTTTTCTCGAGGAATACATGAACATAAACTCTGATGAATAGTGTGTAGTTGATCTTGATCGGCAGTCCCGTCCGAAGTGAGACATAATTAGAAACTCGACCACATCTGGACTTGTCATTGAGAACGATGGAGAACATTTCTCACAGTTTTTAGCATCAATAACTAAAATACAAGGTCTTGAGAAAAATATGTAATACAAAGTTCGTCTGCCAAAAATTTAATTTAATTTTAGTCCTACAAAAGCCAATATTGACTGGATCCACACTTCTTTATTATTAAATTAATGTAGTTCAATGTCGAAAGATGTTTTATGTTCGGCTCTCCATTCCTTTTTGAAGTTCGCCTCACAGCTAATCATGTTAAAAGTTGTGCTACGAGATTTTAGTGACACATTAAGGCCCAGCAGACGGATGGATGCCCAAGCAGGAATGTGGAATGTGTTGCTTTTTGGCTTTGCTTGTGCCTTCTGGTTTGCACTCTCCTTCTAGCAAAGCTTTTTTCGGAGCTATATAGTGCGTACACGTTGGTCATTAACAAATTCTGGCCGTCGGCAGCATGTAAAAATTTTAAATAACGTATGAATAAAACGTCCCCCAATGTAGTTTTAATTGACGAACTGCCGCGCCCGCGATCGAACTCATACTCTCAATTCTATTTTTGATTGGAGTGCGGAACAAAACAAAATGAGAGAGAGAGAACGGATGCTGAGGGAGACACAGAGAGCCAATTCCCCATTCAATATGAACGAAATGGACCGAGCCTAAATAAATTTTTGCTTCTTCGTGGTGAGTAGTGCCATTACCTAAAAAGCCTCTCCAGGGGGGTGCAACACGCCTTGCCAATACCGTCTACTGCCGACAAAGAGGGATCAAATCATCGCTCACAATTCAATTATCTGTATTCGCCCTCATTCGTCCAAGGAGCTAAAAATAAGTGAAAGGCTTACCGGCCGAAGAAAGAGCATCATAGTCTTTCTTAAAATTGAGTCCCCGTTTGTCACGCCCCTGGGCTCTTTGCTGCTCCTCCGATGTCGACAGCGCGCAATGCATCCACTGGTCTTCTCTGCGCTCTTCTTTTCACCGGGCGGACGCTGCTCAATCGAATTTTTTCATAAAGAAGTTGCTCGTCGTCGTATCAAAAATCTTTTATATAAACAGAGTGCCCACAAGGAGACCTATGTTTCAATCGGTCGACTTCTGCGATGCCGCACCCACCGCGGTTTTGCGTTTTGTTTGCTGCTGATCAAGGCAACCGCTCTTCTTGGCAAAGTAGCTAAATGCTTTCAGGATGGAGAGACGGGCTGACGTGAACGTTCTTTGCACTGCTCACAAGAGTGGCAGAAACAAACAAGGCGACAAACGTCAGGCAACGGTTCACAAATTGAAAATGATTGTTGTGATTTGACAAGTGCGCAGGAAAGGCTACTTGCGGCGAATTGAGTGTTAGTTGGTCGCTTTATGTACAATCCAAGACTGCAGACAGGGAATTGAAAAACTTTTTTAATCAACAGTCAAGACCGACATTATAATATTCGCTTATCCATCATATATATGAAATGAGGAAAATTTTATCCTTATACTGAATCTACTGAATGAATTTTATCCGGGTTGTTTCACTTGTCTTGTCTCCGTGAAAGCTAAAACTTTTGTTAACTGCTTCAAAGTGAAGAGGTTAACGTCGCTTGCTTTTGTCTTAATTGTGTTTTATGTAAATTCGCAATATCTTCCAGTTGAATGACTCTTCAGTTTCCTCCATATACACCTCGTTGGCGATGAAAGTTAAATTTGCATGCACATGGAGAAATATCAAAACCGCCAAATTATCAGGCCCCGAGAGGAGCGTCGTTTAAAAGGTCTAAATGGGGTTTTGAATTCATATCGCGTGGTCCTCAGCGATGCGTGAAAAGACTAATAATTACAGCAGCGCGCGTCAAAGGAGAAATTGAACTGGGAATCGGGTGCGGGTGAAACCGAAAATTTGTTCTTCCTCGGCTTCTAGTGAGCCGTGTCTCGGCGTTGTATTGTAATTATTAATTAGCAGGGCTGGTGAGAGGATAGTGGCTGGCTGGTCGGGTTGCATGTACATATTAGGCTGCCTTTTTCTTTTACCCATCCGTCCGCCGCTTTGAAGTTTGTCGCGGCGCGCGGCAAAAGCGTTTCATTATGAGCAAAACGCCCTCGGCCGACTTGTTTGCCCTTTCAAGTTGCTGCATACAAGCAGCGCAGAAGCAGTAATGTGCGAATCTTACAGGGCTGAACGCCCTTAACTTTAATTGCGTCCCGGCAGGCATAAAAGATGAACGAATTACGGAGGAGAGATGAAGAGAGAAACATCGTTTATTAACTCTTATTTAACATTACCCGGTAACTGTGTGAGCGGGGCAAGTGAATTAGGAAAATCAATAAGTGCTCTGTGAAACTCTCCGTGTAGTCGAATCGCTCACAACAAATGGAACAATAGAGTGCTATCGTTTTTCAATAGAAATAACCCATTTTCAATTTTAATTTTTTGTATCTCATTTATTGTTCTGATGATTTCTATCACTTTCAATCAACAAACATCCTGAAACAAGAAAAGCTGATTGCTGATTGTTGTTGCATAGCGCATGATTGTACACAAACATGTTCCATTCGATTAATTATGTACTGTGCATTTGCTTCATTTGCACAAATAATTACTTTGTTAGTCTTGTCGTGTTTACAAACTTCCGTCCCACATACAAAAAGCAATTTCCAATCGCATATGTTGGCTCTTTTGTTTCGAAATTTTCTGGAAGCTGCTATCAGCTGACCTGCATGTTTTTTAACCATAAAATGTAACACGCATAAGTTACAGTGAATGCTATCATTCCCACAAGTCTTCAACTGCCAAGGCGCTTGAGGCATATAGTGCGTTTGTGAGTAACAAAGAAGCAAGCGGCTTTTAAGCAACTCTTTTACGTCCTTACTCTCCGCGCCACACACTTTTTTCTAAAGTTGGTAGTACTTTTTTAGTGCAAAGAAGATTAATTTTAGCAAGTGAAAAGGTTCACTGTAAAACGTCTAGAGTTTCCTCTTGATTGCTTTTAATATGTTTATTGACCTGCTTTCGCGTTTCGTTTGACTGACACAATCAATTAATGACTCTTTGACTTATTGCTGCACGTAACAGGTTTCTATAGATTTCTTCCATTCTTTCTCATTAATTATCGTTCATCAAGCGGAAAAGCGCCTTTTGATGGGTGCTAAAAGAGTCACATCAAGTTTTTTGCTGCAATTTTCCCGTTAGCGCGTGCTTAGGGGTCTGATTTGTATCAAATTCTCGGACAACATGAACATGAGAGCGGCTCTTAATTTGAAGGTACGTTAGAAATTAAATTGCAAACTTAAGGCAACAAGTTTAGTGCGACTCATCTTTCAAGACGCGTTCCTCACCCACACAGGTCCTTTTATTTCACGTCCCCGTCTCTCCCTACGCTAAGGTGACTTTATTTTCGCTCGATTTTCGCGCACACGACTCTTGTGAATTTCTTATCATTAGTGTGTTGGTGTGAAACATTTGTTTCTTACATTTTGCTTTGTAAAAGGGAGTTTCAGATAAGGCGATACAAATATTAAGAAAACAATTTTTTTTAAATGAAAATCAAAAGGCGTTTTTATATGAACATCGAAAATGATTCTATAATATTAATCCACCTGCTTGTTGGTTAACGTCGTTGAGACATTCCTAGTGTGTCGCAGCGGTGCGGGATATGCGAGAGTTTGGGGGATCTGTTCATTCTGGCTGTCCATTGTCAAAGATGGCAAAAAATGGTAGTTAGCAAATTTCTCAAACCGATATCAGCGAGACTATGATACTCGCCTATAGCTGGTCTGACAACTTTATACTAAGCTCAGGACAAACGTCTGGTGTTTCAATCGGTGAAACAAAAAGTAGACCCAAAAGAAGGGGCCCAAGCTTCTCTGCGGCCACACGGGCCCCATGTTATTCGCTTGGCGATGTTATTGGGACCCGGAGAGCTCGTAGCCCATAGGAAAAGCTGAGCAGAGGTTCTAGTAAAAAGTCTGATTATAAAAGTTATGCTGAATGAAAAATTGCTTGATTTTTCTACCTCATTGTAATCAGTATTTAAACGAAAGTTTTTTTCTATTTTCAGATGGAAATGGGGTAAGGCGCGTCAGCCTGATGGCTGGTGCATCAGCGACTGGGCCAGTTTGATTAGCTTTTTACATCGATGAATGATTCGCTGGTGCAAGATGCGGCTCCAACGTCGGTCTATCTCGATTTTATGGAAGGGTCGCGTTTTTGGATCCAGAGGGTGCTGGTTCCGATCGTGGTAAGTTGCCGACACAACCTTTGAATAATAGCCCACTTTTCATTCTTCATGCGAAAGCACAATTTATCGGGCAAACAAAAGGGTGAGCGTCATTTTTATTATTTCATAAAAAAGATAAAAGAATGTGCTGGCAAGCGGTTTGCTCCCTACCTTATTGGAAGCCTGCCAAAATACATTACAAATGCCAAGTGGCTTTTGGTGAACCTTGAATCCCCATCAATTGAATGCAATTGTTTTTGCGATAAAAGGTGTTCGTCGGCATCCTGGGTAACGTAGTGACGGCGATCGTGTTGACGCGTCGACGTATGCGGAGCTCCACCAACGTCTACCTGACTGCGTTGGCCGCCTCCGACTTACTCTACCTGCTCTTCCTCTTCTCGCTATCACTCGCGCACTATGGCCTGTCCGGCCTCACAGCCGACGCCTACTGGACCTACTGGCGCTTCGGACTTTGGCTCACAGACGCTACAAGTGCGTTCAAAACCTTTCGTTTGCTTCCTTACCTTATTTTTGCGGGGATTTAATTGTTTTGAGATTGAATCCCTCTTGAAATTTTTAATTCACAATGGCATAAAATAATTTATAAGAGTTGGGCAGGACAACTTTTTCCCAAAAATTTTCTTTCTCTAGAAATCATGCACTATAAAGAAACAAACCAATGAAAGGAGGAGAAACTCTGGTAACTTGAATGTTCTGATACTAACAAATTCAAATACGTAAAAGTCTCTTGCGTCTATATGCAGGCTTTGATTTCTTTCTTTAACTCTGAAAATTACATTAATTTTATGCAACAAGTTGAGAAAAATGCACTTTTTGCTGTTCAGATTCAAGCAACCGCTCTTTAATGACTATGAGTTGGTAAATATCCAACTTTCTCTTCTTCTTGCTCTTCAGTATTGATCGGAAATACATTATTTTTTGTTTCCAGACATTCTTAGCAGATTTATTATACAAATGTATTGTTTGTTTTATTTATTATTATTATTATTTTTTTTTTTGAAAGCATTGTCGAGAAAGTTCGCTATGCTTATTTTTAGCCCTCCATTTCCAAAGAGAATCGATCCCTGCGCTTCAATTGAAAAACAATCACTGTGAAAGCGAGAGCGTGCCTTTTAACATAGCTGCATGCGTGATATGGGGTGACAGATAAAAGTTGATGCGTTCTTTTACAGGCAGCACCTCGATATGGTTGACGGTGTCGTTCACGGTGGAGCGATACATCGCCGTTTGCCACCCGATGCGTGGCAAAATGCTGTGCACCGAGTCGAGAGCGCGCAAAGTCACGGTGCTCGTTTACGTCCTCTGCTTCCTGAGCACCTTCTCGACGCCGTTTGAGTGGCAGACGGTGCGAAAGCCCATCGAACCTGCCGACTTCGACGACGCTATAGGCCCCAACATTACCGTTTCAGAGTTGGTGAGTGACCATTTGACGCTACCGCAATTTGCCTCGAGGGGCTGGACATTGTTTCTCGCGTTACTTCAAATTAGGCCGTTTTATCTGCAAATCGGAATTTATTTTTCTACTGGGAATTTCCACCAGCGTCAGCGGGAATTTTAGCCTGGTGAAAATTACATTATTTTGAATTTAAAAATCTTTAACCGTAGCATGGAATTTAATTTTGTTTGTATTTTTTGCTCCAAACACAGTGTGAAACAGTGTGAAAAGTAAATACGAAGCAGCTGGAAAGTTTCCGATGTTTTTGCATCAAAGAACATTATGTGCCTAGTCCAAAGTAGAAAATATATGACAGGGAGTAAAATGTAATATCCTGCGGCGACGACTAACAGAGAGCGAATTTTCAGGAGACTCGGGTGACGGTGGAGCTGACAGAGCTGGGCAAACTGCACTCGTACCGCACAATCTTCTACTGGTTCTCTAGTCTCGTGTTTGTTATTCTTCCACTCGTACTGCTCGTCGTGTTCAACTCGTTCCTCGTGCTCGCCGTGCACAAGTCGCAGCGCCAACGCAGGCAACTGACTCAGGTGCGTGAATTATTTATCCAACCTTTTCTTTTCCTGCGCCGTGCGTAGATCTACCCCTTTAATTGCTCACCGCCGCCTTTAAATCACGTCAACGGAAACACTCCTATTTACTCTCTTTTAAGCCCTTACGGATGCTCTCGATATCCGCTTTTGCTACTTTCCCACACAATCTCACTGGCCGAACGCCAAACCTAGAAAAAGAATTGCTGTTCTGTGTGCACTATCGCCCTTTTAAATTAATTTATAGGTAAGTTTTATTTTGAACGTCGTGAACGCAAAATCATGTAAATATTTTATCATTCTTCCTTCCATCGGCTGGTCCTCGTCGTCAGTCCTTTGGTTTAACGGTGATATAGATTTACTCGATTTGAACGTGAGAATAAAATGCCGACTGATCTTTTTGCAGTCAGAGCGGCACCGTCCAGCCGACGGCAGCCAGCAGAACAACGCACAGCAGGAGAACAAGATCACGGTCACCCTGATCGCGGTGGTGGTGCTGTTCCTTATCTGTCAGAGCCCCACGGCGGTCACCCTTATCTACACGTCATTCGCAGACGACCCGGAGCCCAACTCGAGTCAGGACCATCTGCTGCGAGGGCTCGGCAACATCTTCAACTTGCTGGTCGCTGTCAACGCCGCGTGCAATTTCCTCCTCTATTGCGCCCTCAGCGACAAGTATCGGCGAACCTTCGCCATGACTTTTCTTCCCCGCAGGTATGCAAACAGATGTTTCAATCAATAATACTGTCAGGACATGACCCAAGCTTTTTTAAAGTTCAATTTGACATTGCCTTTGGTGCATTTTGGATCGGGCCAAAATTAAAAAAAAACGGATGAATTTTATTATTCGTCATTTACTACATAAAATTACACAAAGGGAATTAAATATACAGCTAAATGTTGTCGTTGTTAAGTACTACTTTTGTTGTTCAGTTGTTACTTGCGTGAAATTTGTCGCATAAGTGCAGCCTTTTGTTCTGCAGATAATTTGACTTCCACCGGAAGGAAGTTACAGACACGCCAATCATTGGACCTTGTAATAGCAAGTTCAATGTCAATGTATTGACAACGCAAACTTTTGCGTCTATAAGATAATTGCACGATTCAAATAGTTTCTTATATATACTTATTTTATTAAATTTATTCCAATGAACAAAACTGCAACGACTAGAAATAAAGTTTGCATATTATTTTGGTACAAAGGTGCTGGGCCCGGAGAGACCTCAGAAATACAACAGTTATGGGCGCGACGAGCTACATCGAATCACCTCGTCGTTTTTCGCGAAGTGCAAGTCTCTACAGGGACAACAGCCCAACAAAGGCGGAGTATTTGCAAGTGCCGCTCAACGGGCGCAGCGGGGCCGGTCCCACTGGCCCTTGCCTCCGCAGACACCAGTCAGCTTATATACCAAGAGAAAGACAGGTTGGTGTAACGTAATTTGACCAGCAAAGGTAGTTTAACGCATGGTGGTTTTGTCTAGTAAATGTTGCATGGATGTTTTTTTTCAGAAGGTTTGAAGATTTGGCTCCTGCTGTGTTTATTATGTCAAATTTCCCATTTCAAGCACTGCTCTATTTAAATGTTTGTCATCTCACCATGTAAATAATTATAACCTTTCGCGATTATGAATGAAATATTTATTAGACACCACGGGTGAACAACAACAGACATACATACAATAATTAAATCACAGGTTCATTGCTAGTTTTTGCTTTGGCGGCTTGGCACAGTGTCAAGCGATTATAAATTTCAATTTTGCTCTTTCGTTTTTGGGTAGGGTGAACACCATAATTGTTTAAATAAAGTTAGCGGTTGACGTGAAGTGCCCAATTTATTTTGTGCGTAATCTAGTCTAGAATGCTAAGTTGGGAAGCCTTGACTGCGGAATGTAAGGCAGAATTACTCTATCATACTAATTTTAAAAGGCGGTATATAACTGGTGGCAGTTGCAGAAATATAATTTCGATAAATAAATCGATTTTACCACACTCCCGTGAGCATGCGAGAGAAGCAATTTTCTTTACTTTTCAAAATCATGCATAAAGTTAAAAAATGCTTGATTTTATTTGAATAAATAAATTCTTAATTGGCGTATGTGTTTTCCAGATTCTTGATGCATGCAAATTTCTAGGCGATTATCAGAGATTCATCATGTTGACTGACAATGAGGTGCTGGTGATAAATAATTTCACACTAACTTTATATCCACTCGTTCCGTTGCTGGAATCTAATTTAGTGTGGTCCATGCGTTGCAGCAACAGCAGGCCAGCTCGCCGACGAGCAGTCACGAATCGACGTCGATATTGGGCAGCCTGAACAGGGCGAGCGTGTTTGTCAGCAGCAGCAGGGGCAGCAGCGAATGTAAACTGGGCTCTCCCATGGCCGAGAGTTCCAGTCTGCTCTTTGAACTCAAGAATCCCGCAGGGACCGGCCCGGGGGCCGGCACCCCCGCCAAGCTGCTCTGCTGGAAAATGCCAAAGCGGACAAAGAAAGACGACCTCTTGAGTCAGCAATTGAAAATTACTGTCTCTGACACTGAAGTTCACGCACTAAGTTCGGTTTAATTTTTGCACACAAGTGGAAATCAAGAGCAGTGTGATATGTATTTTAAGTTTTGACTAGAGGACACTCCAAATATTGCGTCATTAATTTTGCGTCTGCTTTAAGGTGGGTGGTGAATCTGAGGTATTTCTAAGTTTTGAGAATCACTTATTTTGATTTGAGTCGAGTATGTTGGTCTTGTAACTTAATTGTTTAGTCCCGTTTATCTGGCGCCAAGAGGATACTCAACAACATATTAAGCACATAAAAATACCTGACTAAGAATATACATTTGAAATTTTGTCGAGTTTTCCACTCGTTGCATTTTTCAGGAGATAATCATCTAAAATAATTGTGTTTCCTGAAGTTTAATCAAATTTTAAATAAAGATTGAAAAACCGAATTCGCCTAGAGTTTATTTTAATGGAAAACGTTGAATTCGAAAAAAAAAACAGTTTCACGGATATAAATTTGAATGTGGTGTAACATCTACTGCAAGCTTGCTCAGTGTTATAAATGTCGGCTCATACGCACTGAGTTGCCAAAATATTTCAGTGGTTAAACCACCAAACTCTCATTGTCTAAAGCATAAAATATAAAACAACATTATGATAATATCCACGGAAACCCTCCTGAATGAGCTTGGACGGCGATCATATTAAATAATTATGCGTAATACTATATTATACGTGTATAGCGTTACATGAATGGAAACTGGGAAAAAGAAAAAATGAATGTGTCATAAATAAATATAGTCAATGTCCATAATATCTCCATGGTATTTGAATTCTCATCACCCAGAAGCAATTGCGGTCGAAGTCGCACGAACCTTTTGCCGCTCCACTAAACGCACGGGTGGTATGCCACCCGCACGGAACTAATGTTTGGCGGCACAGTTTCTACTACATTGGCAGGCGTACATTGCATTAGTTAAAGTTCAAAGAACAGATAGCAATAATATTAGCTCTGGCTATTTTAGCAAACCAATGGAAACCTTTTAGCCACCCTCTGATTCGAAACTTGAATGTGAGACTCAAAGCTTCTTGCCAATGGCATGGCTCGTGTTATTTTTGCAGCAGTTTAAATTTCCCGCCAAAGTTCATGCCTTGCAAAATTCATGTGTCTCAACACAGGGAAGGGGTGTGAGAGGTGGGAGTCAGCATGCAGCCTGGCCAGCCTGGTTCTCAGTCTCTGCTTTGTTTTGATTATGTAAAGTGGCCGTGCAGGTGGTTTCTCGTCCAGTTTTCCGTCATTTAAAGATGAACTGAACCTCTGATTTCACAGGAATGGCATCTGGGATGAAGAGCAGAATTCCGAGGGGGCAGCAAGCCACTCCAAAGGGCCCCAGTGGGCGCCTGGGCAAACTTAACCCCATATTTCAGAAACAGACATCAGCTATGGAGGCCTCGCAGCTATCGCCGTTGATCGTGAAGCAAGCTCGCAAAAGTGGAAAACTCAATCTGTCAGGCAAGAGTCTGACAACAGGTGCGTTTCTAATTAAACTCTTAACATCAAGAATGCATATAGCATCGTCAATATGTTTTTAAATCGCTTGGTTAGATTTATTGCGCAACAAATTTATTCGCAATTTCGCACACTTCTGGTTACTACACACAACAAATAAAATTTTACCATGAGACCTCAAGGTTGAGGTGTATCTCATATGATTGCTATCGGTAAACGCGGTATGACATACATACTCATCGGTGAAAAAATATTTATTTTTCAGTCCCAGAGCGAGTGTGGACGCTGGACAGTCTGGACGAGTTGGAAATAAAGTCGCTAGAAATGCGTATTTCAGATAGCGCTCGTGATGAGGAAGACTCAAAATGGTGGGACCACGAACCACTGACTAACCTGGACATCAGTAACAACTGCATCACCAGCATTTCTCCAAGTATCAAATATGCAGCAGCGTTAACCACTTTAATGGTACATCAAATTGCTCTTCCATTATCAAACAAATTTACCAAAACCATTAAAATTGCAGCTTCAGCATAACAGCCTTTGCACTTTGCCTAATGAAATAGGCCAGCTGCAAAGATTAAAAATACTCAACCTGAGCCACAACAAGCTGACAGATTTGCCTGAGGGAGTTTTTGGCCTGAAAGAGTTGCGGCAGCTGAATTTGTCTTTTAATCACTTGGAAGATTTGTCTGAATCGATTGGAGATCTCAATATGCTCGAAAAACTGGTGATTATTGAATTATCACTCATTCTGCCTCAAGATTGCCTCTGGAAAAAAATAATAAAAACTTGTGACATGAATTAATTGGCTGGGTGTCCCATAACTGGCCCCATAATAATATGTCCGTCAATATAGTTCATTGATCTTTATTGCAGCTTAAAATTACGGTTGGCTATTTTGCAATCAACTTCCAGCTTCCAGTGATATTATTTAACAAAAATATGTTAATAATATATTAATATCTAGCGACTGAAAAGTTCACACATAACTTAGATTTTAAAATATATTTACCACCTCGAAAGCAAATAAATAGGGTTTAGCACATTAAACAGAAATGTATACGCTTTCGGTTACTAATTATTGTGAGATAGGACCTGTCACACAATCGACTGACCGTCCTCTCGCCTGGTATTGGTTTCCTAACCCACCTCACGCACCTAATGGCCACGCACAACCAAATCGCAGATGTGCCTCCTGACGTGGGAAATCTCAGGGGTCAGTACTGTTTAATCAATAAAATTTTTGTAATCGCCAATCGTGTGTAAGCCTCATGAGTTTTGCAGCACATAGTGTTTTTTTATTTGTTTTCCCTGATATTCTCGTCATTTAATACGTTTTCTAACTTAAATATTGGTTCTTTGTGTGATTTTAATGCAATTTATTAGGTTAATATTTTAATTTGATGGAAAAATAATATTTAATTTTCCAATGGTTCTTGTATGCTGTGTGCGAAACTAACTGATGGTTTTCAATGTGCTTAAAATTTAATATTTATTAGTTTAGAAAGTGCTTAATGTGAATTCATGAAAATTCTACAAATTTCGCTTTCATCTTATATCAATTATGTATTTCACTTTCAGTTTTGCGCGAACTCGACTTATCTAACAACGAGATCCCATCTTTGCCACTACTTGGTGAGTTAAGGAAACTCGAGATTTTCAGAGCGGAACACAACAACATCACTGACTTGCCTGACTTCACGGGTTGTGCCTCCATTCACGAGGTGCACCTTTCTGGAAATTGCATCGCTGTACGTACTTAAAAATACCACGTAAAATCGCTCTTATGCATCAATGCAGGAGCTGTCGGAAACGGAACTTGAGGCACTGGAGCAAGTTCGAGTGCTGTGCTTGCGCGACAACAAACTGGAGGTTATTCCAGAGTCTGTCACTTGTCTAAAAAATCTCATTCGACTCGATGTCGGCAACAACGGCATCAAGGAGTGAGCATGATTTATTCAAATGGCTGGATTTTTTTAATTGGGCGAGTCTTCAGTTTGCCAGCTTGCTTGTCCTTGTTACCGCACCTGAGCACTCTGACGCTGGATGGCAATCCTCTGAGGACGATCCGCACGGACGTAATCAAAGGAGGCACAACGCGGGTGCTCAAGGTCCTCCGGGGGCAGCTGAGCAACGACTTGTCGCCTAGCATGAATCAAAACTCTGGTTTGCCGGGAATGAATGCTCAGCCATGGCCGAACAAGTAAGTTAAAACGTTAATAAAATTATAAAAAGCGACGTATTAATAGAATTCTAACCCCCTCACTTTGAAATAGTCAGAATCAATTTTTTAAATGTCCATATACGTCTGATATTTGTACAGTACAAAAGTGTTACATGTTACATTCAATGCACCTTCTGTTCAATGGACCAGGGATTTAAAAAATCTGTACAGTTCTATTTTTTAATTTAGCCTATGACACACCAACGTAATATATTTAGTTTAAATAAAAACAGATAACAAAGGAAGTATGTACATGCATGCGATTTAATGAAATTTAAACTCTGCTGATTTTACTAAGAAAGGATAGCAAATAACATTTCAAGAGGAAAAAATAAGTTACATGTTCTCGCACTGTACATCAATTGTTTCAATCCCATAGGTCTCATCGGCAGTACTAATTATCCAAAATCCAAATAACCAAAACAAAATTATTACCAAAGAAAATTTTTAATCAGACATCGTTAAAAATGCCAAACTCATTGCTGATTGTGAGTAAAATTAGAGTGAGGAGGAAAACGAGTGATCAAATCTTGACGACTCCTCCATTCGCTGTCCCTTTAATTTACCATTCCCTCTCAAACAATTCACAAGTTCAAGATGCCATCCTTTTTAATGAAAAGCTAACTTCAAAGAGTGACATTCTGCTCAGGGTTCGCAAAAACCCGCATTTTTCCGGAAAAACCCACTGCATTGCAAAAAACTGTTTTTTTGCGGGTTTTTCTGCAATTTTGCGCATTTTTCCGAAACACATGCATTCTTATGGAAAATAAAAAATTTTCATGATGGATGACCAAAAATAGGGATTTTTCAAAATCACCAAAATCAGTATTAGAGCCACTGGTTCCTCCAAGAGACTAAAAATTTTAACTCTCTGCATAGTTTTCTGAAATTTCAGACTCTTTTCAAGCGAAAATTGACTATTTTCGGGTTAAATTCGGAAAAGTGCGGAAAAACCCAAGACTGGTGGGTTTTTCCAGCCGGTTTTTTGCGCAAAAAACCAGTGGTGCATTTTTGCGCATTGCAAAATTGGCGAACCCTGATTCTGCTCCTTCTAGCACGAGGAATAAAAACAGCAAAGAGCATTAATGTAAAGTATCTTCAATTTGTAATGTTCCGAGTTTTGCCTCATGACTTAAACTAGAGAGAAGGGTAAATGGTCATATTATAATCTTGGCAATTGATAGCAGCTTTTCACTAAACACCATTATATGTATATGATAATATGTTTCTTAAGAAATAAACTCTGCATAGGTACAACATGAAGTCAAGCAGATCGCTCAACCTGGGAATGCGGCAGATTACCGAAGTGCCTGATGAAGTTTTTGAAGAGGCAGTACAAGCTGAGGTGTACAATGTGGATCTTTGCAAGAATCTCCTTACGCAAGTTCCATCAGGGTAAAAAAACATCGTTTAAGTCGTTAAAGTGGCGATTTTGCTCAAGCTGTCTCTAATTTAGCGTGACACTGGTGGCTGAACTGCTTACCGAGCTCAACTTGTCCAACAACAAGCTTACCACACTGCCAACCACTCTGACCGCTTGCAAAAGGTTGCAGTACTTGGAGGTCAGCCAAAATTTGCTGACGGATTTGCCACCAAACTTTGACGCGTTTGAGCAGCTGCGCGAGATAAATTTCTCCTTTAACAGGCAATTACTTGCACCAGTGCTTAATGGATTGTTTATATATGTTTGTATCGTTTGTTAGGTTTGAAGCAGTGCCAGCATGTTTGTATGGGTTGCCCAAGCTGGAAATCCTCATGTGCAGAGACAACAAAATTAAGGAAATTGATGCAGTGGGGCTGGGCAGCATTCCTCGGCTGGCCACTCTGGACCTGAGCAACAACGATATAAGTTCAGTCCCACCTCAGCTTGGTTTGATTCGGCTCCAGTAAGTTTTACTCAAAACTTATGTATTCAATCACATCTGTACTGAATGGAATGATAATTGGCGACTCTTACAGCTGCCTAGAGTTGGCAGGGAATTCGTTCAAAGTGCCAAGGCAGAACATCTTGTCGAAGGGAACCCCATCGATTCTCTCTTACCTTCGAGACCGACTGCCAAAGTGATATAAGTATATCCATCCCTACTTTTCCTTCTCACATTTAGTGGTGATTTGCAGCTGCGATTTCAACTTTGTTTAGTACTTGGAAGTTTTTAACCGATTTCGTTCCATTTTCCTGAACTGCTATTTTGTGCTTGTGATGTTAGCTTCAATGCCCTTTGTTGCGTGGAATGTGAGTGGCACATATGTTGTAAAAATTGTCGTTATATATAGTACAAATTTACCTCGATTTCGATACACGTCACTAGTGATATTTGTGAGATGCCATAAAATGAAAGTTTTATTTATTTACATAGTTCCGTGGAGAATAAATGGCGGCTACGTTATTTGTAAGTTTAGTTCCCATTATTTAGTCTGTCACTGAAGGTGAATCTGAAAGTGTGCTGTGTTATTTCAAGAGATATTGTGTTTTCCCTTTTATATACTCTGTTATTCACAAGTGAGGCTATGATTTTTGTGATTCGTTAAAAAATGCTCCACAAAATATATATACTGCAAAGCTAACATTGTAACTCGTTTTGATCTAACCACCATTGGTATAACTTTTAAGTTTTCATTCTGTATTGATGGAAATGTGGATATTTAAACTCAAGGAGTTTATCTTTTGTTTCTCTTTATTAAGGCTGCATTAAGAATTCTTAAGATTTTGTTGTGTAGCATCTTGTCCTAACTTTTCTTTCACGGGGAACAAAGCATAATATATAAGATAATTTCTTGGCAAAATTTTATGAACACTTACAAGATGAATTAAATTAATGTCAATTAAAGTAGCTTGCGATAGAACAGCAAACATTAAATACTGAGATTCTCGTCATGCCTCGCTATTAAGTTTTCTGCAGCCATTAAAAATGAACTGCATATATCACATCTCTCATGAGCATGGTAATTTCAAAATTAATTTTAATTATATGTTATTGTCGATGAATAATACGATTTCAGGCTGCAAGGCAAAAAGCAGCTGCAAAGGGTTAAAGCTCTCGTTTCCTATCGCCTAACGGGATCTGCGTCCAATACTGTTGAATCCGAAAAAATCGACTAGCATTCCGAGAAAAATGGCAAGAAATAATATTAAAGTCTTCAGCCAATCAGACCCTTTTTTGAGCGCTTGTCCTCAGTAACCTGAAAAGGGGATAAAAAACACAAATTCTTACTTGAAAATGTTGTCTTACTTTTAAGTGTGCATATGTTGAAACTCCAATTATAGTAAGGAGAATGCCCATCGTCTGGTTGAATGTGAGAGGCTCTCTAAAGAGTAAATAGCCGCCCAGCAGTGTCAGGCAAAACTTCAGGTGGCCCACCATATTGTAACTGAAACCAACAAATCAAAATTAGACCAGTGGTGACTTGATGGAGTGAGGCTCACGTCAAAGGTGATGTGTTGCCAAGCAGCCAGTAAATAGACAGGTTGACGAAGAGAGCGACCACCCCTGAGCTGAGCACCATGCCCAGGTCAGAGGACGACCAGGAACGGTTCCAGGTGGCGGACATGGGCTCAAAGAAAGGCACTAATACCATCAGCATAGCTGCCGACAGCGGGGCTTGATAGTACAGGAGCTGCATTGCGTCCATTTGCAGTGAGTGCTGTTTCTCGCTGACCCACTGGAATAATAATAATTTAGGATTATAAATTGTCCAAAAACTCACACTCTACTCTTACTATCTGGTACATGGAGGTCACCAGGACGCCAAGGGTCGCGTAAACGGTGCCAAGGAGGTTGAGCTGAATGTCGTAAAAGAAAACAATGATGACACCAAGAGTTATTGGTATCTGGAAGTTATGAAAATATTGTTTTGACAGCTGCAGTTTTTTGTTAGCTAAGGTAAAATTACCAAGGTGAGTAGCACGGGGAATGAGAACTTCTTGCCGTAAAAGCATCGTTGCAGGACTACAATGAGAGGCGTTGTCATCACCTTGGCCACCTGATATGTGCCAATTGTGTTGCTCTGCAAGCTCAGATTTGTTAGGACGACGAAGCCACAGAAAGTGACAGCCACTGGCAACATCTCCATCAGGTCAACTCGCTTTACTTGAAACACGCCCATGAGTTGACAGATCTTGAGGCCTAACGCCGTCACCAAAAAGTGAACGAGCGTCAGGGTGACGTTTGGGAAACCAACGTTGACGTAAACCCATTTGTTCAGCAGCACAATCACGATGCTGCACGCGATGTTGAAAACTATGCACACACTCGTCTCCACAGCCGAGCGAGCCATTCTGACTTTGAACCACCTTCAGGACCAAGTCTCACCCTGCTGCCATCAAAATTTCTTGACTGTGCACTTCCGTCAAGCTTAAAGCTGAAAAAGGTATTTGAATATTAATTAGCATTAGCATCATGTCTACATGATTTCTGTTTAAAAATTACGGGAAATCGATCCAAATCAATGGGGTTGGCTATTAAAAAGTATAGCCAGTGTCGCACTGGGGCTTAAAATAACTTTCACATTTCGACTGTCAGTCTCACCAATAAGTATGAAATGATATAATATATCATTCTGGAGAAAGTGCTAATGTTGAAATTGGTCAAACGATAATTATTATGTAATTATTGTATTAGTGTATTTTCGAAACTTTTGAAGTAAAGGTAATAATTACATCACTAATAATTGCATGGTTGTTAATGTTTTAGCGAGCTGAAATCATTAAGGGAAACATTACAACCGTAATAAAAATTAAAAAATGTTGATAATTTAGCATGCAGAAAAATATTAAGACCTTATAGTGTACATGTGTACAGTAAATTTTGTAATCCATTGGAATTTGATATATCATAAAAACGAAAGTGTCAAACATAGTATGAAAACATGTTATGTCAAGTTTTTTCTGAAATAAGCGAAAAAACAACTCTATCAAAAATCCCAATATAAATATTTAGATACAAAAATTACAATTATAATTATGTATACCTCTGATTCCTCCAGGTAAGTCAATACATGATTACACACACAACTCCAATGAGCAGTTCCTCAAATTTCCTTTCTTTAGCAGGGGAATCATGGGATTTGACATGGATTGTGTGTCATGTGTGTGTAGTGTGTTGAATGAGCATGATAATATGTGGGCGTAACCTATGAATGGCGCTGCTGTATGTATTTCGCAGCAGATTTACGTGCTAATATTAGTTCACAAATCACTCACCGTTTGGATCTGATATGGACAGAGGCGGCTAAAACCGACAACTCCCGAGTAAATAAACGCAGCACGACCAATCCCGAGGCGCGTTTCTGCATGGTGTTGTGTGTACGTTTTCTTATTTTCAACAATTTTCACTTCACTGGATGAGACTGATCAGTATCGAAGCCGATCAAGTTGCTGACTTCTTTTTAAGATCGTTTTGTTAATAATTATCCGGTCACAATGGCGATGTCCAAAACAACCAACACTTACAACCGGCAGAATTGGGAAGAGTCGGTGAGCATCAGCTTTTAGATTTTTGTCTTATGCATCAACTAATGAGGAAAACTTACTAACGCAAACATATTTTGCAGGAGTTTCCAGTTTTATGCCAGACGTGCTTGGGAGACAATCCATATATCCGAATGGTAAAAAATTTACGCTATATAAATAGGCACACTGACTTGCAATCAGTACTGTACACGCTAACGGTGTCCTGCTCACTACCACAAAAATGCAATACTAACGACTTTTAACCTTTACAGACCAAAGAGCGTTTCGGAAAAGAGTGTAAAATTTGCAACAGACCATTCACCGTTTTTCGGTGGTGTCCTGGAGCACGGATGCGTTTCAAGAAGACAGAAATTTGCCAAACCTGCTGCAGGTTGAAGAACGTATGCCAGACCTGTCTTCTTGACCTTGAGTACGGTCTGCCAATTCAGGTGCGCGACCAGGCGCTTAGGATCAAGGATGATCTGCCTAAATCTGATGTAAACAAGGAGTACTACATCCAGAACATTGACGCTGAAGTATGATATTGAAGGTTTTACATCTGAGCAAGTTGACTCAACTAAATTTTATTAACAGGTTGCCAAAGGAGGAGATGTGTCTCTTCCTGCAGGCTCAGTGGGCAAGGCGGCTGCGCACAGCGATCTTCTGATGAAGCTGGCTCGCACTAGTCCTTATTACAAGAGAAATCGTCCACACATCTGTTCGTTCTGGGTCAAGGGAGAGTGTAAGCGTGGCGAGGAGTGTCCCTATCGCCATGAGAAGCCAACCGATCCAGATGATCCTCTTTCTGACCAGAACATTAAGGACAGGTAATTTTAAGCTCTCATGAGCAGTCACTTATTCAGACACAACTCATTTATGTTGTTCAGATATGTAATGTGCAGTCATATTTCCTGTTACAAAGTGTTATTTTTAATTTTATGCTTTGCTTTTTCCCCTGTTAATTGGGAAGATATCTTTGTGTTACTCTTTTTTGCTTACCACTGTTTAAATTTTCAGATATTATGGTGTTAACGACCCTGTGGCTGAAAAGTTGCTGAAACGGGCTGAGGCTATGCCAAAACTGGAGCCTCCAGAGGACCGCAGTATCACGACCCTTTATGTGGGAAATTTATCTGAAAAGGTTACGGAAATAGAACTAAGGTAAGGTTTTTAATTTTCTAGTAAATAGTAAAGACCAGTTGCATTATTATTTGTATCATTTCATTAAGAACTGTAGACCTTTTTAAGAAATTGATTTATTCCGTCACTAGAGCCCCTCGCAATATTTAACCATTTCTTAAAAAATCTCCATAAAAATGTATTAGTGTAAAATTCCAATTGTTGTAATTTAAATTTTTGGTCTAGCTGTAAGCTCCATTATATTGTGTGTTTTCAGGGATAACTTCTATCAATATGGCGAAATCCGCAACGTAACGCTGGTGCCGCGTCAGCAGTGCGCGTTTGTGCAGTACACAACACGATCAGCGGCCGAGGTTGCTGCTGAACGCACCTTCAACAAGCTGATCCTGCAGGGCAGACGTGTGACTATCAAGTGGGGCCGCTCGCAAGCGCGCCAGACCGGCGTGGGCCGCGATGCTGAGGGCAACTTCAGCGAGCTGGAGCCTGTGCCAGGATTGCCGGGCGCGCTGCCTCTTCCCTCGGACGACATGCATAGCAATTACTTCAACCTGCAGCAGCCGTACAGCATCGCTCCCTCTGCCATTCCACCTATGCTGATGCCGCCGCCAATCGCTGCCTCGCCAGCCTCATTTTTCTTCCCCAGCCAAGTGAGTACTCAGTATTAGCAAATAATTTAACTATTTGAAGAGGCCTATACAGATATTAATATAAATTAGGCCAGAGGTTATTAAATCCAATTTTCCTCAACTTTATCAAAACTAGTCAGAATTGGCCTACAAGTTTAAAAGCCAATTCATTTATGTTCCTCCCAGTCACATAACATTATGTTTTGAAAGATACTAACATACAACCTTTTGTGAAATTTTAGGTACGGCCAGTGGGAATGCAGGCACCTCCACCTATTCCAGGCTTTGAAGCTCCTCTGCCGAAGGCTACACCCTCAAGTTCGGCCAGCTCACCTGCTGCTCTTAGCTCTGCACCCAAGGTGCACTATCCATCTCAAGATCCAGCTCGACTTGGCGCAACGCAGGGTGTCAACAAAGCAAAGTGGAGTGAGATGATGCACGAGCCTGAGTAATGGACATTTGCAGTGGAAGCGAGCGCTTTTCGCCTCTTATTTGTAACTGATTCATTTAAATATAAACATAGCCACAGTAAAATAAAAATTTTGATTGAAAAGCCTTCAAATTATAATTTTATAGTAGTTTGTTCAAAAGAGAGAAAGAGCCAAACTAAGTATTAGACTTCATTTATTGTAAAAATCTTATTCGATTCCCTCGCCATCATCATCATCAGAAGGCGCCCCCATGTCGTCGTCATCATCGACATCATGCATTTGGTTGTAGTCGTTGCCCTCATCCATTTCCTCGTCACTGTCAGAGGCCTGGGAGTTGTCTGAGTCTTTTGCCTCTTCTTCATCTGAACTGGCCTTTGAGCCTCCACCCTATAAATATGATTTGATGAGCTAAATTATGTATTTAATAATTACCGCAACCTACCCCTTCAGGGTCACTGTCATCAGCATTTTGGTCTTCTAATTGGTTCAGTTCATCAAGACGTTTGGTGACGTCTTTCGCACCACCTTTTCTGCGCGATTTCTTCTTCTTTACAGTGTCAAGCTCTGAAGGATATGACAAATACGCGGTAAACTTGCCAGACTCCATCCGGCATCTAATACCCTGCAGAGATAAGAACGGGTGTTACAGTTCAAGTTCTGCTACATATGGAGGAAAATACTTCTTTCATGGAAAGACCGACGTCCAGCATGTTCCTCACAGTGACTGTGATTTTTTCAGGAGGAATAGTTGGTTGGCGTGGTGGGAAATCTTGTGGAGGATGATTAATAGCCAACTCATCTGTCAGCTTGCTAAACTTATCAGTCCTGACACTCAGTCCCTGACCGCGGCCTCGGCTGCCCATGGTGGTGGATTTACTCAGCAACTTTCACTGGTTTATTCTTCACTACCGTGTTCTCATCTGATTCTAGCTTGAACATGTCCTGCACAGAAAAAGGGAAAGATTTAAAATGCTTGATATTTAAATTCCTTGAACCTCAAACCTTATCATAAACAATTTTCACGACAAGACTGCAGCTAGGGCAGGTTGCTTCTGTTTGTCCTTGCTGAAGGTCCTCCTGTAATAATGTAGACGAACCATTAGTAATTTTCTTAATTTTAATACTCCAAGGAAAGTATGTATGTATGTACATTATTAAATTGACCAAAATAAGAAAAGAAATAATGAGAAAAAATGAAATTAGTATCACACATTAATAATGGTATTGACTCAATAAGCGTCCAGATTCCAAAAGTGGCCAACCCAGTGCTAAAATCCCGTTCATGCCAAGTTAAACAAATTTTCTTAAGTGGCCACAAAAAAGTATGATATCAGGACGCTGATTCACACTCATACATACTTATTCTTACTTTTGAGACTTCAAAGCGATCCCCGCATGGACAAGGATAATGGTAAATCTCCCACTCTTCGTCGTATTCAAAATCTTCAATTTCTATTTCGTCGTAGTAAACACTCATGTCCTCTAGAGGTCTTGCATTAAATCGATTTTTCTAGCAGAACAAGGTAATTCACTGACTTGCACCGGCAACAAATTAACTAAATCTCAAAACACACGTGTTTGTGATTGCTTGCCGATGTTGATGACTCTTGCAATGTGAAGATCAGATTTGTTTACGCCCCCTGAATGGAATCGACCAATGAGATTTAGAATAGTTTCATTTGGCCTACAAAATTGAGCTCAAATAATAACAGGAGGACCGCGCGAAATTTTAAACGACAGAACCGTCAGGATCAGATCGAGAGACGAACAGAAATCAGAATGCTTTTTAGCGAATGATGATTAATTTTGATTCTTAAATCTTTCATTTTGTCTCGTTCGTATACATAGATGTATATGTATGTATTACCTTTTTGACTGCAATGGAGAAGAAAAATCTTGACGCTATTGCTAATTTGTTTACGCCACCAATATCGCGCAGGAGGCCCAAGAAGAAGAAGAAAAAGGACGGGATTGACGCTGTGATTGGTATGTATCTCTGACTCTCCCATTGTGTATGGTAAATTATATTAAAATCAACATTTTTTAATTGAGATGCTGGAAGGCTGCTCAGTTTAGGAATGAACAATCCGCGAGACATAAAAAATCCCCTTTTAACATCAGACGAATCTGATGGGGAAGAGGCAGCAGTGATTCAAAATCTGAACGCCTGGTTGACAGACGACGAGAGTGAAACCCAGCCGACAAAACCCAAATCAACAACCACCAGCAAAACGTCAAACACTTACGTGACCTGCCTAACCAGCCAGTGCGTGCCAGAAAACTTAATTCACTATGAGCTGTCTGAAGAAGAGGATGACGGTGTGGTAGTCATCAGCAAGGGTGTCATGGACGCAGAAATTACCGAGGATGAGGATGAGGTGAGCGTGGTACAACAACAGGTGGCGACCACCCCTGACGCGGAGGTCAGCAGCTGCGAAAAGGTACAAGTGTGGCTGCAGAGACTGAATACTTCTGGACATGCTGTCAGGCACCTTCTCATGGAGCCGCCAGCGCTGGAACAGCCAATCTCTCAGGGCACTTCTACAGGATACCCTCTAACTGAAAGATCACAAAACCGGTAATTGTCTAAGCTCCCACTTACTACTTATATTTTTCAATTTATAATTTACCTTTTTATTGACAAATTCAGGATAATTCCATTACATAACGTACACAACAGCCTTGCTATAAACTAACGTGATTCGTTTTTAACAAAGTATGTAGCTCAAAATATAAAAGGAAATACTTCTTGAATAAAACTGTTCCCCTCACTGAGCAATAGAGCATAACGCTGTAGTTACCCTTCTTTTTCAGCTATCCTAAATATTGAAATTATTTCCCCTGCAGGCATTTTTGCTATGATCATGACTACCTTTTTGTGACTCAATTCGTGGACACTCAACAACAGTCTTGGCACGAACGAAATTTTGGCAGGGGGTGGATTCTAATTGAGTCACCACCATATTTCCGCCTTCTTATTTGGAATGTCCTCTCATCAAATTCCAGGGATTCTTCCTTCTGCGCAACTTCTCGTTTGAATTCGAGCTCTGATTCCTTACCTACGACAGTTCCTGCGTTTCATAGCCAAGCCTCTTCCCGATCTTCTTCCTTCTACTTCAGAGACAGAGTCCCTTGGAGCAAAAGCCAGCCGCCTCCACCAAAACAACAAAAGAAACCCACCAGTGTAAAGAAACTTTCTAATCGATCTGGCCTTACAATTTGGAGTGATGCCAGGTAAATTTATGGAATATTTAAATTTTAATCCTGGTTTTCCTCAAGCAAACTTTATTTTTCAATTAAATCAAATATGTATATAAATTATCATATTCTCACGTGCTTGATGCTAGTCACTGGGGCCAGCCCTGAGTAGAATCTGTCATTATTAATCTCATTATCGATTTTCAAGCGTCTGCCAAAAATATATTTGTTCTCTGTTCGCAACAGAGGTCTCATGTTGCTTAAAATTGAGTTGAGTATACTTTTCATTTAAATAATAATTATTAAATAGTCTAATAATAGTTTAATCAGTGAACTATTAAAACTGATTATTCCTCTGCCTTGGGAAATTCTAATTAACATTATGTTTGCGTCCATCACAACAAATCAAACAATAGAAAGGAATATATTATTTAATATTATTCAATTGATTTGACAGGTCGACGCAGGAATCGTTTCATTTACGCATTGAGACGTCAGAGGAAAACCAGGAAAACTCATTCTCTTCAGTAATACCGATTCAAAGGGCAAGTGAGTCGTCAACTCGACAATCTACAACATCAGGAAGCGGGTCGGATTCGCTTCCAGAGACTGTGGCCAAGATGTCTGATGTGTACGCATCTTCAGAGCAGTGCAAACCTCTCGTTGATCTGACCAACCACTCGACATTCAACCCGGTGCTTTCCTCCACGATGAGAGACTCTGTGTTTAGCTTCCCGAGCGGAGACCTGGAGTACAAAAAGTCGCTTGACCGCACCCTGGCAAAGACTCCGATTGTGAGAAAACAGAGCAAGGAAAAGAGACCAAGCATGCTTGAGCGGAGGTAAGTATTTTTTGGCTTTTATAAAACACTCTGACCAGGAAAAACTATCAGGGAGGTGATCTTGATATCATCTGATGAGAATTCCAATGGTGAGAGTTCAGACTGCATCTCAGCGTCCAGTGAGGATGAGCGGGAAAAACGCACTATAATCACAAAGACACCATTAAAGACTCGCCTTGTTGACGTTATGACGTCTGATTCTGACTCAGAAGAAGAACCAGTCAAGGTACTATCGCAGGTTGTGCCAGAAACGGACGACGAGAGTGAAAAGTCAACTCAGTTTGATGAGGAGGGTGCTCATTGCTCAAAAGCATCACCTCAGCAGAAGGTGAAATCTCCCATGGCAAGGTGAGTTGAATAAGGGATTAAATTTACAGACTTATATAGATTCAAAGTGATTTTATTGTGGATCAGCAGAGCACTATGCTCCTCACCACCCCACATTCAGAACACAACAGATAAAAATAGAAAACATTTTATTTATTACAGAGGGAAATAAAGAAAATCAGTCAGTCAGTTCAGTATTTGTATATACTCATTCTTCCACAGGGCAAGAGCTATTTCTGAGTCTGAAGACGATGAAGAGCTGGTTGATCAATGTATGTCACACATTTTCCAATTATTTTCATAACTTTGAAAAATAAATTGTAAAAGTTAATCAATAATTTTTTATTTGCCAGTTTTCAAGAAGCAGAAGCAGAAAAAAAACGAAGAAATGACTCCCAGGAAGGACCCTGAGGAATATGAAATCGGTGATGACTCGTTCATAGTTGAGGATGACGTGATCTACGTGGATAGTGACGTTTCAGAGGATGAGGAGGAGCAGCAAAAGAATTTCAGTCCTTCATTTTATCTGCGCGTTCTGAATGACCAGAGAAAGTGGGTTTGATACATATTCTTTGAACCAAGATATAATTCTCGACTTTTCAGGGCTAATGCCTCTTCTGATGTGACAATCAAGGAGGCAAATTGGACTGAGGCTCGTAAGCTGTTTACCCAGGTTCAAACTCCAAAAGGTACAGGAAAATAAATTTTTGAAACTCTGAAAGACCAAATTTTTTATTGCAGGTAAAAAGAAAAATGACAGGAAAACGCCTAAGAGAGATAACGATGGTTTTCATCGCCCCACACTTGGCTTCCTCGCATCATTATCAAGTGAGTTTAAATTTGCCTCTCTATGGTCAATGGTGTTATGTGATTTAATGCTACTGTAAATACAAGTTTAATGATAAACTTTTAATAACCTCCATTTTTTTATTGTTTTATAGCAGAGGGGTCCTCAGCACTTTGCCATCCTGACGCAGTTCCTTTCTTGAAGAATTTCAAACCACGCAAAGATGATCTCGTGGAAAAGCTTTTTGCGCTTTTCAACAGAACAGTGTTTGATGATAAGGTGAAATTCAACGACTAATTTATATGAAATTTTACAATTGGTTTGCTTTTTTGCCCCAGCTCGACCCTGAAATGTCTATCACTTGGAATAACAGACTACGCAGCACAGCAGGCTTCTGCTACAATCAAAGGAAAAGAGTTGAGGGTGGTGGCACCATCAGATTTTCTCGCATTGAGCTCTCTGGCAAGGTAGGTTTCAGTTACATTATTAATTGTATCCGATTTATGTTGTTTAATAAAAAGATAGAAAATAATTATAAATGGGTTGTTAAAGAATAGGTGGCTGACAGTGAAAATTTGAAGGAAAAACATTCCTCACGCTCTTGACAACAACTGTTTTGGCCCAATCAGAAAAGTGAAATACCACAGGAATTAAGAATCAATTGTCATTGAATATAATGAACTTAATTCAAATCTCAACATGATCAAAAAGAGATACATATTACGAAATTTTGTGAAACCTTACCACTTACCTTCGTCAATCTTTTTTAACAATGAGAAGCTTAAAATTCCATCCTTTTTTTAGAGTTCGCAAATATTAATATCCTACGCCTAGTGACTCAAAAGAAATAATTAAAGCTGTATCTACTATCAAAAAAGAATTTATTGAAAATTGCCATTTCTAAATATGTTCTAATTTTAATGAATGTGAAATCAAGAGTTATTCGTAAATACAAACGCAGGGTATTAATAAAGAAAAATGAAAACTGCAAATAAATAAAATAATAAAAACTGTTAACTTAATGAATCTAAATTTAAGCGTAATAGAAACTTTTATTAATTATTTATTAAAATGCCAAATAGTTGTCTCTAAAGATGCTGGTAATAAGATGTGAAAAATAGCTAATACCACCTTTTGCCAAATCTGACAATGGAAATGCTCAAATATTTCCTATTACCTTGACAAACAAATACCTTAAAAATACGAGACAATGAGATAACGTTTCTTCTGACCTCAGATGTGTACCAAGTGCAGTTTTTTAAATTTAATAATATTTAACCAGAATGATGTCAGAAATATTTTTGGAACCTTTTTGAATTTGACGTGTTAAATTTTATTCACAGATATTGCAAAATGCTGGCCAACTGAGAGACACTTTGATCCACGAAATGTGCCATGCCGCCACCTGGGTGATAGATGAAATGCTTGGAGGACATGGACCAGTCTGGAAGAAATGGTGTGTGCTCAATTTTAAATTATAATTTGTTCAAAGGTGACCTGACTGGCCTCTTTTATGTAGGCTGTTAGGCTATCAAGGATCACATAAATTTAAGAAGTTTAATGAGGTAACTCACTTTAAATTTGGATCGCTAGATTTGAGTTTTTCTGCGAAAGCTGGGAAATCTGAACAAGACAAAAATTAGGTAGTCTAGCAAACTGACGTCATAAGTTACGCTGATGCAGATATATTTTATACCTCATGCGAAGCTCATGACGTCATTCTACCCATATTGCAGCATCAATTTATGTTTCAGTCTCACAATTATTGCTATTTAAAAGCCAGTTTTATATGCATAAATTTTGTTCTTTACGCTCATCTTTCTTATTAACTGTGAAATCTTGTGATGTTTTAGGACTAGGAAAGCAAACAGAATTCACCCTGAGCTGCCTGAAATAAAGCGCTGCCACAGCTACCAGATTGAGACTGCCTACACATATCGGTGCACCAAGTGCCAGTACAGGTTAGTGTTAAAATAAATATTTGGGTGACAGATTTCTCACTTACTTGTGCCTCCTTGTAAACTTTGGGGATTTTTGTTTCAGTTTTGGAAGGTCCTCCAAATCACTGGACACTGAAAAGAAGGTTTGTGGTTACTGCAAGGGTAAGTTTGAGCTGATAGTGAACAACAAAAAAGGCACACCAAGAGAGCCCAAAGGATTTGCATTGTTCGTGAAAGAAAACTACAAAATTGTCAAACAGAAGGACATGAAGCACAAAGATGTGATGCAGCTGCTCAGCGAGAAGTTCAAATCAACAAAACTGTGAAATGTTTTGTATACAATGACTGTTTGACTGACTGAGAGCAGAGTGCTCCAAAATAGGATCCAACCACAATGCACCTTCAGTTCTTGTGCAAATTGACACTATGCTAATAGTCGCTTCCGGTGTGAGCTGCATTTAAATATTTTACCAAGTTCCAGGTTAAATGTTTTTCTGTATTTTATTTTTAATTTTCTTTGAAATCTGAATATATTAATTTGGGAATGTTAAACCCTCTTGCAATACTTAAAACTGTATCGATCGCAATCAGCTATTTCTGCCCTTTCTTGAAAAGATTTAAAATTACGTGACCCCTTTCAAGCAGCAGTCAAAAATCTGTGCTGGAAATTTAAGCAATTTTAAATTGTGGATCAACATAGAATAATACATTTTTAAAGAACAGATATTTCTTTTTTCTGTTTCTTGTATTGATGGATCCGTGTTGTTCTCAGTGACAAAAAATAGTACTAATGATTTGAGAAATTATTGAAATATATTTTACTTTCTTGACATGGAGATTGAAAAGAGTAATAAAATAGCATTTGAAACAATATATCATTACTAGTCAAAATTCCATAAAACCCAAGATTCTAATTCCTTTCTTCCACATTTTAAAAGCAAGTTAATTTCACTTTTGCTACAAACGCGACGGCACAATGTCAGTGCTGTGCTAATGGGACGATCGAGTGTGAGACTGAATGAATGAATCACAAAAATTAAAGAATCCGTAACAATGTGGAAAGTAGCGAGATCGTGATTAGCGGTGAGCAGCTTGTCTTTCCCCTCCCAGGCTGCGGTAGCCGGATGAGCTAGCGTGAAAAGCGTTGGGCTGTCCAGCCCCACCATCGGCAGGCAGCCCAAGGAGGAAAGGCCGAGCCAGCGACTCTCCCAGTGTCGGGCTTGAGTGTCGTCGTGTCGGGGCGCCGAAATGTTTGCGGAGTGAACGTGCCCGGCGTGCGCTTGCAAATTCAAAACAACTGACATTTGCGACGGGGCAGCTGCCGTGTGTGCGTGAGTGTCCGTGTTTTCTACGCAGCCAAGTGCAAGCCGCTTTTCCGCGATGAGTCCGGCTCTCGATCTTATCTCTTGGTGAGGTTCCAATCTTTTCTCTTTTTGCATGCACGCGCGAAATTATAATGCTGTCGTGTTTGCCCGCTGCTCTCGTCATGACGGCGAAGGACAACGGTGGAGATATTTTTATTACACAGCAAGTTCAAGGTTTCCCAGCGCTGGCTAATCCAGGATGTGTGTTAGACGAATTTCAGACACGAAACCGCGCGGTCGGTTGAGAAATTGTATTGATTGTCAAGCGTCAACAATGATTATAACCTTGATAACGCCGCAATGTGTGTTTAATGACGAACAGTGCCGTATTATTGTGTTCCACGACTTCACTCCACTTTATTCCAGCAAGGTGTGTGCACGGGGAATGCGAACGGGCATTAACGTGCAAGTACTGCAGGCAACCTCAATTCGATCGGATCTGCGCCAGCTAGTCAAACGTGATATCTCGCGTTTCCAATTAGCGTTAACCCGAACAGAACGGAATTTTTAGTCGGTCCTCGGCGTGCGTTAATTTTTTAGAGGAAATCCTAGCAGCTCTTATTGCTATAGAAAGGATTCTCCGCCTGTCGAACGGCAGGTGGAGGAAAAAGGGGTTACTTATGCAACCCGCTTGGCATATGCTCCGCAGCAGCCGCTCTGTTTCCCCCGCCGCTCGGAAGGTGTATTAGTCACCGCGTGATTAATTCAGCAAATACCTTGGGTGAACAAAAAGTGCGAAAGGTGTACATGCGCACCCGTCAGCCTGCATTTTAATGAAGGCTAAAACACGAAAGAATACACAAAATCTGGCTCTTGATGGCTTCACGATGACGCTGTTCGATATCGAATTTAAATTGCGACGGTTGAGAAACACTTTGGGTTTTCCGGGAGAATTCAATTTGAGATCAATCGTTTATTTTAGCGATAATATATTCTTGAAAATCCAAAGATTTAAAATATTTCAAGGAATAATTAATTATAATTGGCTAAAGCGTGCTGAGCCATCAAAATTGTCGTTGAGATAATCATGCGTGCTTCTGCAAGATAAAATTTGAAATTGAAACCAAACCAGAATGTTATTTGTCTTTATCTCTCAAAAGATTTCGGAGAAAATTAACGATTTCGACTAAATCAAAACAGCTATTCTTATTTTGATAAAAAATATATGTACGTTCATTTTATATATTATTCATATTATTATTTATTAAATGCTGGCGGTATTCATTCTAGGACTATGTATTGCTTATATTTTTATTACTTTTTACTTCTATAGACTCATTTCTTTCACTGCAAACTTTGAGCCCATTTTGTCAGTTTTTTTGTATTATTATCAGGATTAACAAAGGTCTGGTCGAATTTTTCACGCGAATTTTTTTGACAAAACGTTAAGTAAACACATTCCAGCAAACAAAAAACCTAACCAGGTGAATCCTTCAAAAACGAATCGTCAGCTAGCTTTCACGCTGAGAACAGCACAGAAAGCTGCTGATAACGCTGCACATTTTACACTTTGTCAACAATTATTGGACAGTGTGGCTAAACAAAAAACGCTTCCTTGTGATAAAGATTACTTTTCGTAATCTCATTTTCACTTTAGCCTTCAACTTCTCTGTAAATTGACCTCGTAGAGAAGGCTGCACTCCGGAGAAAATGCAAACAAAGGAAATTCTGAGCCAACTTTTCAGCTTTTGTCCGCGCCGTTGCGCGGATGATCATCTTTTCAGGATTCGAAGTGCGGCCGGGAAAGAAAGCTTCCAATAGAAAGTATTGCAAGCTGCACGCGCGGCGCAGCATTTTGTTATTCGGCCGCTAATTTCCTCGCAATTATTTGCGGCGGCTTTTCTCTGTATTTGCGTTCGCCACGGCAAAATCGACTTCGAGCTCGCCTGCGCCGTGTAATGGAGTCTAACGTCAGCCTATGGCACACAGCTAGTCAGTCGGTTGAACCCAGCCGCGGAGAGAAGCACTTGAAACCGCGTGTAACTGTAAAAAGCCATCTCTCTCTCTCCACTCAATTGGGCCGTTCCTCTCCATCCTCTCGCTCCCACTTATTATTATTATCTCCCAAGAAAGTACACACACTCGCTGGGAAAATGGGATTTCAGTTATGTAGTGAGAAAAGTGTAGAGCCGGCAGAGATTGACAGAGAGAAAAAAACGACATGATGATAATAAAATTTTAGTACTTGCACTGAGGAAGTGCATAGAAGCCATAGCGACTAAAATAACAAACTTTAATATTGATTCAGCAGCAGACGTGCCGCTTGTTATTTGTTGACAGACACGCGCGGGCAAAGTGAACGCGACAGCGACCAGCTCTTTTGATCTTTGTCGCTGCACTCGATTTGCATTTTATCGCATAACAACCTGTATAACAAACTTCAAGTAATAGTTTTCTATTTAAACAACAATGGCTTTTAATAATGATGTTGATGACGAATGCGTGCCAAGAACATGAAATCTATTTCATTGTGTTTAGCTCCAATGATTAACTTATAGACTAGCATTGAGAGGCACTTGGCAGCTTAATCGGTGGTTTTCGATAAGAGCCGCAGCGTCTAAATTCCAACCTTTTGTTCTAGCTATCATTTTGTGTGCCAAATAACTTTAAACGTCGTCGTGTCTATATTTGATAATCTTTATCAAAAGCCATTCGCGTTTCAAATGTGAACAGGAAATGTATTGTTCCAAAGTGCGATATATTTATGGATTTAATTGCCAATTATAAAGAAGATTTTAAATGAATTATTTATTTTATAAATTATCGGTGTTCTGGCCTTTTTGGCAGCTTTTGAAGACTATACCTAAATACCTATCCTAAATTTTAAATATTTATTTTTTTTATATAGGAGAATATGAAATTGAAAAATTTATAAAATTATTCAAAACAACATAATCAAAGAAATGTTGAATAGATAAATTAATCAGGTCATCGTCTAGTCTACAAAAAACTATTAGAATCCTAAAATGCTCTAAATAAAGCAGTTGAATTTTAAATATTGTATTTTAATGAAACGCCAGACATTTGTCCCAAAAGCTGCTGGAAAGGTGTACAAACCAGTAAGTGGCGAGTCGGCGCGAGCGCGACTCCTAGCCCGTTGAGCTATTTGAGAAGTTCGAGTCACTTAAATCTTTTGCCATCTCTGACATTGGGCAGCCAGTATTTTAGATCAACGAACTGCTCAAATATCTCCCATTGCTTTAACTAAAGATTTTCCAAACAGAAAAACAACGGTGAAATATCTTTAGAATGTACTTAACGACATCAAGTCCCTTTAGATTTTTTTACTTTATTCCTATTAGTGACAAGTCCCTCATCGAGAACCTACTAACTCAACCTTAACTACGCTAAAACTTCGCGCCCCTGAAAAATATAACCACTCTAAACGCTCATTTTAGCAAGTTAATAATATCATGACTCGTCATTTCACAAGATGACAAACAAACCAATCTTATGATACGATTTTGGCATAGGGCCAAACGGATTCATCATTTTATTGCTTCACACTGAAATATAAACCTAAATTTTTTGGCGCAGAGTCTATTACACAGACTTTAAATTGGATACTTTCCTCCGTCTATAATTCATTAAAACACCTTTAAAGCAGAGCGAACTTTTTCAAAAACGAGTGCGCAGAGAACGAAATCTCTTCTCAAAAATGGATGTATTCGTTGAAACACCAAAATTCAACAACTTGTATTACTCGCTGTGATCGTGACAAGCATAATTATACATTGCGGAAAGGTGCATTGGAAGTGGAGTTGAACAATCAATGTATATTATTTTTGGTATTTTTGTTTATTCTTAAACGCTATATTCTCATTGATTTAGTTTCATATATATAATATAATGATTCTTCCGCGCAACACGTGACTATAGATTTCCACCCCATACTGCCTTATCGAAACCTTTATCAGGATTCTCAACTATAAGTTGTTTCTTATTTTTATTTACTTTTTTATAGTTCAAAAATATAGTTTTAAAAGAATTCTCTATCAGTAAATTATAACAATATATCCAATATTTATTTTTGTACAGAGGACTGTAATAAAAAGTCACTTAATTTTTTAATCGGATATACGTATCGTTTTAATTTTATGCATAATTTATTCTTTAAATCCTTATTGTGCATTATTATATCCACACCAGATAGTTTATCAAACCAATACATTTTTCGCTACAAAAAGAATTTTGAATTGAAATAAAGCAACGCGTGTATCTCACAGAAACGTAATTGCAAAAATTGATTGATTTTTGTATCAGGAATTTCATTAGCTGGTGAAAATAAATGTTTTGCCAGACTCCCACAAGACAAAAGGGTTGGTAAACAATGAGCATAACATCGATCATGGAGATGAGGCCCTGACGGAGGTAGTTTTGATTCAATCTATAAAAACTTTTCAACTTTATTATGATTACGATTAGAAATTTCTGTCCAAATTGACTTAAAACAATTTGATCTTCTATAAGCCGGCAAATGATAAACAAAATAAATTATAAAATCGGGGTTTAACTGCCTATTTGTGTTTCAACCGTAGAAATGCAAATTTTCATGTATTTCTCCGCTTCGCTTTTTATACTGTCATATTGCACGCAAAAAACATATTTAATTTTTTTTATTTCTGCTTTTAGAATGAGCGGCCGACGCCGACAGAATGCAGAAGGCTGGCGCCGACAGCGGCAGCAGTTCGCCGACGCGTGCGTCGCCGCGCAAACAGGCGAGCTTCCGAGTGCGGAGCGGCGCCGCGAGTCGACGTCGCGGTGGCGCCGCTCCAAGGGTTTTGCGCGCCTCGTGCACGGTGTCCGCGCTCGCCTCCAAGTTCAACAGCCTCTCGACCGATGAGCCTCGCGTGGCCGTCGTCCGCTCGGCCGCCGCCAGCACCCGCACGGGTTCGACGGCCAAGCGTCGGCCGCCGGTGGCCGCCGCCGCCGTCCCGCTCGTCGACGAGCTGCGAGTTTGCCACGGTGCCGTCAGCCATACCATCAAAATATTTGAGAAGATTGAAAACAACAAAGTCAATGTTGTGGTAAGTAAGGCTTTTTTTGAATAATAAGTTATTGACCAAAAAAGGATGTGCTTTTGTTTGCAATTTTCTGCTGATTCCATCAAAGGATCCAAACACTGATTTAAAAAAAATGAATTGCTAATATGACTTTTCACAGCAAGCACCGCAAAATACTTTTGGTAGGTGCAATTTGTTTTTTTTTTCAATTGTCAAATCATTAAAAACCTGTCAATAGTCTCAATCAATTCCCTAAGAGACAAAATTTTTGCTGCCAGAATAAAATCAAATCGTTAGAAATACCATTCTATTTTTTGTTTACAATTTTTTTATCTATTGAATATTACCAGACGTGTTGACCAAAGGATTTGGAGAGTTTTGAAATTTTCAGTGCTCAAATCAGTGTGAACAAAAGCTCTGATTGGGAAAGGAAATTGTAGGAGGCATTCCAACCAATTAGAACTTACATGTCTATCAAGAATGAGCTCATATTTTTAGTTTATTTTCTCATGTGGTGCAAAGAGGTTTGTAAGATCTATCAGCTCCGTATGTATTGTATTGCCAATTCGTCTGCAATCCTCATCATTTCATTGCTATCAATGAATCAAAGCCAAAATTTCAAATCCTAAATTTGGTGAAAAATGCGTCTAAAACGTGACCTTATAATTCAAACATTGTCAATAACCATTTTAGGAACGCATATATTTGGATACTTAATGGTTTCAGTTAATCGTTAACCATCTGCATTCCTTTTTTCATAGTTACGTTATTGTCGAACTTCCCTTAGAGGGAAACCCAATGCACAATTTTGATAAAAATCCTTAATTATGTAGCGCTACTCCTGATTCGTAAATTTAAATTTTGTAGAAGATGAATTTATTTGCTCAGCTGGCGTCGTCCCCTCAATGTGCATAAGTGGAGAAATAAATTAATGAAATAATATTAAACTTCCCATTATTGCTTAGCATTTAAGATCAGCCGTTACTTCTTTTTTTTGGCCAGTTTGTTTGCACTCTGTAATTAAATGTTTGTTTTCCAAGCACCAAAGAAGCATTAATTGGCATGTCATGGAGAGGACACCATGCAGACACGTTTCTGCGGTGGCACGCGCGACCTGTGGTTTTTGCGGCACCGTTATAATGTTTAAAATCCGCAACGAGAAAGGGCCGACATTTCTCGCCGAATACCAGTATGAATGAATTGCACAAAAATACCAACAGGTTGTTTAAACTTCATCGCAGCTGTGATTTTTCATGCCACTAAATCTTTTCTGCCGACTATATCTTCTCGTAAAAATGTGTCAATTAAGAAGGCCTTTCGTTCAAGTTAAGAATCGCATTCACCGTTAAAATTCCCATAACCGACATTATAGCCTTTTGTCAACACGTACCATCGGCGTATCGAACGTGTTTTGTGTGTGTACTGAGGTATGCTGCGGTGGGTTTCAGGTGCCAAAAGAAAGTGCCAATGGACACTGGTCGGCCAGTCCGAAGCCCAAGGTGATGCTCAAGCCGAGCGCATCGTTCATCAGCCGCAAAGCCTCCGAACTGAGGGCAGTCACCAGCCGCAGGTCCAACCAGGTGCGGCCGACCGTCGCCGAACCAGCGTCTAAGGAAGAGAATGTGCCGACCAAGAATAAAGAAGAGAAAAGCGACGAGCCCCCGCTGCCTCCGCCCAACAAAACGCCCAAACAAGTGCCAAATTCAACATTCCGCTCATATTTACATTCCATAAGCAAAGGTGAGGAGATGCAATTCAATTTATCCAAAATAAGGGGCATTTCAAAAAATTTCCAATGCAAAAACCAAATATATTACGCATTTGTTACAAAATTAATTTTCTTAGACACGTGTAAAAATTAGGGCACGCTGTCAATTGTAAAATGCCATAAAAGATTTGAACTATATTTTATGCTTGTTGTGTAACAGTTTTTCTCTGTTCCAATTTATTTTGATTGATAAATAAATCTCATCACTTTGAAATACGAAGGTTAATTTATGTTCTGAGTATCTTATTTTAATTAAAAATAAAATTTGCTTATTTGTAGAAAAGATAATCAAATGTCATAAATTTCGCAGAGAATCTCAACGGATTGCCTCTCGAAAAAGCCGCTTTGCCTCGTATTGAAGAGACGTCCTCCGCTGTCGACTGCGATTTTAATGAGAGTGATATTGTCCAGAAAAGTGAGGACACATCTTTAGTGGAAGAAGTGTTGAAAGAACTCGAGAGCAACAAGTTGATTGCCGAATGCAAGGTGCGACTGGATCAGTTGACAGTGGCACGGGCGCAGCCTAACGTATCATTCCTCTTCAGTAACTCTGCTGCCCAGCAAACTACGCAGGTAATTTGTCGGATGTTTATAATCGTTTCAAAATTTTTGTTGCTCAAGTGCTTGAAAAATACCAAGCTTAAAAAAGAAAATTGATCATAACCAAAATAAAATAAATAAATATTCAATGCTTTACTTAAAATACTCGATAAGCTTAGGATTTCAAGCTGCGTGATAAGCATACAAAGTTTTAGTTTGGTTGCCGCTCAAAATGTTGGCTAATTAATTCGTCACTTTGACCATTTGGGGTTTCAGGTAAAAGTACACGTTTGTGCAGAGATAAAAAATTAGTTGCATGCAATTTACTCAATTTAAACTAACTTGTATGAAAATAAATTTATTAAATTAATGGAAAAAAATATTGGGTGTAAATTTTTCCCCCGGCAAAACCATTGAAATAAAGAATGTTGTGCGAAAATTTAAAATTTACCATCTATATTTTGTTGATGTTATACGTATTCTTGTGCATCATATATTTGAAATTTATTATTTTGGAGGATTTGTTTGTTTGGTTTTCAAAAATATCCTGAAAGAGTAGCCTGTATAACTGACTTGAAAATTCAATTATCTTGCTGCATGTCCAGTGATCAGGAAAATTTCTTGTGTCTGTGTTATACTGAGCAAAATATTTTTTATCAAATTTTGAAATTGTGATGTCGTACAGATTTTGGAAGGTGCAACTGAGTCGTGGAGCTCCGAGGACTACGACGACGTCTACTCGTTCCAGCCAGTGGGGCAAGACAATAAGGCTGAGTTGGATGAAGAGTACGACTACCCTCTGCCGCAAGGCGACCAGGATTACGACGATTGCGGCCCCGTCGGCGAGGGAATCTACGAAGACACGGCCACCGTGTACGAGTCCATCGGGTCGTGCGCGCCCAGTTACTTTGAGAAGAATAGTTTGTACGGCGGAATCGAGGCGCTCAAGGCTGGATTAATCAGTCCTGCCTATTCCAGCCACTCGATCGGCTCCAGGGCAGAAAGTGAGTCTTCTCCGCTCAGTTTGATTACTCGACGTTTACGAGTGATCTTCAGGCTATTAAATATGGATAGGCAAGCAGTCAAACCGAAAAGAAAAAGTCTCCAGCTCTACTTAGAGGAAGATTCCTCTTACTCGGAATATGATCTTACACACTACGAGGATACCTCAGAATTTTCAAAATTTTTTAAATAAACTAATGTCCATCAACCCTTTTACTTTTATTTTATTTGTTTTATTTTTATGCAAGTGATATATGTATAAAAATGGTGCTGTGAGAGTACAGAATAAATATATTTTCAAAATTTTGTTTGTCTGCGTTGATATTTTTTTCATATAAGAAATTTTTGCAAATCGTTCCTTGAACAGCCATCAAAATTCATCTTTCAGAATGCACTAATATTTTGTCATCGTCAATGTCTGGACCTATTATAGTTTGGATTTAAAAGTAGACTAGTTTTCGAATGATACTTCTAGGAATTAAATAATCTGCTTTCCATAAACAGCAATCAGCTGTAACGACGGCCGATCAGACATTGAAGTCGGAAGCGAGACCAGCAGCAGTGATGTGTGGGTCGACCTGGATATCTCTGAACCTGAGGAAAAACCGGCCAGACTGATCGAAATGACGCCAGTGTGAGTCTTGTTTGTAAATATAAAAGTGCTTCCTGTGTGAATCAGCTCAATGAGAATGCGCATGCCAATCAAAAAAAGAAGGAGGTAGTTAGGCAGCGCTCGGGGGATATAATGTTACACACTTTTCTTTGTGCTTATATATGCTTCATAACTTCACGTGATAAAAAATACTCAATCAGATGAAATTTTTGTTGAGAATATCATCTGCTTAAAAATATTGATAGCGAATAATTTTTATAAAGGTGTGTCACTAGCTGAGTTTTCTGATAATTTTTTTTTAAAACAGAAGTTTTGGTTTTCCCACTCTTGTTGATTTCTTATTCATATACTGAAAACAATATAATTTACAATTATTGAAAATTGATCAAATAGCAATGGATGGCAAGCAGTGTTACTTCATAGATACAAAAATTAATTAACGTGCGACGAATTTGAATAAGCACTTACCAGAAAACAAATTTTAACCCCTGTTTGCAGTTATCGTGAGAAAGCAAAAAACAGACGCAGTCCGAGTTGGTCGCTCAAGGTTCGGCGCCAGTGGACCCATTCAGCCAAAAAGAGATTTATCAACTACAGTGAGTACCGTGTCTTAAATTTTTCCACCAAGCTAGAAGTTTTGGAATTTTCAAATGGTTTAAATAATCTTTTTTAATTTGGAGCATTCAGAGATTACACATTGAGATGTTACGCATCTCTGAAAATCTAAAATGGCCTTCCAATCCAAAGCTACGTTTTGCTGCAAAAGAGTTAATAATATTGTTTTTTTCTAAATTTATATTTTTCGACAGATTTTACAATTTTAATTGCAGTGAAACTGTAAAAACATCAAAGAAACGATAAAGAAAATGGTACATCTTCAGGTTAGAAATCAGACTGATTGCATGCACTGATGGCAACAGTACAGTAAAAACTTTCCTAAAATACCTTAGTATTTCTTGTAAAAATGATGATGAACGAAGAAGACGAACTTCAATAATGGGTTTTATTCCTTATTATTTATTTGACTTTAGCATGTCAGTGTTTCCTCCTCATTTTAAGGTGCGAAAGGTGGATAGCCATTAAAAGGTTCATTCAGCCCACCGCCTAAAAGCGACCGCTCTCGCATGTGGGCTCCGATGAATGGAAACGTCGGTGGAGTGGAGTGCTGATTGCGAGGGCAATTGCGCGCGTCAGGTGGAACAGCCAGACGGGGGCTTCCTCGTCGAGTCGCTCGTTTCCCTCCTCCACAGGGATCGCGCAGCGTGACCCACTTGCACAGCCAGTCTCTATACAAAACTCGCAACCAACCAGTCGACTTTCAGCTTGCGAGCAGGCAGCGCAATCGGCAAGGCTGCGTGTGCGGCGGTGAAAGTTTTTTCCTCGATCAGACTGTGTGTTCGATGGCCGGCCGAACGTGGCGCCGCCGCGGCCCGCTGGGCCCGACCGTCGGCCCAGCATCGACGAGTCCGGCCCAATGAGGCACATCAGCGTCAACGGCGTGTCGTCGTCGTCGGCGTCGTTCGGCACTGCCACCGCGCCCCGAAGGCCGCGGCCCACGGTCGTCGACAAAGGTTTACCTGCTTCCCCCTCTCCCTGAACGAAAGGCGCACACACAATCTTAAAGCTCTCTCGAAATTCGTTTGTGTGGGGAAAGTAATTAGTCGTTCTCTCATCTTTGTGTCTCATTGAAATTCAGTGCAATTCGCACGGACGACAAATTTGTAATTCATTTTTATACTTTCTCCACGGCTGATGTAAACAAATTAGACAGCGGCCGCTCTTCGAGGATTAACGAGATTGCGTCTTTGGAAGAAACTGAAAGCAGCTAGTCTGTGCCAATCTGTGTGGGTGTCACTTCATCGCTTACATCTGCACATTCCAAGCAGTTTTGCAATCTTCGAAATTTATTGTCGATTCGAAACTCTACACCTTTTTAATTTTATTGATGAGATGAGTCATTTTGTAAAATTACATCTCATTACACTAATTCGAAATTCAATTTCTCCGTCATTATGCCATCTCATTTTCCTCGTAGAGCGCGTGCCAAAGACAGAAAAATTAAAAATATTGCGTAATAGCTCGGGTGAAATTAGATGATAATGTTGGGCGTGTGCCTTTCGTGCAAGAGAGACGGCCTTTTGTTTATTTCTTTTTCCCTGAACGGGTTTTTCTGGCGTCGCAGTCTTTGTGGACACACGGCACTCGGTGGTTTGCTTTGTGCTGCCTGAAGAGCAGGCGGAGGCGAGGCCGCGGAGGCCGGCGCGGAGGCGGCCACCGGTGGTGACCTTGAGGCTGCTCGGGGAACACCGCGAGACGCAGGAAATCTGCGTTTTCTTCAAAGAAGGTAGATAGCCAGCTATTTGGATTTGGACGACGGCGCTCTCATTTCGCCTGGTGTAACAAAGAGTATCACGCAGCTTTTAACATGCGCCTCTAATCGGGTTTTTACTGCTCGCCGTACGACTCACGCATTCGCAATCGGCTTCCTATTTTATTATTTACTCGCATAAGTGGTTTGATTGTTTTGCGTTGAGCGAGCGCGAGGCATTATGCAAGGTGCGGAAGAATTCAATCAGATTTCGTCGCGCGCCGAGCCGAGCGAGCTTCCTGGCTATGGGCGGCGCATTGCACTTGTTATTTCTCTGGAGAAAATGAGGATGCATCTCTCTCTCTTGATCTACATCGGCGTCAAACACAAAAGAAAATGAATGAGCTAAGCGAAACAGCTTTTTAATTAGTCGGCTTTCTGTATATTGTTTGCGATAATTGTATCGCTTAATAATCCATTAGCAAAATTTGGATGGATGGAAGAGCCTACTTAACTGAATAAAATTAATGCTTTTGTAATTGAAGTGAAGGGCAACGAGGAGATTTTTTTTTACAAAATATGATGCTTTTTATTTTGTGTATTAATTTTTTCTGTGATATGACTAAAAATACTTTCTGCCTCTATCCAGGCCCCTCAAACAGTGCCAGCGATGACAACTTGTACGAGCCTCTTTACGAAATGCTGCCTCCTCGGCAGGGCGCGGCAAAAGAGGTGCCGACAATTGCTCCACCACCACCCCCGCTTCTAGATGAAAATTATGACAGTGATATAACGGACTCCAGCTTCGATTCCGACTCGGATGTTAAGCTGGAAAATGTTACACTTCGGGTAAGTAAAAGTTCTAAAAGTACAAGTGTAGAGCCTAAATATAATTAAGCCATTAGAAAATTTAAATTTATAACATTGTCTATTTGCGTACTTTTTAAAATTAAATGAGATGAAAACTAAAAAGAGCTTACAGTTACTTTCTTTTTATGGGCATTGGACCTTGCAACTAATGATTTTCATTGTTTGCAGCGAGATGAAGTGCACCTTCCGGAGCTTCCACCTCCACCGACCGGCCAGACGGGTGGCATCACCAAAATCGCTGAAGCCGCGTCCAAGAAGATGAAGGACATCAAGCGCACTTGGAAACGCGGAATCAGCGACAAGTTGCGTCGGCTGAGCACACCCAACCCGGCGGCTATTTATGAGGCGCAGCAAAAAACGCTTCAAGAGATTTCAGGTTAGATCTTGTGAAGAGTTTTGCAACATTTATTGCTTACTGTTGACCTTCTATTGCAGTTGCCGAAACCAGCCCGCCAACCAAAGAGCCGACCAAAAACAAATACTGGACCTTTAGAAAAAATAGCAAATCGGGCCAATCGCCGCGGTTTTCCACACAGAAAAGCACCGACTCATCCAGCAGCATTTTCTACGTCTCGCAGGAAATCGAGCCAGTTGATAGACTGGCGGAGCTTATCAACAGGTTTGTACTTTTTGAGTTAAAATTTCCCACCAATCAAACCTCTTGTCATTTTTTAATGAATTAAATTCACGTCTCTGTTAATTTTCTAGCTGCCACAGACATTCGTCTGGTCCTTCCAGCAGCTCAGCAAGCCTGGAGAGCGATGTCGGACCAAAGCGACACAGCAGTAGCATCATTCGACCCAAGACACCGCCTCCGCCACCCCCGACCGAGTCCAATTACAAGAGGCTGAGCGAAAACAGGCCCAAGGAGATGTACGCCGAAATTGAATTTTCTAGTCTAGAGCAGCACAACAGTTTCTCGGAGAATGGTGAGAGGCAGAGATGCTTTCTTATTATTTTTTCGATATTATACCAGTAAAATCTAGTTTGTAGTAAGTATTTTTTTAAACAAAATGAATACACGGTTATATTATTCATGAAACATATCTTTTAACACAAAGTTTTATCAGTCACGCTCCAACGTTTTCCGTCATATCTCCTGCCCAAGTAGCCATGAAGGAGCGATTTAGGGAGTTTAACTAAACTTTGTATCATCACTGCTCAGCACTTTTCGCTGAGTAAATTTTACATCGCATCAATTATGATTAAATTAGGCGACTCAACCAAATTTCCCCTCCTCGCGAGCTTTTGCTGTGTTGCATTTTTAGCTATGCCATATATATTATTTTTATTGTGCGACGACGACTTAAATTGGCCTTGAAGTGTCCGTCGCGCAATATATTTCTAACCAAATACTTTGACAGATTTATGGAAAATTATCCACAAAGATAGTAAAACCGCAAATCAATTGTTACAGATTCTCAAAGCCAGAAAACCGAGTCCAGTGAAGAAATCGCGGGCAACGGGAAGGGTACTTCGGCCTGCTTTGAGGACGAGCCGCTCTACCAATTTTACGCCGAATCAGTTCTGCAGGTAAGCCCGGTTTGATCCTCTCAGCTATGCACGCTTAACGGACTATTCACAGGAGGCACAGAGGCAGCTGAACGAGGAGTCTGACTCTGACGGCTACGAGGAGATCGGCGAGAAGATGATGATGCTGAGCTCAAGGCCGAGCGCCATGGAGCTGATCAAACCGCACGCGCACACGGGTCAAAGGTCGCTGTGGTGCGAGGTGCCCGACGTGATCAACAGCGGCGTGCTTGGTACAGCGCTTCTCACAACCTTGAACTCTGCGGTCTTCTCTAAACGCAATTCCTATTTGCTTGCAGACCGACTGAGTCAGCAGCAGCGAAAGCTGCAGGAGGCTAAGTTCGAAATCATCACCTCGGAGGCATCGTACATAAAGTCGTTGAACGTGCTTATCATGCACTTTGTGCTCTGTCCCGAGCTGCAGGACGACCTTGTTCTTTCGAAGACTGATAGAGATATTCTCTTCTCTGGCATAAGGCCAGGTGAGGATCGAGAAAATTAAAAAAGTTAAAATTATGAAAATGAATAATTTTCTATTTTTTTAATTTTTAAAGTTAAAAAACGTTTAATGTAATATAGGTTTTATAAAATCTTTTAAAATTTTTAAATACGGTTTTTTTGCGATATATCTGCAAACTCAATTTTTTGATATTTTAAAAGGGGAGCAATTTAATGTGAAGTCAGAATTTTTAAATTGCTTTCAGCGTGAAATTTATGAAATTTAATAAAACCAATGAAAAATAATATTTACAGTGAAATCCTGCTCGGAACATTTTCTGTCCGACCTGGAGAAGTGCTGGCAGGACAGCATCCTGCTAACCAACATCTCCAGTATCATGGAGAAGCACGCAGCCAAAAACATGAACGTCTACATCAAGTATTGCTCACAACAAATATACCTGGACCGCACGCTGAAGCACCTGCGCGAGACTAACGCGTCGTTCGCCTCCGTGCTGAGCAAACTAGAAGGCCACCCCGAGTGTCAGTCGCTGTCGCTGCACTCGTTCCTGATGCTGCCCATGCAAAGGGTCACGCGCCTGCCGCTGCTCTTCGACGCCGTGCTGCGACGCCTCTCAGCCAACTCAGACGAATACACCTCATGCAAAAATGCCCTAATGATGGTCAACAAGGTATTTAAAAAAATATTATTTCAATGAGAATGGACAATGGATATTTTTTTGGTTCTCACGTTGAGAAAAATCGATCAAAATCGCATTAGGTATCCGCATACCATAAAAAATGGGTTGCTATATATATATATATATATATATATATATATATATATATATATATATATATATATATATTGGAATTTACGTTTTAAACGCACAAACTTAGCTTTTGGTTAAGATAAAATAAAAATTTGATTTTTTTTGCGATGTGGGACATATAAATAATACTGTTAGAATTTATGAATTTTTAAACGTATGGGACTAATTTAAATAAAAAATGAACAGCTTTCAAGCAGACTTAATTTTACCTCGGGAAGGAATTAGAGATTTTTTTAAATGAGGCGTTTTAATATACTCCTCGTATTTGTTTCAGTTGGTGCAGGATTGCAACGAGGAAGCGAGGAAGATGGAGCGTATGAAGGAGATGATCGAGCTGTCGCGGCAGCTCGAGTTCCGCAGCGAGATGCGCGCCGTGCCGCTGATTTCCAGCTCACGCTGGCTGGTCAGGTCGGGTGAAATGACGCAGCTGCTGACAAGGGACGAAGCCAAGCTCACCTTCGGACGCCGCATCGCCAAGCAGGTTGTCAATGTCTTCCTCTTCACGGACCTGCTCGTCGTTGCCAAAAAGAAAGGGTGAGTGTTTGGATTTCGACGCAACGAAATCAGTGCTGACGATAAGTGATTTTCTTGGCAGAGATGAAGGCTATCACGTCATCGACTACTGTGCCAGGAATATGATTGATGTGGTCAACCCTGAGGAGTATGCCGAGGGCACCATCAATTTGCCGTGGAAAATTCACGATATCTCCTCCAAAAATATGCTCATTCTCACGCTTTTGCAAAACCACGAGAAAAAAACTAACGAAATGGTAAGTTGATAGAATGATTTTTTTTTAAACAATTATTGCTGATAATGAGCTAAAATAATTCGTTGCCTTAGGTTCTGTCTTGCTCGCTTGAGTCAGACAAGCAACGCTGGTTGGCCGCTATCACAACGCCGCAAATCAACCAAAACAACTCAGAGGAACGGGTTTACGAGTCGTGGGACTGTCCGCAGGTGCAGGCTATCCACGCGTATGTCGCCCAGCAGCCGGACGAACTGTCACTTGAAGTGGCTGACGTCGTTAATGTGCTCAGGAAGCTGCCTGATGGTGCGTCTCTCGAACTAGAATTTACTGAAAAATTCAGATATCATTCAACAGTAAATTTATCGAGCTTTAATTAAAAAATATTATATTTAGTTTTTAAATATTTTATCTATTAATTTTCAGGTTGGTACCAGGGCGAGCGGATTAGGGATGGCGAGTGCGGCTGGTTCCCCGAAAACTACTGCAAGGAGATCTTGTCGAGCCACGTGCGGGCGCGCAATCTGCGGCAACGCTACCGGCTGCTCGCGCTCACCAGCGAGTACATCGACGTGCAGCGCAAGGCTGCGCGCGTCGGCGGCGCCAACTCTAGCAAAATCAAACTCACGTCCAGTGAAAAACTAGAAGTACACTAACACTCAGCCATGCTCCAAACACGCTCCATTTGGTTAGCCAAGCACGTGATTCTCTGGAAATCTGATTAAAAGTTCAACATTAAGAGAGTTTATAAATTAACATAATATTTGTGATTAAAACCTTAAGTGTTAAGTTATATATCTAATATTGAGCATTTTATTTAATCTTCACCAACATAACGAGTGTGAATATAGGGACAGTCTGCTGTCGCCCGTGGTGTAAACTTGCGGAGCCTCAATGCTAACAATTGATAAATAACGATTTTCCCATTTCTTCACGTTCTTGCAGAAAGATCGCAGGACTATTATGCTCTAAACGTATTTGCCCTGGTTAAATGAGGAAAGCTCAAAACAATTATTTTCTGTCTATAACAGCTTTTATCATTCCTAAAGATAGAAAACTAATCAATAATTTGACCTTAAAAATATTGACTCTTATTAAGTTTCCATTTTGCATGCAACTTTCTTTACTTAACATAATTTCAAGTTTTTGAGTGGAGAGCGCGGAAATTATCTTGTAAATTGTTGCTTGTCTAGGTTAGAAGAAAATATATAGTTTAAATGACCGAGTCAATCAATAGTCTGTAACGTTATGAATTTTGAAAGCGTGCAGAAGGTTTAATATTAAATTCAAGCGCAGTCGGAATATGGTAAAAAAGGGATGCATCGAAGAAAACGTGAGAGCAGAAAGTATTATGCAATATAGACACCAACTTGAGTTATATAATGCAGATGAGTAATAAGTTCAAAGTTGAACTTGGAGTCGACCGGAAAAGTCAAGCGCGCGGCGGTTGCTTATCTTTCATCTCAGTTGAAATCTCTCAAATGAAAAGCAATCTCCGAAAATAACTTAATTAATATTTGGGTGAGTTTGGGATATTAGAAAACACAAATTAAAAAAGACAAAGATTTTGATTTCTATTGTTCATTATAATGAACAATAGAATACAATAGTATTACTCATCCTCAAACATATTGAGCATACTAATGAATAAATTTTGTTGATCTAATACTATGTGAGACAATGCAATGTGAAATTTTGGTCCTTAAATGGTCAATTAAGGGCCTGAATCCAAAAACAGCCGAATTGGCACGATCTTGCAACATGCGTGAAAAATAAAAGCGTATGGCAATTTCAAAATTGCATGAACTCTTCATCGAGAGGCTAGTGTAAAAGGTCAAGGATTAGATAGAATAAAAGTGACAAACAAGAAAAGCGATCAAATGCGCGTGGAACAATAACTCTATGGATAAGAAGGCAGCTAGTGTCGTCCCCTCGGTCAGTCTTCGTCATGGCGTTGAGGAGCTGCAGGATCCTGGTTTCGGCGCCGCAGCGACGATCCTCAAGCGCCCTAGCCTCCGTGTCAGCGCACAATAACGCCGAGCAAAATGTGAAACCGTATTCTAGCATCCCTCAACCCACTAAATTGCCGATTTTTGGACACACTCTGCTTTACAGTGCATTAGGTTCGTATAGAAGTTTTTGCTTTATTTTAAATATGGAAAACACTGTAGTATTTTGCAAGTTAAACGTTTATTAAAAACGAGTAGAATGATTTTTTAGACGCTCCCATTTTCGAACGCAAAAAACTTAATTAATTTATCAAAGTTGAAAGAAATTTGAGCCAGAATAGGAACAAAGCTGCGAGAGTTTTTAGTGCAAAGAAGGTAGGAAGCATTTAGAGCGTCAATTATTAAAACAATCGCTTTTTTTCTTTTTTTAATCGAGACATTTCCAACTAAAAATTTATAGCGCTTCTTATTCGCTTTTCCTTACCTTTGACATAAGTTTGGGACATATCATTTTACGCTCTTTTCTGCTAATTCAAATCTATTGTTTGTGCAATTCGATTTTAAATAGTACTCTAACTCGCTACTTAATGGTTTTGGTTTTAACACCTTTTCAACATGCGGGGGGCTAACTTCTCTAGATGTGTCTAATGTTTCGCTCGAATAACTCAATACGGTTAATACTAAAAGATAATTATGTAAAAACGGTGTGACACGCAATTTCTGGTCAGAAAAATGAACCCAAATCAATGCTGAGCCTAGTTTTCCCATGTTCTATATCCATTTGCGTTTTTTTCCTTTCCACTGGTTTTAAGCTATCAGGAATAAATCTTAAGTATATTAATTGCAAACGAAAATAAAAAAATCGTGTTATATATATTAATCCTTTTTCCGTTCATCAGTCTTTCTACTTTGAACCAAATGAAAAATGCATACATGCAAATTTTTAGGTGGTATGTACTATAAATTGCATTGTGAAGTAAGAAAAGAGACTCTTGGGCATAATTATAAAGCAGCTAAAAATTTCAACAATTGATTTTGTGGTACGCATACAGTGTTCAAATAAATACATATACAATTAAATTGTTAAGACAATCCTTAAAACATTAGAAAAATTTACGGAAAATTTGATGGGCCTTCTACAGTGTAGACAGACTAGAAATTATTTAGGTGTATTTCGAAAAAAAAATGACGTTTTAGTAATTCTAATTAGAAGTCTTGAGTTTCTTAATGCTCGCTCGGCTGCTCTTTCTCCATCCTCCATCCATATATGAGCACCAGATTTTTTACTCAATCTTAAGGATTGGAGAAATAAATGTTTTTATAATTCTACGTCCCACTTTCGAGCACAGATTAAATGCAAGGTTGAAAATTAGGTCGAATCATATTATAGGTCCTTACGATATCAGCAAATACCTAGACGCTCTGAAAGACATGCACCAAAAGCTAGGACCCATATTCCGGCAGCAGCTGCAGGGCGGCGCCCAGGGCGAGGTGGTGCACTTGTCCCACCCTGAGGACATCAAGAAAGTTCTGGCCGCCGGAGGCACGACGCCCTTGGTGCCGCCCATCCAAGAGGGCTCCCGCCTCTATCGCCTGATGAGGGGCTACGCTGTCGGTCTTGGAAACATGTACCTCCCGTTCAAATTTGATTATGGCTTAAATATGAAATTGGACACTATGACAGGAATGGCAAAGAGTGGCAAGTAATGCGAAAGGCTTCACAACAGCAACTCCTGAAACCGGGGCACGTTATGCGGTTTTTACCCAGCGTCGAAGACGCAACGCAGAGTCTCATTGACGAGATGCGCACTCGCAGAGACAAGGAAGGTGTCGTGGAAAACATTTACACGCTTATTGCCCGATGGTATTTAGAGAGTGCGTATACCGTAATATTTTTAAAACCAAATTTTTATTTATAGATGAATATATAGTAACAATTAATAATTGACTATACTGTAAAACTCTCAAATTGCAGTTTCTGGTTTGATTGTGTGCGAAAAACGCCTCGGCGCTCTGAATGGCAGCGTTCGGGATCAGGAAGAGGGGTATGAATGCGTGCGGGCCAACATCGAAATTTTTAAGCTTAATTCCAAGCTAAAAGTGGCGTCGCCGCTCTTCAGGGTCTTTCCGATCTCCACCTGGAGGCAGCTGGTGCGCTTTGAGGACACCCTCCATGAGTAAAATATAAAAAAATATGTTGGGTCCTAATAATCCAAGTTACTTATTGTTAGTTACATAGAAAAACATCTAACAGATGCACTGAGAAAAATGGAAGAGCTTATCAATGCGGGAGGACTGGAAGGGAAATATGAATTTTTAGCAACAATGTTGTCTAGAAAAGAAATCACTCGAAATGACATGTTTTTCTTCGTGCATTCCATGTTTTCGGACGGACTCGCAACGGTTAAAACTAAAATTACTTTGGAAACAAAATGTTTAATGTTAAATGTTTATTCAGGTTCCATCAACAATTCAAAGTTGCATTTATAGCCTGACAAAGAACCCCGATGTGCAGGAAAAACTGTATCGCGAAATTCAATCGCACGGATTGTCCATCACAAAGGAACTGACCCCTGAAGTGCTGGACCGCTTGAGCTACACGAAAGCTGTCATCAAAGAGACCTTCAGGTGATCTTGCTAGAAAAGTGTTCTGAAATGCTGTCTTTACTTGTTACTGAATTTGACAGAATGTTCACGTTGGGCTCTGAGGTATCGCGAGTTTTACCAAATCGAATGATACTCAGTGGCTATGAAATTCCGGCTGGGGTAAGTTCATCAAGACATTAAAATTAGTTTTAGAAATGCCTGTGCTTTTTGGAGAGATGAATGAGCGAGCAGGCCAAACTCTCGTCTGTGCGCCTTGCATGCTGAAGAAACTGTGCCGCCACACAGCTCTTCCAGTTTAAATGGTCATCATGCCTATTTTAGACTCATTTTATTTTTATCATTCTCTTTTTAAGCAACTATGTGACATCACGTCACATATTAACCTTGGTGAATTATTTTTATCTTTGCAAGGAATTTTTATTACTTTTTTACTACTTCCTCAAAAAAAAATAATAATAATAAATAACAAATAAATAAATATATAAAAATCCTATAAAATCTTACGGATCGTATGATAAATATTTTTAAATTCCAGACTGTAGTTGATGTTAACAACTCGGTGTTACTTCGGAACGAAAAGTACTTCCCACAGCCGGATAAGTTCATTCCTGAGCGATGGATGCGCGGCGACGACCTGGCTTCAAAAAATGCATTCCTATTGACACCCTTCGGTCACGGCGCCCGCATGTGCGTTGGTAGGTAACCCTGATTCAACTTCGTGGATTGAAGAAAAAAGCATTGGTTTAAAATTTAACCAATCTGGCTCGAACAGAAAAATTGCCTGACAATGCGCATTTGGCAGCTCAAAGAAATATTACAAAGAGAAACATTAAAAAATATTAGTTTACTATCAAACAGGTCGACGCTTTTCGCAACAAGCCCTGCACGCCGGACTGGCCAGACTGGTGCAGCGGTTTAAATTTACCGAGGTGGAGAGCGACGCTGATCTTGAGTACGGCCAGGTGTACCAAACCCTCTTATTCCCAAACCGGGAAATCAGGGTGCAGATCGATTACCGACCCCAAAACTAACCACGAGGCTCCTGAACGATGAAAAGACTTGTATAATAATTTAAAACAATATTGTTCTGCTTCCGTAAGAAATAAATAAATAATTTCATCTCCTATGTATTTTGCATGTTTTACATAACATGCATCATATGGAACATAAATAACTCTGATATCAGATTTTGAATCGAGCAACAACAAAGCAAATAAAACACATCTTTGAAGTGCTTCCAAGCATGCAACCACGCCAGTGCCTTCAAAGACGAATTTGCATCTTGGCACACACAATAACCTCTGATTGGCCGTGGTGTGCACGCGTGAAAAAATCACGCGGCCTTGCCGGTATTAGCGCCAATGATAAAAAAAGCGAGAGAGAAGATGCGATCAAACTGACAGAGCCGTGGTCGGTTTTTACGCCAAAGCGGCTATTTTTCTTTGTTTTGATGTTGATGCGGTGCGCGCGAGAAAAAAAGGAGAAGATTCACTGCTGTGTGCGCGAGAAATAAGGAAGAATGGGCCGCCGCGCGGTGCCCTTGAAAGCGGTTGTTTAAAAGACGCGAGTGCAATTGCTGCTCGTCACACTCGACAGCCAAACACCAACATGCACAGACTTGTCGCACTGCTCGCCCTGCTGATGGCCTGCGTGGTCGCCCTGACGATGGCCATGCCGTCGCCCGATGGAGAAGACGTCGTCATCCAACCTGCTGAACTGGTCTTCGAGGAGCACCTGCCCAGCGACGGACAGCAGAGCGACAAGACGCTGGCCAAATTCGTCGAAGAGCTGCTCGCTCTCAGAAACAAACGTAAGATTAAATTAACAAGAAATATCACTGTAAATTTATTAAAACCACTGCAAAGATTTTTTTGTTAGAAAATAATTAAAGATGGTTGATAATTTTTTAAAGAAATCATTTACAAACCGAAACATTAAAAAACTATTTAAATTTACTACACTAATATGTTTCTTAAAATAGTTATTCATAATCAAATCGCGTAAAATAAATATTTTGCTAACAAAAGCGTCTCTTTTGTTCAGTCGTTACCTTTTCAAAAATTGGTAGTGGGTCAAATTTAATTTTTAATGGTATTTATTTTATATCTTCTAAAATATTTTTGTAATTGTTGCGACTGAAGTTATCTTTTTTCCTTTTCAAGTCATGTAAATATGTTGTTTTTTATAAGTTTGTAACGATTTTTTGTGTGTGTTTCAGCTCTGTAAACTGCTCAACTGACACTGGATCAGAATGAAGATTCGACTCTGGTTGTGAAACTCCCACAAAATATTATAAGAGCATTATGTATTCCTTTACAACAATACAATTAATACTGAAAAAATGAAGCGAGTGTGTGCAAATGTTTCTACGAAATGTGAAACTGTTTAATTGCTAGAAAAATAAAAAAGTAAACAAAATAGCAACAGCTTCTTTAATTAAGCACCTCATTACTAAGCTTTGCTTAATTTTACCACGGTACCAAAGCAGAGCGCAGTTATTATTTTCTTATCTTTTGTAATCTAACACAGCGTAATGATTGTTCCTTCTCACAAACGCAGCGTGAGTAAATCGCTTTGAGCGTAAACAGAGAGACGCGCGTGGAGAGGGACACGCAAAAACCAGAATCACACCCAAAATTGGAGACCAAATATTTTGAAAGCTTGTTATTAAGTGAATATAATATATCTCCTCCCATTTTTCATTCTTTGCGTCTTTAATTTGGCAGTTGACCTTGGAGGAGCGTCTTCAAATTCCTATCACGTCTATTTTCAGCTCTCTTCCTGGTTGATGACGATCAGAACTGACGAAAATACCCATTATAATTCCCCAACTTAAAAAGTGTTTGTAGAAGTAAGAGACAGAACACAATTTTAAAGAAAAAATTTATGCATAAATTAACTCGTACAATTCAGTCCCAAAAGTGCACTGCTGCTCTTGAGGTTGACATTATACATAGAAAAAACTGATGGATATACTTTTGTGAAAAAATTTGCGCAGATCGAGATCTACCCGATCAATAGTTGTTGCCGTTGAAAAGATTGAAGTGGACCTTGGAAGCGGGAGGACCACGTCGTCCCTTAGGCTTTTCGTAATGGTAACCCCCGTTGTCGTCTATGTCGGATACGTGCTGCACCGGTCTCTGCTGCGGTCTTTGCGGCTCCTGCTGCTGTTGCAATCGGTTGCCTCTATCGTCTAGGTTTGCTAAAATATTAAAATTAATGAATCTCGTATTGATTATTGAAATTTCTTTCAGGCGCTCACTGTTTGATCGGTAAAATACTCTCTTGCTAGTGTCGCCATACGTGTAGTTAAAAAAGAATTTCCTGTCGTCAGGGTAGTACTCACGAAACTGATCCACGAAAGGTCGATCTGCAACGGAAGCGTGAAAGGAAAATAATAACTTCTTCTTATTTTTTTTGCATTAAAAATCAATAAAAAATATTACTCTATTGGCACTAATATTTGACAATATTTCATATAGTTTATAATACGAAATTTCGTCTGTTGAAATAAGGGAAATAACTAAAAAATGTCCTGAATTTAAAATGATAATTTCCATCTCGACGAGTAAAAACTTTGCACTCTGGATTTTAAGGTACAAAAAGCAATATCTCACCAAAAGGTTACACAATTATTGTGCTCTCTGTTGAGAATATTATTTATTGATATTTTTGTAGTGAAATTGTTTGCAAAGAAATTTTGATATGGAAAAAAGAGCTGTTAGTGCACTGGCTTTTCCTTTCTTTCATCTACGATATACGATACATGAATGAATATAGTTTGAATTTAAAGAAATGTTCCGGATTTCAGAAAGTAAAACAAAACTTTTAGTAAAGCAAAAAAATTTTTAAAAATATTTAATGTTATAAAAGCAAATGCTTTGTGTCTTCGTGAAAAATGCTCTCGACAAAAAATGAAAAAAATGACCAGTAAAAACCGGCAGCAAAAACAAAAATAGATTTACGAGAAATAAAACGCCAGAGGAAATAATTCGGAAAATTTAAATGCGAAATTTCCCATGGGAGTGTTAAATAGTAAATATGAATGAAAAATGTTTAGTTTTTTCAAATGAGACAATCTTGAGAGTTTAAATGAAGGCCTGTGATAGATTCTAATAATTATTATTAATTTAAACCAAAATAAGTTTTATCCGCCTGCTTTGCGGCATTACTGAGAGTGAAACTGAAACGGTCTTGCCTTGCGGGCGCTGCTGCGGCATGGAGGAGACAATGCAGACGGTGGCCAGCACCACGACGGCGGCCGCGTGCGCCCAGGTGGACGTCAGCATCTTGGATCGCTGCTTTGGTGGTTGAACGACGAATGGCGCCCTGTTTGCTCAGGCCACGCAATAAATAGAGCTCATGCGGCCCCAATTGTGAATTCAAGGATCGCACGACTGCACCCCTGGCGATATTGCCGCGCGTGCATGCCCATTTGCGTAATCACGTTTCCTTTATTCGCCTGCGAAAAACGGTCAATTTGCGTGGGCGTGAGGTCCGCGGCTGCTCGATTTGCGTGCGGCGCGTGACGCTTGAACCCGGATTCGCTACACATTCGCAAAATATTTTCTAGCAAAAAACAATTTGATTAATGTAATTTGGTACTAAAGCCACTTAGCGTGCCAAGCAGCTGTCAGTCTCCGCAGATGAATGGCGAAGCGGAATTTGGACTGTTACAGCATTTTGACAGATTCGAGTTAACGTGCTCCGGTTGCATGTAATATAGTTATATAATACAAGGGCACACAGACGGGAAAATAGCAGTATCGGCCGGTCATAACAATAAATGGAAACTGCTTGAAATGAAGAAACTAGCATTCTTCACAAACTTTTAAAGAATTCCAATTGCTTATTTAGTGGATAAGGCAGGGTCTGAGGACACCTATTTTCCCTGTTAAACCTGCAGGCAGTTTTCTAATAGCGAAAGGAACAAAAGATTTTAGATGCATTAGTTGTAGACAAAAGGGTACGGTTAACAATAAATTTTTATGGAATATTAAGTCTTAATATAGTTCAAGTTTTCGATTGTCCGCCGTACTGCTAAGTGTGTACAAAAAATAAATCGTAAATTTAATTCTATCTTAAACTTTTAGGCTCTTTGATAGGAATAGATTTAACTGCACCTTGCTGATGGCTTTTTTGAGTTACACGAAAAATTACATCCAGTTAATTCTCACTCATAAACGCACTTTTTCCATACCATAACTTCAACGGTTATAGCTTTAGCTAATTCGTAAAATAGCACCTTTACCTATGACAATATACGTGTACTGTACCCAGTGGTTATAGTAATCAATAGCCTATCAAATCTTCAAAAAGTTAATATTCATGGAGGTAAAATTGATGGAATAAATCAAACACGCAAGTTGAAATTCAAACATTATATTGATTAGTTTATTCACTATAATTTCAATAATGGAACTTGTTTGCAACAGAAGCATAAAGAGAAATCAAATAAAATCTGATCCATAATTAAAAATCACAAAGTAGTGGAAATGAACCAGCGAACTCACTAAATTTGCCAAAAGAATCCAGAAACGCACACTCAATGCTTGGTAACATTTTGACTGAAGATGTGGTCTCTCAGACGTTACATCACGCGGCATTTTCCAATCATGCGTACAGAACAAAATAGTACATTAGAAAATAAGTATGTGTATACTTTTCGGCCGATCGTCAAGTCCCGTGGCCGTTGCAGCTAATATGTTCATTCAATAAATCAATCAATCAATCACCAACAACGCAATTTGGCCCGCCTACTTTTTCATAAAACCCTTTTTTCTTTCTTTCCTCTTTCCGAAATTCTGCGCCAAGTTCACAGTCAGATCGGCTTGTAGAGCAGAGTGGTTACATACTTTTTGCGGTAGCGGTGTGTCGCGCTGAGCACCATCACGCCGTCCTTGATCGACAACGCGTACAGGTGGTTAAGCATCACGTGGTTTGGCTCAGGAAGCAAGGTCGGCTCACACTGCAATCAATCAAAGTGCGTTTGGAGGATTAGCGACACGGCCCTTGACCTTTCTTACAAAATCAATCGTGGCACTTATCCAATAAACTTATTCCCTGTAAGGATGTTATTTTCATTTAAATTTATTTTTCACGTAGGTTGATAAAAATTTCTAGGACATTGCAGGTTTGAAAGTGTAAAAGTACCTGAAAAGTGCTTTCAATCATCTGCTATCGCTTATGGAACAATTTTATGCCGAATATGAGTGTAAAATAAAACTGCAGTGATATTAAACATAAATTAACACTAACGTTTTTAGTGTCGTATTGAGCTGACTGATCTTTTCCCTTTGTCCAATTGATAATGTAATGTATTCAAAATGGAAATGTATGGGCTCTGCTCTCTGCTGACCCGCAATAAAATTTCTTTGAAAGTTAAAAGACTTAAACAAAGAGGGTCGTGCGAGACCAGTCTTTTCTATAAGAAATTCTAATCTTACTTTGAATCCTGACTTCTGCTCAACACTTTTGCCACTTATTGTTAGTCTGAATATAATGAGACGTAAAGAGGAATATTCAGACTTTTGGCCAACCCAGCAATGGCGCTCCTACATTAACAATAAATTCTATACACCACGGGAAATGTTAAGAAAACGTGTAAAAAAGAGCTAACGATTGCAAGTTTGCTCCATCATTTGTTTGCATTTTTGGCTTTTAGAGGTTTGAAGCCTGAACATTTTGCAACACTGTACATCATCAAGTGCAAGTAGTTCTCGTGCTGGAGCGGGCTTTAATTTCAATTAATGTTTGTATAGTATAGTTATGGAGGCAGAGATACACCAAAAGGGATAATTATTTCAGAATCAAATTACACCATTTTTATTTATCACTTCATAGTTCCAAATATTTGAAATATGCATTGAACTAAAATTGTTTCACAACAAAATATTTTTAATTTGCCCTTAAAGATAACTAACAGTAGAAAAATCACAATTTCAATAAAATGGTACTTTTATATAGGATCCCAAAATTATTATTCAATTTTTAAATCCTATTTTCAGGGAAATTATTTACCTCAAATGAATTCTGAGCCAGAATCGAATTAACAGGGGTAAACTATATTAATGCCTAGTTGATGAAATGAATTTTAAGTGATACCACTTACAGAAAGAGGAGTGTCCTTGTTGAGAATGACCTGCAACAAATGCGGAGGCAGAACAGGAGGCGATGGCACTTTTTCCCAAGGCTTATTCACAGGAATATCTTGAGAGTATTCACCTACAAGACCATTCAAAAATTACACCCTTTAAGTGCTGGAATAAATTTGCTGACTTAAACTCACTCTGCGTATGTGACTCAGAAGCTTCGCTATCAATTGCTAGAGCTTCAAACACTTCAAAATCAGAGTGTTTCACATACACGAGGTTGGTTTTGCTGCCTTCTTTGCCTTCTTTGCTGTTGGTGGTGATGGTCTGAATTTTAAACTTTAGAGCTGTCCATTTTGTATTTGTTAATAAACTTACTTTTCCTGAGTCATGTTTCCACTCGCCATCCACCAGGAATTTGTACTCATGTTCTCCCTCCGGCAGATCGACAATTGTTACAAAGTCTCCCTGACTGAAATTTTAAATGCAACGATGAATTAGAAAAAGTAAATTTTCTTCAGGTTCAAAGTTTCAGACATTATGGTATTAAGAAATGATCAATGATTGCTGTCAAGTTTTTTCTTAGTGACAATGACAATAATGCATTAAGTCATATTAGACAAGGCAAAAGCTGATAATACTCTCCTGGACATGTAATGTTCCATAGTTTAGAATAATTATTAGACACCTCGTGATGTAATTTTATCCATACATACTATACAAATATATTTAAAATATTTCCCTGTTTAACTGATTCTCATCATTTTGTGCATTATTGATTGTTCAGAGGAGTAAGAAACCTCCCAACTAAATTTGACAATTTTTCAGCTCATCCACAACTCTACAACTTATTTGAGTTACCTTTTGTGCCGTTATATTTTCTTTTTAATTAACTAAACACACAAGAATTTATTTATAATTATAACATTTCCTTGATCTTTGATGAAAAAGTTACAACCCCCTAAGCCAGTGAAATTCTCGCGAAAATAAATTAATTGTCATGTTGAAGAAACCATGATAAAATCAACAATACCTCTTGACCATAGGCAGAGTTTTCCAGTTGGAAAAAGTGCCGCTGACATAGACCTGCTTGCCTCCTCCCTCCCACTTAAACACCGTCGGCAGCGTCTTCTTTCCTTTGTTGTGGTTTGATCCTTCAGAGACGGTGGCCGACCGCTGCCTCGTCTCCATCTGGAACTCAGGGTCCTGGAAAATCAAAGGCACCATATATTTCTGCACAACATTGGGATTACTTTTGGTGAAGACAACCTGAGGGTGTGACGATGTGGGCGAAGGCTTTGTGAAAAAGGGTGCTTCGTCATCATTGGAGTGTTGTTGCGCGATTTGGATTCGGTTTGGGGGTTTTCGGTCGAATGTGAAAGCATTTCCGTCGATTTTTCCTGGAGAGCAAGGTGGCAAACTATCGCCAGATTTATGTCTCTCCCTGGAATTGCTGCTTGATGCGTTCCCCATCCTCAAACCTGGGAGAGATAAAGTATAATCAAATAGATTGCACAGTCTTTTGTCTTTCCTTGACGTTGCATAATCTAAATTAATCTTCCTGATTGTTAAAATCCAAAATTAGCAAAAGCAATGATCAAATTTTCCTCATGCCATATCTACGCAAAATAGCAAGAGAATTCAATTAAAATGCAATGACAGTTCGAATCACACTAAAAATAGAAACCAAAAATAAATTCCTCACTACACAGACTACAGACTCATTGTCAGTGCAAACAAAGGAAAATAATCAGCAGCGAGGAAAAAATGAAGTGCGCAAAGAGCAAAATCAACAAGGGGACGCAATAAACACTATAAGCCCTGATTTCAGCATTAATTTGGGCATGTACGTCTCTCACCCTATATTTCACGTGTTTGGCAACGAAGGAGTGCGAGCTGATCACGCGTTTGATGTGGAGAAAGTGACTAAAAGTGGTATGATTTGCGAATAATTGTTGTCCGTCGATTAAAACAAATAAAAAACAGATGGGTCACGTTCATTTCTCCAGATCGCTATTGGGGCGCTACTGTCGCGCCAAGTTTATCAAAAGCGTGGAGCGTAGTGAAAGTGAAAATAGGGGAAAACCTAATGCGGGATGATATATTAAAATGCTTACCAAGCAATTTAGAATAATTTGCTTCAATGGATAGCCTTTAAAGTGCTTTAAGATTTGATTAAGGAGCAGAAAGAGTAAAAACCTTCAATTCGGCTCTAAAAATAAAACAGGGAAAGCTAAGTTCCAGATGAAACTTCCTCTCCTCATTCATCATCCCACTCATTTATAAGAAAACTCACAGGGTACCTTACCACCCAGCGAGCCCGCTCTCGTGTGCTCGACAGTCTCGTCACACCTGGTACGCACGCATGTAGTAAATATACGAACACAAACGCATTGCGATCAGTTTTTTATCCTCTTTTCTCTGAAGTTGCCCGGCAAATTATGGTGAGTATTTTGTGATATTTTCTTTGATCAACAATATTATAACCTCGATGAGAGAGACGCGTTTTATTTTTTGGATAATTTTGCTTATGTATATTTTGTTTTATTTTGATACTTATTATAAAATAACAAAATTGTTGGGATCAGATATCAGATTTGATCATTGTATAATGCGTTTGTAACATTATACATTACAAATCTATGTATGTACGTAGTAAAATTCATAATAAAATATTTTGTCGCTTGTTCCAGGATACCTGCCAATCTTGAAGAAAAATTAGGAAATATGTCCAATATTTTGACGATGACCCAGTTTAACTGCAGGTGTCTATTTTGCTTTGCCTCTCTTATTTTCTGTATCTGAACTCTGAACACAATTGTGGATTTATGTATGTACATTTTCAATGGGTGTATTTTGCAGGGTCAGTTCCACTCTGAACAGAAATGTAAAGGAATACGGGAAAAAATTTATGTTTGATGGACAAGAAGACACCTGTTGGAATTCAGATCAGGTACCAATAAATAGTTAATTAACATTTCCTCTAAACCACCATTAGAAATATTTGATCTTGTTGCTCTACACGTTATCACGCTCAATTCCTACTAACTGTCATACTTTTTTTTCACTTATAAGTAACCAAAATGGATGAAGAAAGGTGTGTGCAAGTTGTTCAACTGCGCCATTTGCCTGAAGAGTTCGACCTTCTGACAGGCGTGCATATTCTGCCTCATGGGGACGGCATTCACCTGCTAATTTGGAACAGCAGCCACGTTTTCGTCTTCACCGGAGCTGACCTCGAAGAACTCGAACACAGACAGCCTGCTGTGCTAAATGTGTCACATATCTGTCAAGTAGTCGGCAATGACGACTCAGACATTGTGTTGCTGCTGGACAGCAAAGGCTCCCTCTACGAATGGAGAGAAGTGGTGGTGGAAGACCTTTTTCAAGACGACGAGCCCAATCAGTCCCAACCGACCCTACTGGCCTCTGGCTTTCTGGCCGTCTGTAGCAGCAGCATATCCAATGTCTTTTACGGTTTAACCTCGACCGAAGAGAAAGTAAAACTCGTTACATTCACAGTGACCATGGATGCTTTGCAGGAGCACTCGAGTCTCGTCATTAGCCGAACTGTGCCAGGAAAATGTCTCCTCAACGTGTTCCAGAGCGAGGTTTGTCCTTCGGAGCTGCTGTCCCTGCTGTGTCCCGACTTTGACTTGAGTGACACTGCCTGTGACGTGGCATTTGCTAAGCTCGGCGGCAACGTTGTTTATTTTTGCCCCCTCGTCCCGGACGAAAGCGAGAGGCGAGTGTCTGAGGTGTCTACTTTACACGAAATTGAGCACATAGCTCTTGCGAGAGAGGACGGAAGTGCCATCTTGGCTTTTACGGACGCTGCAGTTCTCACGGTGATGGAGGCCGAGGGCGGACTGATTAAGCGGACGGATGTGCCTTGCGTGCAGAGCCAGGTGGTGTGCCAGGTGTCCATGGACTCGTTCTTCGTGGCAGACTTGCTCTCCTCATCCAAAATCACTGTGGGGCAGCAGTCCAAGCCTCTGGACCTCCGGGGATGCGTGGCCGCCGCTTGCCTTGAGGAAAATGTTGCCTTGGCGCTGACGCTGCACGGTGTGTTGTACAAAGTGGACCTCGCTGCTGATCGGGGGAGCATCACGAATGCGCAACGGGATAAACCAGATGGACTGTTGGATAAGATTGGCAAAACGAATGAGCTGATCCGACAGACTGAGCGTGCCATCAAAGAGGAAAACGCCAAACTTAAAGAACTTGCTGTGATCGGCTCGGCTGAAATGCTGAAAGACACCTTTCGGCTGCAGGTCAAAGTGCATGACCTTCTCGAACCTGAGTTTTGCGCCTTTGACGTGCTGGTGCTCAACAATTCCAAATACGTTTTCCTCGAGCAAAACTGGAATCTTGTATTGTGTCTAACGTGCAAGGACTCTATCCAAACCTATAACCAGAAGCTGACCAACACGCTCAAGGTCGGCGAAGTTGTCAAGGTTGTGGCCAAATTCAAGGTCAGTGAGCTGAGCCTCCCAACGACCCTACAGTGCCAGATGCTGAAGCTGAGTACCGTTCCAAGCAGTAGCAGCGTCTTCTCTATGGAATTGCCACTGGGGCTGTTCCCCTTTGACGTTGCCAGTGTCGATCTGGACATCACGTATTTTTTGACTCCCACCTCTGTCGACCCAGTCACTGAATACAGACAAGGCCACCCTCTTATACAAAGTTGTGAAGACAGGTACACTTTCTTGAGTCTCAAAAATCGTGTATTACCCATTTTTTACATAGTTGTATTATAGCCATTTTTATTCTAATACTGTGAGAAGTTAATTTTTGTGGTCAAAAAATGGAAGATATTTTTGTTAAAATTCTTAGGACTTTAAAATGTGATACAAGCATTCTCTGCACCTTACCAATCTTCTTTCGGAAAACTGAAGCTAAAAAAATACCGTTGAATTTCATTAAGAATTGTAAAACTAATTTTGTTTTCAAAAAAGGCGGGAAATTTTAAAAGTCTAAAAACCTATTAAAGATATCAGTGGCTAAGGTAATCCTATCACTAAAAATTGAGGTAAAACACGCCTTATTTATGCGTTATTGAGTATGAATTGAAGTATTGAACCTAGTTGATTTGTGCTATCTTTTTTACTCTCATAAATCATTTGCTCATATTTTTTTAAAACACTTATCGCTAGCAAATGAGCCAGATTTTCCAGTTAAATTATTGTTTTTTATTCCGCGTCACTGGTTAAGTTTACCAAAACAGATAATAATAGTTCTCTGAAAAATATTCTAGAAAAATATTTATTTCATGTCTGTTAGTCTTAACAATTTTTTACAACCTCGTGCTTCAGGCCGCTTGGTAGAAAACTGCATTCCCGGCAGTGGGAAACAAACATGGATCTGGATCAAGTGTGTAGGTTGCTTTCGCAGAAGTGTGCTCACCGCGCATTTGGCGCTGTACGTGCTGGCGTCAGGGCCGCCTTTGCGGTGGCAGGCAACAGGGTGGACTTAAACTGGGCTGACGGCACCCTGACTGTCTCCAGCGCTGACCTGCCGCTCATCCTAGACGTCCTTTCGCACCTACAGAATTGCAAAGATGGTGCTGACACCAAGAGTGGAATGCAGCTAATGGCTTCATTCTCTTCAGACTTTTTTGCTCAGGCTGAAAACGTTGGACTGGCCCATGAATACGCTCTGCTAACCAACACCTGTAATGAAGAACTCGAACTCGAGTTGCAAGAGCAGCTAAGGAAACTGGTCGTTGCTCAATTTGAGCTGTCAGACTAATGATCCTCGTGCCAATTTTGTTAGTTGATTTTTTATCCTTATCTGTAGTCCCTCAATTTAATTTCATAACTTGAAAAGCAACAAGATCAAATTTTATTAAAACAGAAAATTATTAACACAAAAATATTGTATTCATCTTTACTGAAATTTGCTCTTTTTTGTTTCAGGGTCTTCCCCAATGGGTTGATATTGAATTCAGCACTGATGTGCCTCCAGTCACCGCAGTGAAGATTCAGTTCCAAGGAGGCTTTGTTGGTGAGGAGTGCAGGCTAGAGGCAGGAGAGCCTTTGGAATTGGTGCAGAACGTCTATCCTGAGGACATCAACACGGTACAGACATTCAGCCTAACTAAGCCAGTAAATGCGAAGCACATGAGATTGACATTTTCTAAAAGTTCGGATTTCTTTGGTCGGATAATAATCTACAGTTTAGAGCTGATCTCTTAAAGCACGCTACATTTCCTTTTGTACTTTCCAAATATTCCGCGTACATGCAAATATATTATTCTGAAGAAGAAGTGTCTACGTGAGTTGCATTTAAAAGAGAAAAAAACAAATAAAAGTTGTTAAACAAACTTTTTAATAAAATAAAAGCAGCATAAATCAAAATATTGAAATCTATTCTGTGAGTCTCCCTAGGTTTTGCTTTCTGAGCAATATTGAATGGTGTGTGTGGCGCAGCTTTAGATTAATAATTCATAAAGAATGGTAATGTTAGCTATTTAAATGTGCGCGATGAAACCGTATTTGCTTACTCGCGCGGCGGTGTAGTCGCCCGCCTGCTCGCGCACCATTCTGTGCGCGCATTTGCAATTCAATGACGCTGCGCTGACAATTGGCTGTAATTTGTGCGCGCGCGAGCCAGCCGGCTGGAAAGATCAATTAGGGAAGGAAGCTGCATGCGCAAATTCGATTCCGCGAGGCGCGCATCGCCACCATAACGCAGCACCACTCGCTCAGGGTGCTCTCCTCTTCTTATCGCATTATTGTCGGCAACTTTAGTTGTGGATAATGCTCTGGCTCGATGAAGTTGATAAATAATTTTCTTTGCAACCTGTGAGCTAGCCTGGCTGGATATCAGAAAAATAAACCGTCCCTGTTCTGAAAACCAGCATATAGGAATAAAAACGAAATGTAAGACAAAAAATACTGTCGGAACTATTTTTATGAGCTCTATTTCTATTCATCTGATACAAAGATTAATAGCAGAAAACAGAAGTATCAAGCAGCCGTAAAAATGATATGCTTTAGAAAGGAGTGATATTGTGAAGCTCAGCAGCGGGGGTCAGATTTGCGATAAAATTGGTTCGACTGCGCAGATTCAAGATGGCGTCTAAATGTGGGAAGCTAAAAGCTCTTTGGATTGCCGTACGAGTGTCAAGAGTTTGTTTTTAACGATCCAAAAGAAACAATTTAGTACAAGTAATGCAAATTATGTCAAAAAATTGACCAAAAGTTGCTTCTTTTCGCGCATTTTCACGTGACCGTTTTTCGCGCCATACTCCACCGGACGCTATATCTACGCGTCGTACGAATCTGGACCCCGCTTAAGCTCAGAGGATTACTTTAATTAGTACTTGAGGATCCAGTTTAAGATAGATCTCGTCGAATACTGCCAATTGCCACGAATATATAATTTGGTAAATTTATGAAAAAAAAATTGAGAAAAATCCAATGTTTATTTTAGATCCTCATTTGATAACTGCATGTTATAGCATCCGATGTTTAATTGTTTAAAAGTTCAACTCAAAAACGACCACTTTCTGAACCTAACATTCCTAAGTATCATTGTAAATTTTCTTAGAATATTCCACATAAATTATTTTTGTGCTGTTTATTCGAGTTGAAATCTGTATTTTTTTTTTTGCAAAAATATATCCAGAAAAAACAAATTAAATTTTTTAATCATCATTGAAGAAGAGTACGAAAACAAATTTTTATCCTGATTATGTGTTTGCACAACACTAGAGTACAATACAAGTAAAATGTGGTGCCTATAATAAATAAGTGGAAAAGGTTTAGTCCGTGTTTTCCGGGAGTGGGTGAGAGGAGAAAGTGGTCCGCTCTCTCACTCGCACTCGTCGGCGAGGGGTGATATTTCTTGGATTGCAACAACCCCCATCCCGCGGCACCCAGCATATATCATAGGGCTAGACAGAATTATGGCCGGTCATGAATTTTGGATCGCGGCAGATTGAATTAAAGGGCCGTTAAGCGGCAATCCAATGCAGTTTGAGCGCGCGTGTAATGCCTAAACAGTTGTATATCACTCCTTGTCTTAATAAAACGCCATAAAAAGCTGGGCGCTAGCACTCGACTGATCGCTCCGCCACCGTCTGTAAGTGGATAAAAGTGGACGCGAAGCGACAAGGGTAGTCGGCATTTGGCGATCCAATCCTAAAAATATATTTTCCATAAATTATAGGTTCAAAACCAATTCATATTGGATGTTTGGGTCAAATTAAATGCAAATCATCTTATTATTACTATCTGTTATTATTTCTGTGCTTTTTGTTACACGGCTTCTATATTTTATGCATATTTTCGTTAATCTGTTAACGAATGTCCTGTTTACCAGTGTTTGATTGAAAATATTGTTCTGGTGTCACATCAAATATCCTACTTTTTACAGACATCAGAACTTTAACTTGAATCAGAATCAGTATTATCTGAATCTGAATCAGCATTATCTGAATCAGCACTATCTGAATCAGCTCCGAAAGAAACAACATTGTGCGTGTCATTTAAGGAACCCGAGTAGCTTTCAGCAAGCTTATCGTAGTAACATTTACAATATACGCAGGTACATTTGAGTTCTTGGACAGCATTTTCGTTTCTTCTTTTTATGCTAAAAAGTTCAGGTAGTTTAAAATAGCAAGACGAGCTCATAGCCAGACCTATTGATTTGATTTCCTCAGCTGTTAAAACGTAATCTTCCATGAGAAAACCTGACCACGCGATAGCGAACTGGTCTGGTGTCATTGACATGAATCTAATTCCGTCAATCAGCTCTTCATAAATCGCCTCGCGAAGGACATCTTCACCTGTCAAGCCACGTCTGCTAACTTCGGATTTGCCCCAAAGAATAAGAGCCTCCAGCATGTTCAATTCGCTCACGTTTAACTTGTCCTGTGCCAGTATTTCCCTAACCATAAGTCTGCTGGCGTTGCACCACACTTTGTTCGGCAATTCGTGAATTTTACGCAAGATTGCGTGTAACATCCTTTTCCTCAGCAACGGGAAGTCCACGAACATTTTCTTGCAAAGCATGAAATCGTAGAGCTTGAAAATGTCCTTTATTGGGCACACTTTTAAAATGAGTTTTTTCGTTTTTGCAATTAGGAATCGCAAGTTAAGTTTTAGCGCCATTTTGAACACTTGTATTATATTCGCTGAGGTGATGGCGTCCAGATTATCATAGTGGAGGCAGTCTAAAACTGTCTTGTAGATGAAAATATTCTCCAAACGTTTCTCGAAAAATCCGACAACTCTTCTACACTTGCCAAGACCATTGAAAACAGCTGAATGCCTCTTCATGACTTCTGTATTAATCTCAAATATAGCTGCTGGTTTTAACGTTTTCCTGCAATAAACTATAAATTTCAAGTTGGGTTCCTTGTCCTCGACGACATATGACTGTATGAGAACGCTGTTGGCCCATGCATCTTTTGCTTTCTTGCGATGTTTGTTTCTATGAGGTACTTGCAAGGTGGCCATTACTGGTTTTCCGCTCCTCGCCTGAAACGCAGTCTAAATTGCTGTCTCACATGGTAGAATAAAAACAGTGATTACTTACAAAAAAACTAAATTAATTGTCGTGGAATAGCTTGTCCGCGAGGAGTAGATCGGCCTGCTGCTTATGTAGAACTGAACCAACGATTGCAGGTGGCCTACACTGCATCCTTTTCCCCTTGCTGCACCTTATATATCTGTGCCGTGGCCAGCCAACGACCCCTAAAAAGCACAATAGTAAGCAACCGTTTCTTCACCCCCACACGTTGAGCTGAAATATTTCAACATTCATCCTATGTCCTCATAGAATTCCTCCCCCATTCAACCAAAGTATTTCTCATGATTTCACACAAAGAAGCTCAGTATTTCTTTACCTGCTAGAGGTTCTTGCTTTGATGGTCAGGGCGATGAAATGCGTCTACGATTTGAAGCGGGTGTCTTGGGATAAAATAGTTTTTAGACTACATAACTAAAACCTTGCATTGTCATAGTATCACCCAAATATTTTTAAAAATGTTAACATTATGCGACAGAGTGCATTTAAAACCAAAATATATTATTTATCTAATGCATTATTTTCGTATATATCTCTATTTTTATTTTTTTTTTGAGCAATAATATTATTTTTTGAAGAGCTTTACTCTGTTAATTCAATAATAAATTGTTATTTAAATTGCGTGGCAATACGTTCAACGTTTAAGATAAACTAATTCATAATAGGTGGTTTTGGGAAAGGGCTAGAAAACGAGTTCGTTCTTGGTAAACAAAGTTTGTATTGTTATATCTACTAGCACTTAAAAATAGATTGTACAAAGAAAATAATATATTTTCCCCCACAATTTGGAAACTGCGTGTCCCAATAACATCGCGAACGAATAAAATGGGCGCAGCCAATGGCTTGTTTTTAGAATTTAGAACATGACTTTTTGCTGATGGTGAGTATTTTTTTTTTAATTCGAGCTTAAATATAGCGTATATTTTTAAAGCCGGTCGGAGCGTGGTTTAAATTACCTATTGTCAGCAGAGATTGCTGCTAAGCATGAAAAATAGATTTTTAATTCGATTAAAATCTCATTGTTTTTTTAGAAAATTGAGCAATCACTCCTAATATATTTTGGAACTTCTCAAAAGCTAGTCAACCATATTTTCCCGAAAAAAATATGTGGAAGGGAGGGGGTGAAGATTATAAATGTCTGTCACGTGTCTCTTTAAAATTTTAATGAATCACAAAAAATTAAAAGTGTTTAATCATTGTATTGTATCAGGGCTTGCACCCGACACTCCTAAGCACTTCCGGGGCAGCCTGCAAGGCCACGCATGCGTATAGACACGAAGAATTTAAGAGTGTCAGGTGCAAGCCATGGTTACTCTTAGGTCAATTTAATACAAAGAAATCTATTGTTATTTCCCTGTACTTCCCAGTGAAACATTTTTATAGCTGTCGGAATAATTCCGGAAATGAAACTGAATCGATTAGCGATCGCGTAATGCGAAGCAGAGCGGGCAGGGCTTTAATCAGGTAAAGGAACATAGGATGGGACGTGCCGACATGAGACGGGCTGCTATACGGATGCGGAGTCGAATAAAAAGCTCTCGACTAGTGTACACTCGCAGACTTTCTCATTAATAAAGCAGCAGCGGAGGAGGTCTGAGGGGGATTCACAGGTGTCAGTGGCGGATTAAGAGCAAGCAATCAACCAAAATGCACTCATGCCGGACCCCGCGCGCAACGCTATTTTTTGCGCTCCATATAATTCCATTAGCTCGCGATTATCTCTACGAGACGAAAAAACGACTCGTGCCCCGAGAATATGGGGTGCGTCTGCCACGCGGACCGTATTTATTGCTGACCAGTTACGATGGACGCGTTGCGCCTCCAGATTTTTGCCGCCGCCGCCTCCTCCGCAAATTTTTTCCCCGAGCAAAATCGATCTAATTTTATTATATTTTTCCAACAGCCCTGGGGTGAATAATTTATTTGCTTTTCGCGAACAGCTCTGATATCAAAGTTGCGACACGGGAAAGCAATTCAATCACGCATTGACGACTGCACCGCTATGGAAAAGTACGTCCAGCCGACAGAGCTATTCTGCCGTCAGCTAAGTGGAACACGTGTTACTATGTTACGTTTGCCCCGGGATAATTTGGATTGGAGCAGGCACGGCACTCCTCGCAGCTCGCAGCATCAAATGCGATTTGCAGCGCAATTATTCAGCCGAGAGGTGAAATTGAATCTGCAGCGCTGGGGCTGCGGCCATTCGTCTCTGGCGCTCGCAAATAATTCCGCCCCTGTCACCCGCGCGCGCGACACACGTATTAAGCCTGGCTCCAACAGCGGACAAACTTTGAATTGCAAAAACAATCGGGTGCGGTGGTGGAGGGGATGCGTCCGGCCGCCGCTCTAATTAATGGAGGGTAATTGGATTTCGCTCAACGGTCGCCGACCACTTTATTTATATTCCTTCTGTCTCTCCCGCACTGTATCTGCTTTCAACAAATATACATATTGTGTTCTCGTGCTCTCACTTTGCTGGAAGTTTGTGGAGGTGCACTGCATTCGCCATTTTAAAAATTTTAGTGGAAAGGATTAAAAACAAAAATACTATGGAGTCAGTTTCGTGATTTAAATCGTTTTTGTTGTTTAGGTGGAAATAAAATCAATATTTTCTTTTAGTTTCCTAAGTATATAAATTATTTATTCATTTTCCAATGAATAAACTTTGCCGAAGAAAACAAAAAATGTTCATAACATGCGGTTTTCTTTTTAAGATTTTTAAGCAGAAAAGAGATGCATTTGATATTTCCATTTTCGCCACTTTGTCTCTTTTTGCCGGACGTGCACACCAATCGCAGCTCGTCCAGCGGAATTTCCGCGCAAACAACAAATTTCTTTATGCAACGTAAAATTAATGTTGAGATCCTGGTGCACTAGGCGACGAGTCCAGCAGTAAGATTCACAGATTCTGAAACGGGTCCGCGGGCCTCACGCGGCCCTCTCCTGCGGCAGGCCCAGCGCCTCTGCGTGCTTCTTAGCCTTGAGCCGCAGGTCTGCAATGCTCGAGTTCTTGCTCAGCAGCAGCCGCTCGTGCTGGGCGGCCGCGGCGGCCAGGGCCGCCTGCAGGCCGAGCGGATACTGCGGCGGACAGAAGAGCAGCGGCGGCGCCGAGCTCGTGGCCTGGGCGCCGCTCAGTGGAGGGCTCTTCGACGGCGAGACACCACCCGGAGGCACGGCGCTGGGGGCCCCTGGGCCACTCGACACGGGCACAATTTGCCCCTGATGCTGCAGGGCGGCCGCGGCCGCTGCGTACTGAGAAAAAAAAGGGAGAAAATATGTTTTTCAATGCACAACTAAATTCGCTGATTCTTTAATTTGGTGATAGAAATCTATTAATTAACTTTTATAATCCACAGATTATCTACTATCACAATATTTGAATTGCAAGGTAATTCTCATAGTGACCTAAATCAATTTTCTGTTGTTTGATATTGGGGCTTCTTTTTTATTTACTTTAACGCAAAATAGCTAAATTTGAAATTGCATTGTTTTTATGGGCATTATTGTTATTTCATGTGATTTTTTAATAGACATATACTATAAAAGATAAAATATATTATTCCTTCCTGCAAAAGAGAACTTGCCATTATATTCGATCAAATAATTTTTAACAAAATAGTATTTTTTCTTATTTTCAATTTAATTAAAACGAATATTTCCCTCAAATTTAAAAGTTAAATATAGGATATTTGAGGAACATACCTGGTGTGCAGCGCTGAGGATAGCGTTGTCGAAAGCTGGGAAGGCAGCGGCCGCTGCTGCTGCCACGGCAGCAAAGGGCAGTCTGTCGTAGGCAGCCTGGCCGATCCTGAGCGATGGCACGCTGACGTAGGGCGCCACCCTGCACGGCTCGATCGGCGTCGACACCGGAGGACTTTGACTTAACATTATGCCTGCTGCAACAAAAGAAACAAATATACTAATTTTTAATACGGAGAAATTTTGATACTTATTAATTTTATTTAATTAAAAGTTTTATTTAATTGGTGAGCGAGGGAATTCGTAAATGCAATCGCTCCTCGTTTAGAGACACAGCTTGAGTAGCAATCAACTTAATTAATCGTCTCGAGTGGCGCTCATTAGTGTAATTAAATGCCCGCGGCTATACGTTTAATGGCGCGCCGCGAAGAGCAGCCCTTGCTCACTCAACGGAGGCGACGAGTAGGAGCGGAAGGATCGACGCGTGTTAATGCTCGTTTCGAATCAATCAGAACGCTTCTTGTTCACGCCATAACCTCCGCGAAAACATTTTACAAATCATATCCCCCCGCATTCTGGGTTTATTGAATTTCTTAGCAATTTTGGTTGATTGGTTTAACACACACCTTGGTAGTCCTCACCTTTCTGCATTTGGCTCTCGTGTTTCCTGCACTTTGCTCTTCTGTTTTGAAACCAAACCTGCAACACAGCGAATTTACAATCAGCTCCGCACCTAGGTTCGAAGCCGTACCTGCACTCGAGCTTCGCTAAGGCCAAGCCTCTGGCTAAGTTCTTCGCGCATGAACGCGTCGGGGTAGTGCGTTTCATCGAACAGTCGCTCCAATTCGTTCAGCTGTTCCAGCGTGAAGTTGGTCCTGCTCCGTCGCTGCTTGCTTTTGCTAGATGGGCCCAGGCCCCCCGGTCCCGCATCTCCGTGTGGAGAACAAACACCAGACGGCCGCCGCTCTGCAACACGCACATTAACGAATGTGTTTTAATTGTAGTCAAAAATAATCTGCCTAACAGAAGAGGATAAGTAGCAACCCCTGCTGGCTAATTTCCAGAACAAAAGATGAATTCAAAAATAAATATAAAAGAGATCCAACGATAAACATTAAAAAAATTAAGCTAAATTATATTTCTTGGATCTATTGGCTTTTGTCTTTTTTCATTGTTGAATTTAAATTCATGGATGTTAAAATATCACTAGGCTTCATTTACCTCACCTCCGTCTAGGTTTTTTTTATTTAAGACAGAAATTGTCCTCCTAACATTAAAATATCTCAAAGAAATGGTGGAATTAATGGGTTTGTGAACTTTTGAAGGGGACGATATATGGCGCAAGGAGGGTTTCATGTTTAGTTTCACATGATTTCGTCACTTGCTGTTTTTTTTTTTGACTGCTCAGGAACGAGTGCATTCTATCGTTATATTGTTTAATAGGTTAATTACTACTGATGAGGCCCGAGGACTTGCTGTCCTGCACGAGTAATTACTAAAATATCTTCAAATTTTTGTTTTTGGCCGCCCACGCTGATTAAAAAAACCCACACATAATGTGGTGTAAGCCTAATTTTTATTTCCCTATATAGCTTTTAGAAAAATCTGAATTCCTATATAGCTTTTAGGATCTTTAACTAAAATTATTCGAAATATTTTCATGGTATTTTTGTAAAAAATTATCAAACAAGCAAACTGTTCTCTTCAAATTACCAATTCGTTGGTTGAATGAAACCAAACAAAACCAATTGACGTGTCGCTGACTAATTTTCAATGGGGTAGCAGTAAAATAAAATTTGCATCAGTTTCAGTCTGCACGACGCTTTTGTTTGAATTGGCAGGTTTCCGCCGCAGTTTACGAATTAAAAATGCACGCGGCGCACGCAAATCGAGTTATGCGCGATTCGCTGATGTCGTCCGTGTGTTTGCACATTAGGATTTGTGTTTGATACATACACACGGTGGCCGGCGTAATCAGCGGCGCATGCACTTAATCACGGCAAAAAGTGCGCCTAACTGAATTTGAGCGGAACGATCCGCACAGTCGGCCAGCGAGCCAATTTGCAAATCCGCGGCAAATTTTTCCGGCAAACACGACGAGCAGGCGCGGAAGACTCAGCTGGAAACGGATCTGCCGTGCCCGTCTGCTCGACTCGCTCAACAACAAGCCGATTCAATTTTGCACTCGAATTAAGCGCAATTAAGTATGCAAACAGCGTTTTGTGTGTGTCCTCACGCTCTGCTTCAGTTTTTGCACCAATGTGTTGTACTGTTTATTATTAAAATTGCTACCAACCTGCACGGACTGGATTTAACTTAATTCTTGTATGTGCGAGGTAGGTGAAAAGCGAGGAGCTGTTTTGGTAGCAGTTTGAAAATAGTGATTCTATATATTATTTCTTTTATATAACTCAAGACAAAAAGGCGTCGGCCAATAGTTTTTCGGATATAGCTGAACTTGCTATGCTTGAAATTAACATTTCTTCTTAAATTTAACCTATTTTAATTTTTAATCCAGTTTTAAAATAACTGAATAAAAGATATTTCAGTCATTTCAACATTGTTGTGAAATAACTTATTGTTAGAGTTTTGGGGTCGTTAACAGATGGCGCCATCGTTCATCTGCAATTTTTTGGTGCGTGCACTGTGATTTCAGATTCAATCTTGCTACAGATTGTTCTTCATCCTTAGCGTAAAAAGATTTAATTTAATATACTATAGGAACCAAAATCGGTTCCGCCAATCTCGGTAAATACGACACTAAAGATTTTTCACCTTGAAATTTTTCTGGTGGTTTTCATGAAATTGCAAAACAAATATGTAATCCTGTCTTGTCTTATTCTGATGAAATTATCTGGTCCTGCTGAAATTTCAGGAACAGTTAGAAATCCTATCGGTTCCATTTCCTGTCCTGAAATACTCACTATCCAGATATATCGTCACTGAAAACGAAAATCAATCGGTTCCATTTCCTGTCCTGAAATACTCACTATCCAGATATATCGTCACTGAAAACGAAAATCAAATTAAATTACTTTAAACGGATAAACATTATTTCAAAAGTGAAAATTTAATTGATTTCTTTTTTGGCTCAGATTTCCTCATTTGAACTATTCCTGGACCAGCTGTAAATATTTTGAAATCGCACGGCTATAAATTTTTTGAAACCTTTCTTGTGAAATATTAATTTTTTATAGAAAAATTGCTTTTGAAAGTAAGTAAACTTTTCGATATTTTTAACTATTGTGAAATCATTGTTTGCGGTAAAGGTTTCGATAGAATGGGCCCGGAGGGCAAAAAATGCTGATGCGCATGACACCTTTTGAAGAAAGGGATATTCCCTACAGGTTTGGCAACAAACAAGAGAAAAATCCTCTTCTATATTATACCCTTAACTCCATAGTCGAGAGGTTAAAGCGACTCGTCATTGCCAGTGACCGCGGTTCCTGATAATAGAATCACGGGTTTGACTCCAGGTCCTGAATAACGTTTTGCAGCACAAATATTTTTTTAGAGTGGAAAATTGAGAAAATAATTATGTGATATTTTTAAAATCATTTTATAGGAGAGACAAAATTTAACGACCAAAATACGCAGCAGTAAAGTTTAAATACTCACAGAATGAGTTTTAACTCGGAGGATGGTGTTTTCCCAATTTGTAATTAAGTCGGTGTCTTTTGAAACGAGCCTACGGCGGCGGCGTGATGGATGAGAGACGAGCGAGCGGGTTGGAAATAAGGGAAAGAAAAGTGAATTAATTAATGAAGTTAAGTGCTGCTGTGCGCAGCTAGTTCAGAGATTGCCCTTCTCGCCCGTTCTCTCTCGTGCGCGCGTCTTGAGGGACGAGAATTAATTCGCGCGCGCAGCTTTTGTGCGATTCCAACCCCCTCCCTCGGCCGCCCCTGGCTGGCTCATCCCTCTGAGCCAGGGGTTAATGGTGTGCAAACAAGAAACTCATTGACAGCCTCTTTAAATCTCCCGCTAATTTGATTACAAACACGCTCTCTCTCGCTCTGCATGACTCAATTTGCAGAGAGAACGGCGATTAAACATTTTCCAGGGGTTAGTTTTGCTCGCAACCCCCCTCGCGCTCAGTCAGATTGCGGCGCATTGAATCAAAGCTGCGCTGCTGCGAGCTTATTGTCTACGGCACTTTGATTGCCCAATATTTTGTTCAGTCATTCCTTTATCACCACCAATTTTCGACTGTGTGTACATAGCACGCCGCAAGCTCAAATTTAGCCAAACTTTCGTCGGCGGGGATTTACATTTCACCCACGCACTTCCTGCTGGTTTTATATCGCAATAAATCTGTTTTATGATTTTCAAAAGAACAAACATGCTTTTAAAAATCGATAAAAACCTACACGAGCAATTATAATAGACAAAATACTTTAATAAATTTGAGCATTTGCCAAAATTCTTATTACCAGTTTTATAAAACAAACTTTGCGATTTCTCATATTATTTTCGAAAATTTCTCTTTTGCTTTTAGGTTAGGTGAAACAAAGCTGCGGTGGAAAACCAGATAAAAAGCTATGTAAATCAGTTTGAAAAAGTTATCCCAGGATTGCAGCCGCGGCAGGGTTGATATTTCACGTCAGTTTTGTTGGAAAATTACTCGGCGACACGACGCTGCGCCGACTCGCAGTGCGAAGCGTCAAAATGATTAAAACGCTGTCCGCCGCCCCAACTGCGTCGAGCCCCCCGCGAAGCAGTGCAAAATATTAAACGTCAAATTCGAGAGAGCAGGTCCAAAAACAGGAATAGGCGACCGCCGCTTGCCGGAAAGGACCGAAAATGAAATGCACTTGACAATGTGCAGTCGGTGTGACATTTGTTTTCCCATGCACTTCCTGCATTAAACAAAACCTTCTTTATTATTTACTTCATGGTTCTTCATGCTCCAGTAATGGCTTTAACAAGTAAATTTTGCATGATTCCTCGGTTATATAAACTTATTATTCGTTTATTATTTTTCTTTTTAAAGTCATGTCATGAAAAAATTAAAAGAACGGAATTCAAAAAAAGAAAAGATATGTATATTCTAGAAATTAAATGTTTAGCTTAATTTTCGCTCCAAAGAATAATTAATTGCACCGAAAATAATAAAAATTTCACCCTTTTCATATCTGAAAATGACAATTTTAGCCTAAAAACATGCCAACTGGTCCAAAATATCTAGCTAGATATTCGTTCCAGCTATTTTGTCAATATTTGGGCTATCAATTTTTTTTCATCTGTAGATTATTAAATCGTATTTTTTTCGAATCATAATTAATTTCCAATTAGTTGAAAATTACAGAATAGCGTATTCCATATTTGAAAATTGCCCGCTTTCATTGATAAAATTGCTCATCACAGCAGCTACCAAACTTATTTCACGGTGATCCTTTTAAGCAGCACAAAAGACCATGAATTTTACGATAGTTTTTAATTTTCCGAAAATTGATATTTTGTGGCTGGCAAGGGGGGTGAAATAATAAATTTGCAGTGACGCAAGTACCCCCGTTGAAATCTCACTGGAATTCATCTCGAGCTCGTCGGGCTAATATAATTTAGAGGCGTGCCTGGCGGAGGCGCGATCGCTTCTTATTTATTGGGCCGTGCTTGAGCAAAGCATCTTTTCCTCTCTCTAGCTCGCTTGCTCTCATATACGCAGCCTATGTGAGAGCGCATACTGGGGGATTTTTATTTATTGTGCGATTATTTATTCAATTTAAAAGGAAAACAGAGCGAGCAGGAAAACGGCTGGCGGGCGGAGCGGCAGTTCATTTGAAATTCAGCCAGAGAGCGAGGCGGAGAGCGGACAAATCGAATTATGCCGCTCGTCGGAATCAGAATAAAATAAGGCAAATTGAATTAGCAATGATAAAACACACGCCGCGGATAAAAATCTCGCCCGCCCGCTCTCACTCGCACACGCTCCGCGGTCAATTTACCGCTGCCGCTTTTTTGTTTCTACCCCTAGCTGCTGGTTGTGCACCCCGCGCCGGGGGCAGCAACCAGGCAAGGGGCGCAAACCCCGCGGCAGACCGACCGACACCTCGCTCTCCTTTTATTTCGCCATATAACAACACGCATATACAAATATTACAGCGTTGACGCGCGCGGGGAGATGTAAATTTTATTGAGAGAGTTTAATGAAGCGCCGCCGCCGCCGATCCAAGCCGGCTCCGTACTGCGTAAATGCGTCAGCCAAGAATCCATTTCCTAAATTGACGCCGCCGCCGATCGTTTTCATCTGTCTGCTTCTCTCTCTCTCTCTCTCTCTCTCTCTCTCTCTCTCTCTCGTCGCTGCTCTACGTGAGCATTCACTCTTTTGACTGAGAGAACTTTATCGACTGACACGGCTAATTAAACCCTCTCACGGTGGCTGCTAATAAAATTTGCACGGGCTGCTTGACAAATTTAGCTCCGCTAACTCGCTCCGCGCTTTTCTTGCTAATTAATTGAGTTATTAATTTTCTTGTAATTCGCCTCGCGACTGCAACGACCGCTTTTTGCTGCCGACTCTCCGGTTTAATTGCGCTTTGTCAGTCAGCTGCGAGGAATGTGAAGGCGGCGGAGAGCGAGATAATTCCAGCAGGCGAAAATTACTGGCGAAGCATTACTTGAAAATTAATTGGAGCACTCTCGAGCTTAGCTTTTGAAATTATACAAGGCCTATAGTGAAAGATTGTTGCAATTTTAGATTTGTTTGCCACGTTTAAGAAAATTTCTCTCTGTTAAATTAAATTAATTAAAAATAATTTCTCCCCTTTGCAACATGCATTTTCTTTGTGTTGAAATTATTTACTACTTTTATTTTATTACATTTTTGTTTCTGACTCAAAATGCTCAAATAGCTCAACGGATAGGGAGGTGCACCAGTGCCGACTCGCCACTTGCATATTTTTGCAACTTTCCAGTGGCTTAAGTGACAAATGAAAAAAAAACCTCGGTGCGGGAGGCGAAAGGGTGGCCACATTGGGCCCCATGCTATCCGCTCGGCTGTGTTATTGGGACCCAGTGAGCTCAGCCCACGGGATGTGCGGAGCAGAAGTTAAAAAAATAAAGGAATATATATCAGAATAAATATTAACTGAACTTCAAAATGGCCTTCATCGTCAACTGTAAGCAGAAATTTGCAGTGATTTTTAAATAAGCTTTAAATTATAGAGTATATATTTTTAATTATGTTGTGGTCAAGAGATTAAACATCTCTATACTGTATATTTTATAAAAAAATCATTAATTTCCATTTTTTAATATAAATAACCAGTTGTTTTTAAATAAATTATCTTTATTTTAAACACTTGGTAAATGTCAATGAAGCACGTGAGATTGTCATAATTGTCGGGAGCTTTTAAATGCAGTTTCTTTATGAATTATGGATGCAACACACCAGTAACCGAAACTAGAAGAGCAGGACCTTCTCTGTAGAAAAACGGCAAACAGCTCAATACACACAGAGGAAGCTACATTCAATTTCTCCAGACAATATCAATATCAGACACATTTAAAAGAAAACATATTTTTTATATACATAAAAGGGATATTTTTTCAATTGCATCATTTTCTATAATTCTAGCTGGTACATTTAAATTAAATTTATTTAAAATGCATAAATCGGCAGGAAATTTATAAGCAAGCGGAAGAGAAAAAAATTATCGATATTTAAGTTAATAAAAACACAAACACGTGAAAATTGCATCAAAATAACTACTTTGAACAGGTAGCAGGTAAATTTTGACGCGTTTAAGTCCCTCTAAATTTGCGAATATTAAAAGGCGATATTTAATTTCTTATTTTGTTACCACTTGACACATATTAGTAAACTGGTTTGAAAAAATACATACAAGAAAATAGGGAGGCAAGAGCAAGAAAGGATTTATCTGTCAAATCTCTCTTTTACCCCAGTATCACCCTCGATTATTTTTGTGCGTAGCCCCTTAATTGCAATGAGCGAGACAACTGCTTTCACGTCAGGCAGTAATCAAAGCATCAGGGCGTGTGTGTTTTGATTCAATCTATTTGCTCTTTCTCCGCGTGCTGTGTGTGTGTGTGTGACTTTGGGGAAGAACAAGAAGTTGTTCAAGAAAGCAAGCAGCGCGGCCAATTCCCAGGGCGGCAATTGCGTCGAATAAAGCTGCTGCTGGAGAGAGACGGAGTGTGCATGTGTTGGTGTGTCCACCCCTGCTCGCGGCGCGTATATGTACGCGATAATAACGCCGGCTCACTCCAAGTGATCCGTTCAATCAGCATAAATGGATTACACTTGCTTGCACGCGCATGTCCCCCGCCACCAAGATTTGATTACGCTTCCGGCCTGCCGACCCGGAGACCGTTCTTCTGAGCGCTTTTATTTACGCGAAAATAACAAATGCTCGATAAAGCAACCCTTGGGGTGCTCCCTTCCGCTGATTTGCACCCACTTGATTGCATTAAACGACGCAATTAGCAACGCCTCCCCATCTCCGTGTGCATTTTTTGACCGACACCGGCCGCGTTTGTTCTCGTCCGCGCATGCAATAATTTTGAGGCCATACACGATTTATTGTTCTCTTGTTGCAATCCGAAGTATATATCTGCCTCTGTGTCCCATCAATTGCCTCCATCATATATGGTATTGTATACAAGCATAGTGCGTGAGAATTTGTGTCATTGATTTTGTGCTGAACGGCTAATAATACTCGTGTGAGCTGGACGTTTGGTTAAATATGTTAAAAATACCACGCGATCATGTCTCTACCTACATTATTGAAGGTTTGAAAACGCCTCCTGATGTAATTAACAGGACTGGAAAGTGGCAATGCTCTTTTAATCCCCTTTATGTATAATGTATTATTGTATTTGACTACATAGAGTAAGAATAAACAAGAATATGTGATACATAACAATGAAAATTATATATACATAGTGTGCTTGGTTTTTAATGAAGAGTTAATCAAAGTTGGAGCTTTGAAGTTTGACAAAAATGTGTTTGTATGTGCGACCGCAACAGTGATAAATTGTTTGCAAACAGCCAGGAGCATTGAATGCATTTAAAATAACCAAAATATTATAATCTCAAATAATAAAGTGCCATTGTCATAGAATTTTTCTCCAATTTGATTCTGGAATTGCTATCGGGATAGAGAAGGACACCACAATGATGAAGCTTAAGAGATTAATTAAATATTTATATAAGTTAACGAGAACCTGGATTCATATTCAAGGCACAAAATTTTTTTAAATCATTCGCACCTTAATATCAGTGGTAGACATTAATTTGTGTCTGTAATGTTAAAAAGTTACGAAAAAATTAAGGGTTTTGCAGCCATGCTCAAAGAGTAGTGGCTTCTAATGTTATGAAGGAGCCCTCAAGTGAAGATTAATTATTAACCTATTTTTTGTGTGAACCATACTATCTTTTATAACCTTTTCATAGTATTTTTTTTCTAAATCACCATTTTAATCATAGTTAACAAAGTTAAGAAAAGCAGTGTCATGAAAAATATCAGTTTCACTTTCGCGTCGTGAAAGAGTGAAACAATATGCCACCCGCACGGTTGAACTGGTCTGCGGCACAGTTTCCCTCTTCCCTCCCTCTTCAAGGCGGACTTTGACACTTTAAATGTGTGCATGCGACCATAATGTATTTTTCTTTATAGTTTACTCTTTACCATATCATCCCTTAAAAATTGTAGTCAGTCGAAGTTTGGTTTTAAACACTTATACGGTTAAATCGTTCAATTAAATTGATAGATTTTTCGGTATCGCTCTTTTATTAAAAAAATGAGATCCTTTCAAAATCCGTATTCCCATGAAAAACTTTTCGTATCGCCAAAAAATCAAAATTATTTTGTTGAGACGCTATTATTATTATTAATCATTTTATTGGACACCATCGGTGTATAACTTAATTGCAGTTTCGTTTCTTATAACAGGATGCTTGGGATAAAGTTAGAGGTTTTTTGACACAGTCCAGTAAATGGTACATGCTATTAAGCGAAGAATCATGATTCTTCGCTTGAGACGCTATTAGACACAACAAAATAACAGGTTTACTCCAGACCAACACTGAAAAACATCCTAATGTTGCTGTATTTCTAGCCATAGCCACCGATTCGTTATCAGAAATCTAGGTTCTGATTTCCTCAAAAGTTGAACCACGTCTGTAAGTTATGAGTTACTTTTTATTATTGCTTCAAAAATAATTCCCAAGAAAGTGATCTGATGTTAATGTACACCTCATAAAATATTTCGACGGTATTCTTAGATCTTAACAATAACAAAGATCATTTGAAACTAAACATTCAACCGCACAAAGTTGACGATTTGTTGAATAATTTTTAAGGACGTGAAAAATCATAACTTCATAAACAAAATTTAAAATTTGCTATATACAATATTTGTTTGTTCCTATTATCTATTTGTATTTATGAAGTCATCCAAATATTAATATTTTGGGGAGGAACAAAATTGTTTTGTAAAAATCATGTATCATGTTTCACAAGTGCTGAAACGATATCATATTTAACCACAAAATGGAATCTGCATGATTTGCGACACATATTTATTGCTTCCTTTTATTTCGCCGTGAACCTATAGTAACCATTAAACATAGCGGTTTCTCTGATATAAAGATAAAACGTGTTTTTGTGTAAGCCCTTTCAAATAGTAGAAAAAGTATTTACAGCTAAATAAATTAAATATAAACATAAAATACGTCGTTTACAATTATTTTTACTCTAACAATTATTTCCGTTTTATTTTTTAATTAATTTGACACGCACTACTCTTGCAAAATTAAATTCTCTCACCTCTTCTCTCTTGTTGTGGTTCAGTCGTCGGCGCCGTATCGGCGTCGTGCATTGTTGGCGGTGGCGTCGACGCGGAGGCGGCGCCGTTAGGCCTGCCGTGGGCCCAGGCGGCGCCGTCGCTGACGTTGCTACTGGCCGGGCTGCTGCGGAGACTGCGGGGACTGCTGGGTGGGCTGCGGGGCTCCTCGGGGCCCGGGTCGGGGCCCGCCTCGGGCCCCTGGAACGACTTGGACACAAACTGCGTGAGCTGCTCCATCGGCACCGACCCCAATTGATTTGCGGCAGGCTGGCAGGAGCCGCGGAGCGCGCGGCGGGGGCGGCGCCACTCGCTCCGCCCCCAGCAACCCCGCGCACGCACCCCTGCCCCTCGTGGCGCCCGCCAAAGCCACTCCTGGCCGCCGCGTGCCGCAAGGGCGAGATTCCTCGGCGTCGGCGGATCGGGGGCGGCGCCGAAACGCCTCTGATGGACTGATCCCTTCGCACGGCCGAACGAGCGGGCAATTAATTCTCTTAACAGCCCTCCGATTAATGTGGCCGATTTCGGGGACTGTGCGCGCTTAGACTAAAAACTATAAATGGCTGATGGCACACGGCTGCGCGTCGATCCGTGCGTTTGCCAAAGCCTACGGTGAGCGTCATGTTGTTGTCAGGACATGCGTTTCCCTTCATGAATGCTGCGATTAGATTTTAATTTAGGTTGTCAGCATTAATCCAGTATTTGCTGCCATTAATCTGTTCAAATGCTTTTGCATTAGCATCTGTTGTTTATTTGTGTAAAATCAGTTAAAAATTATATCATTAAATATGGTCATTATTACCTAAATTAGATAAAATTTTTATTAATTAAAATTAATATGATTTGTTGAAATTGAAACGTTTTACACTTCATAATATATATGTATGCCGGAAAATATTAAACTGTTGCAATGGACAGGGAGTATGGTTTTCTATGTAATCTTCTGTAACGATTGAACTCTTAAATTTAATTACTTGCACATTTCGTGAATTTATGAAATAGTGCTTCAAATTCTAAACGGAAACTATTGCATGGTCCGGATGACAATTTTGACCCTTGCCAAACTAGGAATGTGTCCACGTGTCCAGATGCTATATTGCTGCAAAAGGCTAGTGTAATTTAACTTTGATCTGAAAGTGCATGACTTTTGCTGAAGTTTTTTTAATATTGTGACAGAAAAATATTTTGTATTATTTAGAATTTTTGAGTAAGTCTACGAATGTTTTTGAGTATATATCGAAGATTTGCTACTTTAAAACTACATTGAACTGCACCTCTCTATATTGCATTGATTTTTACCATTTTTTCTATTTTTGTCATTCAGGTATGTACAAATGGGGCAAAGTTGCTCTGCTGCGGCCCACTAACGATACTGTAATTTCTATCTTAGAATGGATAATAATTAATCACAATAATAGGTAAGATTTTCTCTAGATTAACAGATTTCTTCTTAGCATTTTTTAGAAAATTACTGCAATTAAATTTTATAATATAATATTTAGCGTTTAACACAAAAGCAGTTTCACAGTACGTTTAATCAATTAGTATGTGATATTATTTATATAAGAAGATAGATGTGCTATTTTTTCGAGTACTTCATACATTATGAGTAGTGCCACATACACGTCGGGAGGAAAGGTGCGCTCCAGTGTATCAATGAGGGAGCATGGAAAAGTTCAAAAGCAGCGACTGCGTGCGCGCTCCTCTCTCTCTCTACGTGTGTGTTTGCACAACGTATTTTATTCGGCGCTGCAATTCGATTAGAGTAACGAGTAACTCGATTACCTATTCATTCTTAAATCAGTTTAGCTAATCGTTTAACATGCTCACGGAAAAGGGATAACCTCGTTAGCGAAGGGAGCAATTGTCGTGTTGGTCTGTGTAAACAAGCATGGGCGACCACGCAGCCAGCGCTCAGGCAGGCAGCAGCGGCAGCAGAGAGGCGCGCAGCGTGTGCTGTGCACGCTGGAGCTGACTCCCCCGCCCGTTTGCTCGAGTTAGGGCCCAAATTAGGTGGAGCATCGCTCTAATGCACTTAGCTGATCAAATCAGTCGGGATAGGCACGGCATTATATACATCTCTCTCCGGCTCGGTCCTCTGCTCTTGCCGGTGCTGATTTTCGAATGAACTGAATTGCCATTTGGCCAGAATGATTTTTTCCAACGACCTTTTTCGCCGTAAAATAAACAGTGTAAGATACTTTTTTTGAATTTTATTGAAGTCTTGAGCTGTTTACAGCGTCGCACGGGGCAACATCGTAGTCAGCATTGATTCCATGAGATGATAGGAAAGCAGAGTTTTGGCAGAAATATTGCAGGAACTATTTGGTGCGGTGAACTCGCCAGGTGAGCTCTGCCCCGCTTATTTCTTCCATCCGCCGTGGCCTCCGGAGCCGCCAGCATCACCTCCGTGCGCGCCAGCGGCAGCACCCGCAGCGCCCTCAGCAGCGATCTGAGCGCCGAGCTTGGCAGCGTTGGCGGCGGCGGCGGCGGCCAGGGAGGCAGCGCGATCAGCCTGGGCCTGGGTCTGGTGAAGGTCGGAGATGGCAGCAGCCAGTTGGTTGGAAGCCTGCTGGGCGCGCAGCTTGGCCATCTGAGGGTCAGAAGGGGATTAATGGAAGCTGTACGTGTCTTTCAAAATAATTTGATTTGGCAGCAAGCGTCAGGGTTATTGGGATTTGGTAATATTTCTTGGACACTTACGGCAACCATGCGCTCTTGGGCTCCAACCTCCTGTTGGGACTCACCGGCGGCCTTCTCGGCAGCGTTGGCAGAGTTCTGGGCAGCGTTGAGGGCAGCGGTCAGGGAAGCGGTCTGCTGGTTGGCCTGTTGGGCGGCCTGCTGAGCGGCCTGGGCGGCACGGTTGGCCTGGTCGAGCTGAGCGATCTCGGCGCCGATCTGAGCTTGCGCGTCCTGGGCAGCCTGGTGGAGGGCGTTCACGATGGCCTGCTTGCCGGCGAGGGCAGCACGGGCGGTCTGGGCAGCCTGCTTGGCGTTGGCGGCCAGGGCAGACTTAGCCTGGTAGGCGGCCTGCTGAGCGGCCAGGCCCTGCTTCTCGATCGAGGCGTGCGCCTGGTCGGCGGCGCTGCGGGCGATGGAAGAAGCTGATCCGCTTCCGCCGCCTCCGTGTCCACCGCTGCCTCCTCCGTGTCCACCGCCACCGCCGCTGCCTCCGTGTCCACCACCGAATCCACCACCGAAACCGCCGCCGAATCCGCCTCCGAAACCGTGGCCAAAGTCTCCTCCAAAACCGCCGCCGCCGAATCCACGCTTAACCTGTCAATGCCAAATTGGTGTAATTTTCCATTAAATACTATTTTTATGAGAAACTTACCCTGGTGTCCTGAGCAAAAGCGAAAGCGGCAAGAGCTGCAAAGGGAAAACGGTTGTGCATAAGATTTGTACTCAAGCTTATCAAGGTTCTGATATCTTACCCACGAGGGCGAAGGTGACAATCTGGAATTTCACCATAGTGACCGTGGAGGTTTTGGACTGAGACAAAAGTTCTGTGGAAAATCAGATTTTTCCATTTCAGTATATTTCAACAATTTGAATAAAATGTAAATTGCAAAAGTTTGATAAAGACTACTTTAAGGCAGCGTTGGCCAGGCTGGATATCTCTTACCCTGCAAAATCCTGCGAAGATCTCCAAGTGCTCCAATTGCTTAGAGGACCTAAGAGATGAGGTGAGCGGAATGATTTGACCATCTACAGGCTCAGCATTTATACCCGAGCTGGTGTATCTGCAGAGTGGAGGAAGAATTGTTCCTTCTCCCGACGAAATCCATTCAAACAAAATCCTCGTCGGGGGTTTTGGCGCCCATTTGTTTGCTTCAAATCAAACTTTCCTCCTCGTGGCCATCGACAATAATTGCATTAAGCTGCGATTTTTTCCGCTCTAAGCCAGCGTGAATTTACTGGAAGCGAGAAAACCACAATAGCTCGCTGTCCGTCGCGAACACCGTGGAAGCAGACGTCGAACTCTATTTCGCTTCATGCTGTATGGAAATTAGAGAGAATGAATGCATCTCGCGAGCATCATTGTTTGTCTTGCGGCGAAAAACCAGACTCCGTTGCAAGCCAACGAGCACATTAATTAAAGCGCAGAAATCCTGTAATTAAAACGTTATAATATTTTAAAAGTGTGTTTCCGCTTATTTAACATTCAAGCAGTATGTTAAATTATTAATTTTTTCATAAGATGCTTCAAATAATTTAAAAGATGTCTAATACATTGTATCGTGTTTTAAAATGTGCTAGCATTTTATTGCAGCTGCAGTAAAATTACACGCATAGATTACTCAATTTTGGTCAAACTACCTGCTGGTTCTCTATTCATGAAATAGAATTAAAAATCTCGTCCGCTGGAGCCGAAAATAATAACAGCTGAGACTATATTTTAAGTTTCAAAGTTTGATCAAATATTCTGCAGTGTGAACACTTTCAAGTCATAAAATCTACTAAAACCTGTATAGCAAAGTTTTTACGTGTTCACCTTATGATTTAACAACCTTTATGGCCACGCTTGATTCCCTGCTATAAACTTGTCCAGAGTTCCTACACTCAGAAATAATCTATAGATAGATGATGCATGAATAAACACAATCGTTTCGGGATGGCCATTGTGACAAAAATGATAATTGAAAGCAACTGCGCACGCTGCGCACGTTCACTCTTTTAATCTGACGGTCAGTATCAGTGAGCGCAGTATTTAGTGCGCATCTCATCGCTGAAAAATAATTCATTGTTTCTCATTCATTGTTCTAGCTCTCGGCAGCGGCAGATTGGAAATATAGCCGCTCAGTGCGCACCTCAAACAGATGCCGTCAAAGGAAGTCATTTTAACTGTTGAAACTGTGACAGGGAGCGAGTGGACTTTGTGAGAAGTAATCTCTCAAGTGATCACCAGACTGATAAAATGAAAGGTTGCTTCAGGTGCTGCTATGTGCCCTGAAAATGTCAATTCTAAATATTAAAATCCGATTTCGGTGTCATATTCCAGAAGCGATTATTCCAATCAATCAAAATTGTCATGAATATTTTGGAAATTTTCTTTTTTACAATAATGTGTCACGACTTATAATATATTTAAACAGCAGAAAATCTTCACGGTGAAAACAAAGATGGAAATAATTGTTTTTGTAATCTGTCACGCTTTTACCATAATCATTGTTTTTAAGGAATAAGTGGTTCTTTTTTCTAGCCTTTCGACCCAAACCAAGATGCTCTCTAACGCCTTTTAGGTGAAAATATGTTAATAATAAACTGGTGCTTTTCGCGCTGCCAATAATTAGCTTTCCTCGCTAAAATGAATTCAGCCTTTTTTGTCTCTAGTGTGAAACAATTTGCAGAATTTAGCTGGGAATCTGCCGAGTGCTATAATCTTTTTTATTGCCAAAGTTATTATCAAGTCTCTTATTGCGTGTGTGACATGTGCCTGTGGAGCGAGTCGTTGGAAATTATGCTGCCGCGAGGGCATTAATTTTCAAAAGCAGGATTGCGCCAGGTCGACTTCTTTTTCGGGCTCATCTCACGCGTGAGATAATTTCGCCTGCGCGCCAGCAGCAGCAGCACCCACGATTTGCTTAATTGCACACACGCGGTATATTCAGTCTCTCTGCAGCAGTGCGTGTGTGTGTTTCACCTTTGGCGGCGCGGCATCGGTCTCGCGGGTCTCAGTTCGTTTTGTGCAGGTCATGCAGCCGGGCATGGGCGCCTCCGTGCGGCCGCCACCGCTGCTGCTGCTTATTTTGCTCGCCCTCGTGCCTCTGAGGGTGGTTGCCAGGGTGGACATTGTGCCTGCGTTGTTGGTGCACGAGGAGCATTTGCCGCCCATCAGCCACGAGCCGACGTACACGGTCTCGCGATTCGTCAATGAGCTGCTCCAGATGCAAGGCGGTAAGAAAAATAAAACAAATAATAAAAGAAAAATAAATTGTGATATTTATAATTCTTTTTTGTATATATAAAAGGAAGTCATCATTTAAAATATACGTGTGAGCGAGCACCCCAATCGTAATCAGAGAAAATTTTCAAGGAGACTCTCTTTTGCTATTAAACTGATTTTAAATTACAAAAATAGCTTTTTCATATTTCTTCTTTGAATGTGTGGGGAACTATGAGATAAACAACCGTGAAATTTTAACTGCTACCTCTTTTAATATATTCCTTTTATTTTAAAATACACGCAAATGGTTTCTTAGCAGAAGAGTAAGTTTTTTACATGGCGGAGGTATTGGAGAATTAGATCATATTAGTGTTTGTGTAACAGATAACAGCTGCAGCGCTATTTCAATTAGATTTAAATCTATTAATAATAATTCACATTTATCTATCAGCAAATAAAATAAAACCAGAAAAAATCAGGATGAATTTCAAGATTTTTATTCTTTATTTAGTTTGAAACAAAACAGCCCACCTGGGCACGTTATGTTCCACTGACAAGTCGGTCAGATCCGAGTTCTAAGCATAAAAAGCTAAATTTTTTCATTTATTTGTTATCAAAAGCAACGTCAATAGACATTTTCAGTTGTCATTTCTGTATACGCAAAATCTTTGAAGTTTCTATTTGACCTTTATTAGAAATGAAACACCTGGCAGACCGAAATTCTGAAATTTCATCTATTTTAAAATTGACTTTCACGTTTGATTACAACCACAGTTGTTCTCACTTTTGCAGCAGCAATCAGGTTATAATGCGAGATGAACTCCCGTGGCTCACGCATATCAAATCAAAAGCAGGGAAATGGACTGCGTGATCCCCGTGCGCGCGGTGCCACATAACAATCGGTGCGCATCTCAAACATTTCCCACGATTTAATTCGGAGAGACGCGGAAACATTTTTATACGTATCATATCTCTTCTCGAAATTGAAATTCAGTTGCGTAACCAAGTTCATTAGAATTGAAAATCGGGTGACTTTGTGCTTCGCAGACGAAATCTACGGCGGCCGGAACCGACTTGCGGGCACCTTCGGCAGGTACGCTGCCAACAGCGTGCAGGAGAAGTCGGCAAAGCTAGTTGAGGAAAAATCAGCAAAGCTGACGACACAGTACAAGGAGCCTGTAGTGGATGGCAAGAATTTCGGCTCGTACAATATCAAGCGGAAGCCGAAGGACCCCATTCCGACGCCGTTCACCAACGTGCGCATTAACAACAGCTTCCGCCAGCTGCGCCTCCTATTCCCCAGCCACACGCAGGCCATCTTCAAATCCGGGCCCAGGGCGGAGAGTCTGGTTGCCCAGCCGTCCAGCACCGCGAGCAGCAGGAAGAACCAGGAGCAATCAACCAGTGCCTTTGTCACTACCACAAACGCCCCCATCACGATGACAACCACCGCTACTTTGAAGGCAACTACTTCAGGTAAAATGATTATTCAGGCAGTGTTGAGAAAAAACAAATGGAAAAGTAAAATGCAATTTTATTTTAGACTTAAAAAACTTTTTTGCGAAGTCAATAAATAGTTACTTCTCACAAATTACAGGAAAAGTAATAAAAATCCGGAATATAAAACAAAATATTAGCTAACTTTATACGGTGAACATGGGTCAGTGCAATAAATTTAAAATGGGGAAATTAATGGAGACGTTAGATGAGTTTTCACTGTAGGTGCCTATTTTCTACCAGTAATTCGAAATATTTTTTTTTATTCTTGGTAGATTCCAACGAAGGTAGAAGCACATGACGTTGTCAAAATTTTCAGGAGAATTTAATTTACACGCCGAGGAAGCTGTATTTAATTTATAATTAATAAATTTGAGGAAATACAAAGTGTTTCAGAGAATAAATCACTTCTATGGTAGGCAACTAGATCCTACTAAGGAGAACAAATCCTGAGTGAGTTAATTGTCAGATTGCGCAATAAAATCTTACCATGCGCCTTGCAGAGGGTCGGAAAACTACCGCTGAACAGTGTTTCCTTGCAAATATTTTCCTTTTGCACTTTGCAGATAATAGAAATTGCATAATTTTCAGCATATTCAACAGTTGATTTTTTCAAAGACTTGAACTTGACAAAAAGAAAATAAAAATCTTAAAATTTGGTGGCAAAATCGCAATTTTTATCTGAACCGTTTTTACGAAACAAGAAAAAATGTTAATGAATTTTGCTTTTGGTAGAAAATTATGCCATTATATTGGATATATTATCAACATAATTATAAAATATTTTCATTTAAAAAATATTTATTTGAGAACAACATAATGTTTACAATGCATGCAAAAGATTTCCCAGAGCTGAATTTTCAAGTTAACACAACAAGTTCAAAGGTGAAATAAATCCTGAGAACTATTGAAATTTTCCAATCCACTTTATTAAGAGTTGTCGAGAATACGAAACGTGAATATTCAATTTGGCTCTTTCACATTCATAATAAAATTTCCCTCAGATATTTGTAAACGAAGATCAACTTTGTATACATGCCGAAATTGTTCTAGCTTTATTTTTATTACCTTGAGGTGACCCGAGTCCTGGGAACATCTTGGCACGTCGTAATATAATAATTGCCCAATTACTCTCGTTCTCGAGGCGTGCATGCGAATTTCAGCGCCGCGTGCAAAAGCATGTGTAGTTGAGGAGCAGTTAAACTGTGATGCAATTATTCAAACAGACGCGTGCGCTCCCTGAGAAAATTTACTTTGGTCCAAATGATGCAAAATGCTCACTGCCAACTTTCATTTTTCTTTCTTTTTTTTCTTGCAAAACGGATGTGCCTGTCCAAAATTTACATATTCTCACGGCGTCGTGCGTTATCGTCTCAGTTATAACCAGTGTATCTCTCCTCCACACTTCTGTTCTGAGAAACAAAATGCGATATGTTTATAATATTCGAGACGCAAGAAAGTTTTTTGGCCTTCGCTTCAACAAACATTGCGCAGGAGAAAATTGTAGCTTATTTTTATCAAAATTTATGAGATTCACAGTCACGACTCATCGATTTATTGCTGGCTAATTCGATATTTATTGAGCATGTTAGCTAATCGATTGGAGTAGTTCATAAAATCAAATAACATGCCTTTTCAGAGAGGAATGCCGCTTCCGCGGAGGAGGAGAGCTCGAGACCAACTGAACCAGCCAAACTGACTGTCGAAAGTCTACTTGCGGAATTTTTCAGCCGACCAGCCTCGCCGGCTGCTTCATCTTTCCGACTTCCTTCGGCGAATTCAGTCGTTGCCGACCCGACGACGACGTCCACCACCTCCGCTCCAACGTTTTCTAGCACAACCCCGGTGGAGATGACGACAGTCGACGTCGTGGATTTGATTAGAAAAGAGCTGAAGGCGCTGAAGCCGTCGCCGCGTCCTTTCGGCCTGAGAAAGGCCTCTAAGAAGAGCAGCTCGGAAAAAGCCAGTTTTGTCAAGTGATATAATTTATACTTTAACGTTTTATGTAAATAGAAAAATGTATCTGCCAAATACATGTGTACTCAGTTGGCTTTAAGAGCCTTAGATTAATATTGGAAATTTTAGAATGTATTGCAAAATCTGAATGTCATACACCATAAACACACTCTATTGGGTTAAATTTATTTTTGAGAAAACAAACTGTTCTTCGCAAAGTTTATTGGCAAAATTTCTAGAGTGCAGACAGTAATTTAAATAGATATAACCGCTAAAACATTGATTTTTCTCTTACGTAATATAAATACCATATTATGAAAGAAACGGACTCCATAGTATGGAACAACGAACAACCAACCTCGAGTGTTGACTTCTTAAGTTATATGGTATACTGCGCCAGTGAAAATAATTTTAACCATTTAAACACAAATTTTCCGACCTCTAAAACGTCTAAAACTGCATTTTGTGTATGTAAGAACTAAGAACATTCAAAACCTAAAACTGCATAGTGAAAAGGCAAATTTAAAAATGAAAACGTAACACGCACGTTCTAAGCTTTGCCAGAATATTTGCTCCCGCGAACTGGATAAGAAAATATTATGAAAAAAACCTCTCGGTCTAAGAACCTTTTAACGTAAAAAATTCGAGCCTTATGACAGGACGCGACAGCTTATGTATAACAGGTGTGCTTCTTGAGAAGGTTTTTTATGGACTGATGTTAAAATATTGTGCTCTGAACAAATAATATATTATTGTTGGTGTATTCAAGAACACAATTTTCAGTATAGAAAAAATATTTTTTAATTTAACCTCCGGGTTATTGTTATGCAAATGTGAAAATATCAATAAAAAGCGACTTTTTGCCGATAATATAATTTTTGTGTTCTTATAAACTGTAAATATATATCATATTAATTATTAAAAGGGACGTCTGAGAAGTGTTTTTTTCCTATAATGTTTGTCTCGAGTTGGCACCCATTGCTGCAATAAATCTCAATTGAAAATAATAATCAAAGCAGTTTGCAAAAACTTCCTGCAATATTTCAATAGGAGGGCATTTAAATTGTTAATGGATCTCCAGCAGCTGCGGCTGCTGTTGCAATTATCAACACCTTGTTGTTCCGTCCTATTTTAGCAGCTATTTGCACAAAATAAAATGGAAAATCGATCGGCCGGTGTGAAATTATTTCATGCGGCTGCAACACACAGCATCTCAGCAGCAGCTGCGAGACAACAACGACTTTTACTCCCTTTGTGCTTGGCGCGCTCGTGATTAATTCGGAAAGAGATGCGATTTAAAATCGGTCACGGTGGACGTGGCAAGTCATCGTCGCTGCGATTTCCGCTCGGCTGCCCCCAAGCCGAATGATCAATAACGACGAATCATTGCACCGAGAACATCCGTCAGCGCGACGCAACCCCCGAATCCGCCAGACCGCCAGAGCTGACGTGCTGCAAGAAATGGCCTCGCACCAAATTGTTCAGCACTCGCTTTTGGTTCTTTTGCGGTCGCGCTGCTGCTCACTCACCATAGAGTAAAGAGCTGTTCTTACAAAGCGAGTAAATTGTCTCTCACGTAAAAACGGAATCCTGGGCTTCCCCCAGGGCCACGTCTGCATGCACTCTCAATAAAGGGGCAAATTACGTACGTGCAATTTTAGCGTTAATTTGCACCGGAAATAATTGAATAAAGGTAAAAATCGTTGAAATTTAAACTAAGAATTGTGGAAATAAAGAGACACATGGCGGTTTTTAAATCTGACTTCCTTCGCTCCGCCACCCTAAATAGCCGTCTTTAGTGTATGAAGACAAAATTATAGGAAGAATATGGACAGAAACTTTTAGTTGGAAAAGAGTGCTCCTTTTTTCCCTCTATAATCTTTGATTTCTTATATACGTACTGCAAAACTCGTAACAGTTTTCGAGAATTTTCGAGATTTTCCCCAAACAGGAAAGCTTGCCATGTTAGCTTGGATAGCTCCTTGTTCCCTCTCTATAATTTTTTTGATAATAATTTTTTTTTAAATTTCAGTTATATTTACTAAAAAAATCAAAATTAATTTATAAAAAATATTAGCAACTTGTAGAATCGAGCAGAGATCTACGATTTTACTGTGTCGCTCTGCACACTGCTAGCAGGCTCATCTTCCGCTCGTCCCGCACAACTTGCATTCGGCTGGTGGCGCCACTGAACAGGTTGCGGCCAAGTGGGTAACTCAAGCCAAAACAAATCCGTGTCCCAGAACCGCGGAGAGCAGCAAAGAAAGACGTCCGAATCTCCTCTGAGCGGCGACGGCGCGTGTCCGAATGAAGAATGTGAAGAGGACAGCTTACGGACAAGCATAGCAGGTGACCGAGGCTGCGATTCTTTTCGTTTTTCTCCTATTTAAGATCGCCCACCCAACCGAAACGAATGATCTTGTTAAATCAAAACATTTTGCTTTTGTACATAACTACTCTTTTCCTCTTTAGGTTCTTATATTAATTACAAAAGCGTTCCTGACCAAGTTGTATAATTTTTTAAACTGATGTTCATTTTGTATAGTAGGTTAGGAAAGATGCAAAATTATTGTCACCTCTAAAAGTCAATGACATTTAAGTAGGTTAGAAATAATTTGCAAAGCATGAGAGGTGCTGGGTGGCACTTCTTGCTTATTTATTATAAATAACTCTTTAAAGTCATCAGTCGATTTGTGACTTCGTTCAATAATTTCCACTAATGTCATTTTTTATCGCTACATTGTCTTGCGTACACAAGTCATCAAGTGAAAAAAATTATTAAATTTTTAATTGATATAGCATTAATGAACAACATACACATGACATTGCAAACAGATGAATGCAGAAAGTGATTCAAAACAGAGCATATTATGTACACATACAGTCATGAGCTATTTTAGGTGCACACTAACAATAAGCCGCACGAATTAATGATACAGATTTGTAAAATTAATATTCTCCCATTTTTTAAAATTTTAACATCACGGCAACGGCACCAAAATTTATGGTGATTGTTTCGTATAAAATTCATGTTATTTTCTTGAAGAGCTCTGTGGAAAAAAGTATGATATTCATTGCAAACGCGTCACGATTAAAATGATTTTAGGTATGTATTATGTATTATATTATTTCATACACAACATGAAATTCATAATTAATTTTGTGAATGGGGTTTTTTACATCTGGTGTCATATGTTAAACTCTTCTTCTATATCGTTTTAAATTTATTTTTTTGCTCTTTGATTGCAAAACAGGAGGAAAGGTGAATTTAAAATTTAGATTAAATTATTTAGCACATACATACATATCTACAAGCGCCATAATAATCCCACTATCTAAAAGTCACCACAAGTTCTGTATCAATTGATAAGCGCGCAAGTAAACGCAATTGATATCACAATCGCGGAAATGGATAAATTAAATTGGTTTACCTATCAATGTTTTTTTTCTAATCTGTAATCTAGCTGGGCTCACTTCGGCTTTGTCCTCCTGGATAGGTGGACAGGTTCTTATTGTTAGCTCAATTGAAATTTTTCTCACGTGATTTTGATGTTGACCAGAATATTCTTTCCCCTCTACAAATTCGATAGTAAGTCCATAACAAGCTTGACATTGTTTCATAAACACAATTATTTATGTTATTCAAGGTGAAGACGGATTCTTAAACTTTGTTCAGCCATTGCAACGCGTGCATAAATTGTAGATATTTTTGCCACATTTAATTGAATTTATTCGAAATTGTAAATCATATTAAGTCAATTTAAAAATGCCTTAAATACGACATTCCATTTGAAAAAAACACTGTCTAACGCTTACTGCTTAATCATTTGAACTTCTCCCTGGTTCCTGGTTGTGTGCTCTTCAGTGTGTAAATTGTGTGTGTTAATTGTCTGGGTAAATTTATACAAATCACCGGTTATAATTAACACTCCAAGCAGGCCAAGTTCATGAACTTGAGGCGCGATCGTTTTCAAAATATTCGAGTATGATTAAGGGAGGTATAGCTCCTCACATTATTTTTGAAATAACGATACGCATAGTAGTTCCCATGTTCTAAAGAATTGAACTTAAGAAGATGTTTTTCAGCCAATTTTTCTTAAACTGAAACAAAGATAAATATTACATGAACTAAAATAGAGTAAGATTTTGGTATTTTGGTAGGAGGAGGCGGTGCGAGGAAGGTAGCGATGCAGCAGCAGCATCGGCATGCTCACCATCATGCGCACCGACACGTCCATCGGCAGGTGTCGATGAGCGGCAGGTACGAGGGGCGCCGGCCAAAGCACTATGCCGCCGAGTGGGCCCTGCTGTGCACCCTGCTCGCGGGGCTCGCTTACCTGATGCTGCGGGGGCAGGTCCATGCGGCCCACCACTTCACCGAGGCCGACCTCTGGCTGCAGGAGAGCGATCTCCAGCACCTCCAGCACTCCTTCAGCCAGGCTGGTGAGTCAAACTTATTTAAAATTGACCAGTTTGGATCAGTTAGACCTCTAAACACTCTAACAAAAAGGATTAAAATTCTCTAGATCTTTATTTCTGCCAACTGAATTTGGTTTCCAACCTATGTCAAATGCATATTTGAAAGTTTACAACACCAATTTAGGCTGTAAAAATAATACACACAGTAATAAGGGAAGGAAAGTTCAAGTTTCATATTTAACAATTGACAAAATGAGATATTCCCTTTATTGTTAGTTGAATTATGAAATCACAGTTAGATACATTGTGGGAGTACGTCTCTTCACAGCTTGCATGACCTCTAATTTAAAACGAGTGAGGGCAAATTTGCTGCAGTCGGCTGAATATGACGCATTAATGTGACGCTGCAATTTTCTCCTCGTTTGCACAGTGACAAATCAGACGCATCATTTAGTCATATTGACTAAACATATAGTTTGTATAAAAGTATATCTGAGATATAATCGTCTATTTTCACGAATAAACTCACTTATGACACTGAAATTACCAAGGTAAGAAGAGGCGTGGGACATATTTACTCTAACGCAGTCCACCTTATTAATTGTGTAAGAGTAAATGAGCATTGTCAATAAGTGCTTGTTTATAATTTTCCCATTAACTTCGGAAACTATTCTTACACAATTTGTCTCGTGCTCAAATGGTTTGAAGTGGTTGGAGTCATACTATAAATGCATTTTTGACGGAAAAACAACCTTTTTAACGAAAATTTAGACAAAAATATACGACAGTCAAATACTTTGTGTTTAACTAGTTAAAACTAAATTTAAGTGTAAACGGAAGTATGTAAAACATTAAAAAAGCTTATTAATGAGATTGAACGAGTACTATTATTTTTACTTTCAAATATTTTGGGTTAAGAAGAGATTGAATTTCTATTGTACTTCATTAAAAAGCAAATAATTTGACGGATATCTAACATTTCCCCTCTTTGAGCCATAGAAAAACGTGAGTTTTTATCTTCTTGGCATCAAACGACACACACATGTACACTCGTTTTGGCGGATTTTGCACGCGTCCTTGAGGTCGCGGTTTGATGCTGCGGATGCAGGGGGAGGCGCGTCTCTCGCCCTCCCGCTCGGATGCTGCGGATCGATCGACTCTCTCTCTCTCTCTCTCTCTCTCTCTCTCTCTCTCTCTCTCTCTCTCTCTCTCTCTCTCTCTCTCTCTCTCTCTCTCTCTCTCTCTCTCTCTCTCTCTCTCTCTCTCTCTCTCTCTCTCTCTCTCTCTCTCTCTCGTTCTCTCTCGTTCTCTCTTGCTCTCTCGCCGCGTGCAAGTGGCCACCGCCGCAGAGGGGCTGCGTAATTCGCGATCAATTCGCGGTGGCCGCTGCACCCCGACTTTGCCAATTTAGGTGTTCGTCGCCCAAGCACCCTCTATTTAAACTTAATGCTTTCCCTGAAGCGATCTAATTATGATTTGATCGAACCAGTCTAGATAAATCCAAAAAAATTACCTAGCTTTCAACCTTGAAGTGAAAAGTGCAATTGAGTTTGGGATTTAAATGTAAAAGTATCTGGCAAAAAATGAAGATCCATTAAACGATGATCGTTTTCAATAAAAACGAAAATTTAGAAGCGTAACACGTGTCTCTAGCTATAATTTGTCAGTAACTTAAATTTACTTCCAGCCCCCACACACGAATGTTTTATTTAAACCGTTTAGGATTGTTGCGATCTTTTCTTTAAATAATAAAGATATTATTATTATTATTATTATTCAATCTGGCAACTTCTCACGCCATATTGAAACTCGCGTTAGCAAGTAAAAATGCTGATCATAACGATACAGTATTCAAAATGAATTAAAAAAATCCTTCAGGTAACAAGATTTTCTATCAGCTAGGGGGACAAATAATCTGATATAAAAAACGCAATGGTGCTTGGTGTCTTGAATGAATTCCCTGTCGGTGCGTGTTTTTCAAACTTTTACCTTGGAATATACAAACAATATTCACGAATTTTTTCCTTACGTCTTGAATAATAGATTTTATCAACGTCGTCACTCTGCTCCAAGTACATTTTGCTGCGCCCATGTTCCATGTGGAAACCTACTTTGGTTTTGAGACGCAATTTATTTCTAGGCAACTTGCCCGACACACTTGTAGCTTAAGTTGCATACATTCTCCCTCGTGTGGTTCCTGCGTCTAATCTAAACGACTTCCGGGAGAGCGAGCAGAGCGTTTCTCACTGAAAAAAATGAAGGAAGTGCAATAAAATTGGCGGTGCTCTCGTTAAAGGCCAAGGCATCGCCGTTTGCACGCGACTTGGTTCCAGGTTCGTGCCACCGTAGATATAAACAATCTTTATTTCGCCTCCACAAACGAGCCGAGTGGTCAAAGATTCGTATAGTAATCAACGGCGGCGGCTTACCCGTGGGGGCGGTGACGTCAAAGGGTCGAGAGGGTGTGCATGCAGCAGGAATGCGCGAATTGCACGCGACATCCGCCGGCAGGTCACGGCGTTTGTTTTGCTGGCCCCATTATCGTGCAGATCACGAAACGAGACTCCCTGCGAGACGGTCCGTTGCCTCTTCCTTTCATGCTGCATCATTGTGCAATCTTTTCTGCATCGATATCAAACACGTTTTTAGGCCAAACAATTTAATCTGATCGTCATTCGATATTTTGCGAAAAATGCTTTTTGAAAAAAATTATTGAATAAACATAATCAAAATCAGGATGGATGACGATAGTAAATGAGTTAAAGATAACAATTTTATCACACGCTCTCGTACTAGACGGCAGTTGTTTCGGTCCCATAGGCCTCATCAGCAGTACTGTACGCGCAAAACAAAATCCATACTGCAGAGGCGTCTAATTCTCTGGTCATTGAAAACGATTGCCTGCACTTATTTTCGAGCGCAAATTAAATTTTGCCGTTCTGTAAATGCTGCCCCTCGCCCTACTTACGACACGTCTCCCTGAAACGAACATTCACAATCTCCAAAGGTTCCTATTTCAGAGGGAAATTCAACTTCACAACAGGAAAAATAGTTTAGTATAACTGAAATGAAGGCTGTGGGCTGTAACCCAATTAAAGAAGGCCTTGTATTGAAAGTCATTAACATTTGAGAAACATTTATACTAAAATATTTTCCAACGTTTCCTACTCTGTTCTGTTTTCAGCGCAATAGAATTTAAAGGATAAGAATGTTCTGATTTGTTTTTCCTATTGTTTTTTTTTTTTAACACAGATGGCTGACAAATACTTCTTTGCTAACTAATGGCTCAAACCATTAGTTTTTATCACTATGCAAACGTTATTTATATTACATCCATTTTCTTGTCAGTTTCATGGAAGGAAGGCACTACATTTTCGTTAGAGGATTAACGAGAAAATATTTTTCTGACATTGACTGTATTGTAGGACTCTTGCCAATTTTCCAACATAAGCTCGCTCTTTCCAGAGGAAATGAATTGAACCATAAATTGCTTTATGTGGTACTCGCACCACAAAGGCTTAATCTTTATTTATATAGGCATTTATCTGCGCCTTCACATTTTTTATTCGAATTTCATGCCTCAATACGTCATTTCTTCACACTTTTCGGATGCAAGAAAGGAAGGGCAATTACTTAAAAACTACTATCGTTGAGCTTAAAATATAGATCTCTTTTGTCAAAAAATTAATAGCCGAGCTTGAATGCCAAAAAAATCAAATGCCACATTAACATGATGATTTAAATAAAACGGCATTTATTTTTATCCAAATAAATCAAACCAAAATTTCCAGGCAATTTTTTTATCATTTGGGGTCATCTATTGTCGCATTTCATTCTCAAGAGAGTCTTGGCAGTTACATCAAAATCCCATTTGAACCTCTCAATATTGTTCAATGACGTGGGTCGTTTGGCAATATTTGGTGCTGAGCATTGTGTTCCGGGTGGAGATGGTGGCAGCGGTCTTGGCCGTCGTCGGCAGGGCGCAAGATTGGCAGCGGCGGCTGCGCCCCGGGCGGCGCGGCCTGTGCGGGGCAGCGAGGGAGAAAGAGAGCGACAAAGCGGGCAGTTGGTGCTGAGCGTGCGTGCGAGACACCGCCGCCGACTTCTCCGTCCGCGTCCGTCCGATCGAGCGAGCGAGAGCAGCCGCCGCCCGCCCGTCCGTCCGGCCGTCGGCCGCACGCATGGCGGCCGCCAGGGGCAGCGTTGTGCTCCGGTGATGCTGGCCGCCGAGTCGCCCGCCGCCCCCTCCCCGCTCCTTCTTCTCGATCCTTCCGCTCACGCCGAACCCCCTGGACCCCTCCAAACCCCACCGACCCCCCAGCTCCTGCGCCATGCACGCCTCCACTTCTTCCTCAGGTATATATACTGCGCGATTCAAATGCCGCGCTTTTTTATCCTGGTGGACACACGTCGTTTTGGGAAAAAGATGATTGATGAATTTTGCAGATCTGGTATAAAAAAATCGCGCTTAGCAAAAAAAAGGATCTGATCCCTTGCCAATGTAATCTTTGAACTCTGGATTTTTTTTCATAGGCTTTTGAAGAAGTAAAAATTCAAAAATATTTGCTCAAAAGTAAACGCACATTCAAAAATGGAATAATTCAGATTCCACTTAAAACAGGGAGACTCGAATCTAGACTCGGATTTATTACTCAACACTTGATACCATTCTGTTTTTCTCCCTGAACATAAATTATTAATATTAGAAGAAATTCATTTATGTGAGGGTGCATGTTGACGTAATTAAGAAACGGACTTCTTCGTTGCAAACAGTCGCGGTCGCGGTTTCGGCTACTTCTGCATTCGAATTCATCTTGCAAAAAATTACATCACGTCAGTTCATAAATTTCTGATGTATAAAATGCTCAATGAAACTTTTTATCCTATAAAAATCCCCCTGAAGTGCTGCAACTGCGGCCGAGATAGATGAATCCGTCTGTTTGCAACAAGGAGAAATTTCATAATCTCAATCACACCAACATTAATACTTCCTGCTTACAAGTAGCTCACCATGCAAATCAGTCATCAAAACAATCACTTGATTTGCTCTTCGGAACCTATAAACTGGAAAGGAAAATAACCTAACATAGCCATTTCCTGCGAACAATATTTTGCCCACGAAAATATTAATTTCCTAAGAATTCCTTTTTGTTTCGTGTATTCCCCAATCAGTTGGCATTAATGGAAGAAACACTCAAAGGGATTAAAAATGCATTTTTCAAGGAATCGAGCTTGCGGCGAACGCGAGTTTTACAAGGCACCAAACGTGATGCAGAATTCAACAATTCGGCTCGTGTAGAATTCAGCTTTGGCAAATAACACATGAGATTTTCCTTGCGGCGGTGCGTGCTGGAAATTGGCCTCCAACAAGAGCCACCAGGGCTCGTCTGTTCTTGCTTTTCCCCGAGACGCGATATATTATTTAAATAGCGTGCGCGTCCCGATTCGTGACGAGAATGTATAAAAGTTTCTGCCGCCGCTCGCCACACCCTTTGCGTTTTCACGATATGCGTGCTATTCTGTCCGCGGCAGGTATCTCGACGCTGGTGAGCTGCGCGCAGCTGGAGCAGCTGCCCGATCTGCCGAGCGAAGATCAAGAAAGGGTGCGTCGAGCCGCGCGCGTTCTCCAACAGCGGCTCATCCTCAAGCAATGGCTCACGCACCACAACCTCGCCCAACACTACCAAAGGTATGTTATTCTATAGGGTAAAATTATTAAAGGTAATTGTGGGTTTTATGTTCGTAATTTCCCCTTTTTATAGTGCTTGCAGAAACTCACTTCGTTTTGCGTCAAAAACGCGTTCAGTATCTACATCCAGTCAATTTTGAAGCAATTATACACATATGACGTACACACAAATAAAAAATTAACATGAGTTATGACATCGTCTGATTATATGTCAAATTCACACGTTTTAACAAAAAATATTATTTACTCATCGGTGCTTCTATTTCAGAATCACATATTGCCAATTTTTATTTTCTTATTGTGCTAGCTATATTTTAAGTGAGCAAACGTGTTTTTAACAGGCTAGCGCAGCTGGAGGTGTCCGCCCTGGAAGACGTTTACTGGCTGGAGGACGTGAGGGCAAGGCCCGCGTTGGGCAAAGACTTCACGTCATGGACCACTGCCAGACAAGCGCTACCCACTTCCAAAGAGCAGCTCGAAGCGCTGAAGGAAGAGCTCTGGACAGAAGTCGTCAAGACAGACGCTCACACGTTCTGGAGCTGGGGTTAGAATCCATTTATTCAATACCGTTGTGAGCCGCGATAAAAAATTCTGCAGTAATGCAATTTTTCTCCAGCAAGATCTCTTTTGCATGCCTTGGTTGTAAGCTAGCAATTTTCCAGGTGGAATGATGGTAGTCTCGCTGAGCGTGGCTGGCCTGGTGACGCTGGCCGCCATGACGCAGCCAGCGTTGGCGCCCGAGGCCAAGCACACCCTGCTGCAGTATGTGACCGGCAAGTACCTACTACCTGGCAACTGCAGGGTCACCTTCGAGTGGGACGAGCCGCAGGTGGTTGGTGAAACCATGGCCTTCACCGTCAGGGTAAGCAAACCCGGTTGCCAAATCTTGCAGGATTTAAGCTGCTCAAAATTTATAAATTATGGGAAAGTTGACAAAGGCAAAAATATTATCTTTTTGTGTAGTTCTATCAACGCAATGGACAGCCGTATCCAATCTGCGATACAGACAACCTGTTTGTTGAGGTGGCCCAAGGAAACCGAAGAGTGGCTGCCGTGACACAGCTCGGCGGCGCTGATCCTAGCCAGGCGAACGTGGCTGTTGTGAAATTCACCGTGCGTCATTCGGGCCAGTACCGCGTGTCGGTGCTCATTGGAAATTGCCACGTCAAAGGCAGTCCTTTCCTCAAGTGCTTTTTACCAGGTACTGCAGCGGCCAAATATAAAACTTCCCCTCATTTCTCCCACTCGAGCGTGATTCTCTGCCATCAAATACAATGTCGTGCAGAAAACAACACCTCTGTTGTTGATGGATTATTTTGTCTCCATTATCTGTATTAAGATAATCAAATAGAAGAACTCATCATTTTGAAAGGGATAGTTTTCATAAGAGAAAAAATTTCTAACGAGATAAATTGCCACTTTGTGCAAACGATATGATGGTCCTTCTCATTTTTCAATATTTTATTTGGTCTCCATAATTGAATCCAATATCTGCACTCGTTGCATGCATTAGGTCCACCTGATCCCAGCAAAACGATCTTTGTGCGGCACAGCTCAACCGTAGTGTGCACCGCAGATGTGCCTCATGTGCTCACCATAGAGCCACGCGACGAGTTCAACAACATCTGCATGTTCTTGCCTGGAGAAGACCCCACAGATGGCTATTCAGTCCACATTGCAGAGGTCAGTGGATCAAAAAGAATAAATACCATGTGCTCTGATAGTTTGATAGTTTTCTGGATTGGCATAAAATGTAAAAGATATAAGCATTATTATTTTTTCCTTTTTTAGATTGGCTGCAACAAGGCTTTGCCTGAGAACGCTCGGCTTGAATATGACACTTCCAGTCAGAGGATATGCCTTCAGGTTTTGTTTCCTGCTGAAGGATGCTTCCATGCCTCTGTTGCCTACAATGGAGTGGTTTTGAACAATGGCGACTTTGATATCATTGTGCTAAACAGTCAGTACATCGAAATGTCATAAATTTTCTGGCTAAACCTTACTTTCTGCTTCAGAAGCCGACGCTTCTTTTGTGAACAAGAACATGGCCACCAAGAATCACAATATTACTTATGAGGCGCGGCTGATTAGCGTACAGGGGGAAAAGCTGACTAAACCGAAGAAGGTGTACTGTTATGTGTCTCCAAAACAACTGACCATCAAGGAGTTGATTCTCAAATTCATACCAAAGAGACTGGTCACCTTCAGGCTGTGTCCATCCACAAAAGTGAGTTGATCTAAACCGGCTGGCTGTAGACCTAATGTTTCTCATTTGTGCAGTTTACTTTCCTGAGCAACAACAACCAACTGAACCAGCCTTCATTCATCGTAGACGATGGTTGCCAGCCAAAAGTGGAGCTAGTCACTAGAGACAGGAACGTGCTAGCAGCCACTTTCACTCATTTCTTGCTCAAGAACATTGGCGGTTCCGAGACGTTCAAAGACAAGCAGGACTTTTTCTACCACGAAGTCAGAAAGTTCCACCAAAAGCATTACCACGACAAGCTTCCAATGAAAATAAACAGAGAAAAGCTGTTAGAATCGGTAAATAGTATTTTCATAATTTTGACCTTTTTAATTATCAACTCTAAATGGAGTAGAGATCATGATCGGTTAAATTTGTATGCAAATTATTTGAAAACGGAGCAAAATCTACAACACGTTTTTATCTTGAGAGTTGTTAAAATGTCAAGAGCGAAAATATACAAGTTAAATAAAATGCAATCTTGCCGTTATTAAATTTGTATGCTTCTGAAACATTTGTTGATTTTTGCCAATAGCTTTCATGCCAAAATATTTAAATACATTTCAAAACATTTATTCATGCCTTTGCAAACAATTTTTATACACGTAAAAAAATTAATTTCAATCTCTTTTCAAGTCGATGAAGGCGACCAAAGGTTTCTCTGTGGCTGACTGGTGCCGCAACTTTGAGCTGACCTTCCAGGGTGAGCAGGGCCTTGACTGGGGCGGCGTGCGCAGAGAGTGGTTTGAGCTGACATGCGCCTCTTTGTTTGACGCCAAGAACCTAATCTTCTGCGGCTTCTCAGACAACCACCAGGCGCTGGTGCATCCAAACCACCAGCGGCCGGCACATGTCAAGCTTAAGTGCTATGAATTTGCCGGCCGACTGGTCGGCAAATGTCTGTACGAGTCAGCATTGGGCGGCTCCTACCGCCAGTTGGTGCGCGCCAGGTTCACCAGATCATTCCTTGCTCAAATCATTGGTCTCAGAGTCCACTACAAGGTCAGTTTTTTAGCCCAGCTTCAACGACACGTGGACTTAAAAAATTTTGTATTTCAGTATTTTGAACAGGATGACCCTGACTTGTACCTGTCCAAGGTGAAGTACGTACTGGAAAATGATGTTGATGATATGGACATGTACTTTTATGAGGAGGAATACGACCGCTTTGGCCAACTTATCAAGGTTTGACCCTCCAGGGAAATTCTGGATATTTAAGGCTAACGATTTTATTCAGGTTGCAGAGTTAGTGCCAGGGGGGACCAAGATTCGCGTGACGAACGCGACCAAACACCAGTACCTGGACGCGTTGGCTCAGTACAGGCTGGCCAACAATGTCAAAGAGGAGATGGAGGCTTTCCTCAAGGGCCTAAACGAGCTCATCCCAGACAACCTGCTCAGCATTTTTGACGAGAACGAATTAGAGGTACAATTTGCTATGCTTGATGATGTTCCTTCTTTTAATATCTGTCAAGTCAATTGACAAATTATTTGAAATCAGTGCTCCTCCCCGTTTTTACTCCTTTTTTAATCTACCAAAAAAATGGGATTGTAGCTTTTACTGTGTGGTACTGGCGAGTACAGCATCGCAGACTTCAGGGCGCATCACATTATAAACGGCAACACTCCAGAATTCAGGCGCATCCTCGGCTGGTTCTGGACTGCTGTGGCCAATTTTACGCAAGAGGAGATGGCTCGTCTGCTGCAGTTCACCACTGGCTGCTCGCAGCTGCCTCCTGGTGGTTTTGCAGAGCTCAGCCCCCGCTTTCAGATCACTGCGGCGCCAACATTTGGGAACCTGCCCACCGCCCATACCTGGTTAGTACCTCCATTCTTATATATTTATTCACCTTTCATTTTTAAATGCATGTTCTCTAAGTCACCTATTAGAAATTAACCTCTTTTAATATATTTTTGGTTCAAAATAGGTTGAGTTTTTGTCACTGATAAAATTCGTGTGGCATTTTTTGCGTTATCAACAGTATTATTATTTACCCATCACTCTCATTTTATCGTAAAACAACTGCATTAGGATGTTTTTTTGAAAAACCATAAAAACTGCTTTGCAGTTTCAACCAACTCTGCCTGCCAGACTATGAGAGCTACGAACAATTTGAAAAGGCGCTGCTGCTGGCCATCAGCGAAGGCACTGAGGGTTTCGGAATGATCTGAGCAACGGTTATCTCAAACTTCCAGCTACATTTTTATCCTACAAGCACCAAACCAGGATAAGGGGTTGGATTAAATTTGCAAATAAGAAATGTTTACCTTTTTAAACCCTTTCCAGGCTAACCCGTTTGTTGGGTTTCCTCATTAGTCGCTACTTTTAAAAGTCTATTTGCCGTGTCGGATTAACTTTTTGACTATAAATTATATAACTTCCTCCCTCTTGAATATCATTGTCATATTGTCGCTTTACGAAAATCTCACTTCATACTCTCGCAATGTTAATTGTCACTCTCAACCACAATTTTTATGCCTGATTTATAGACTGAGAAGGGAAATAATTAGTGTCCTTTGCCTGTTGGATCATGCTATTCGCAAACATGGCATTTTTTCTCCTTAGTATGTTTCTAAGATTCCGCAACATTTAGCCAATAAATCCATCCATTAAATTTTGCAACGATGACCTTTGAAATAGAAACTCGCTAGTTTGTACTTGTGTGAGGTGACTTTTGAGACGCAACCTTTCGGCATCTAATGGCCAAACCGTATTCAAATAATGAAACTTGAAATGGGCCCTTTTATTCTTGTGACAAGCAGAAAAAAAACAGTGCACTCTATGGTGCATGGCTGACGAATTAATATCAATGAGTAACCCAAAGTGTAAGTAAATTGAAGATTGATCTCTTTGCTTAGTCGTAACGAGAGTCAAATGGAAACTAAATATAAGTTGTTGTAACACAGAGAAGCTAAAATGTAAGGTTTCAGTGCTCTGCTTCGGAGCTTGTTTAGCTTGTGAGTATAGCTTGAACCACCATAGCAGGTTGCATGTCAAAATACTTAGCTTACATTTAATAAAATATATTGAAACGAACGTTTTGTAGTCATGCAAAGTTTTAAAAAGAGACGACAATAAAAGCAAAATGGAGACAACTTGTGGACACAGTTTCCTGCCTAACAGGTTTTGCTCTGTTGATTGTTCTTTGTGGATAATGAGAAATCGATGAAAAAAATGTCTCCCCAACATCTGTGCGCGTCTCCCTGCCTGTTTTTCTCAGTTGTAACACACATTGTGAATGAAACGTCTTGACCTCTGTCTGTAGCCCTTGAGAAGAGCTACACCAATGATAGTTGGGACCATAATCATTGTTGAAATTTAACACAGTTTCCACTCGCTTGATCGATAAGTTTCAATTTTCATTTGGCATTATAATTCCATTGAATCTCACGCGCTGACGCAGCTTACAGCTAGCCAAAATTGAGAAATGTAGGCCGAGAAGGATTCTTTTAGAGCCAACTTTTAAGTGAACTGTAGTGATCTTATGATGTAATAACGCAATTGACAGTTGTTTGTGGATTGCCAAATTTATAGTGATTACGATTAATATAACAAATAGTAGTTATGTTATATTTTGTGAATTAAAACAGCGATTGTATTTGTAAACAAATGTTTTATTGCCCCATCGCCAAGAAAAAGTATTCGTTTTAATTAATTAATGAAAATGAAAACCATTATAATATTATTGCAAATTAACATGAAAAAAATCAACATCACGCAATAGAATCGTAGTCGTCACCAACAAAATTGTAGCAGTTATCAACGTGGTCTTGCAAATCACATTGGAGGAAAGAAACAAAACACATTGGGCATTCAACAATCAACTCATCCTGCAAAATATTCTACATTGAATTAACACGTCAACTGAAAAAAATTTACTTTCACACAAATCTCTCATTACCTGTGGCAGTTGTTGTCTGACAATATCTTCAAGTAGCTGTTGTTGGATACCCATTTCCATATCGTTTTCCTCTTCATTGACCTGAGCGATTTCCATGTTTGGATTTATTCTCCTTGGCTAAAATTTTGGTAGTTAATAATAAATATTTATTTTTTTGTGAATGCGCGGGTAGTACCACTGGCACTGGATGGTTATTGTCTCTGCTCAATGGAACTTCCTGGGCATCTTCGTAAACCTAGTGCATTTTTATACAATTTTCTATCATTTAAAGTTAGATGATTATTTACCTCTGGGTCCCCATTTTCTTCTTGACTGACACGAGCGCTAAAAAATTGTTCCTCAGCAATTACTTGAAGGAGGTGCAGCACATCATGGTTGTTTTCCTGATTTCTGCAGAAATAGTATTATTAATAATGTTAATATCTCCCCAAAAATACAGCACATCGAATCCGGTACGCCTTGCTTCAGCAAAGTGTCAGCTTCTTCAATCAGGCACTGATGTTCTGTCATGACGGCTCTCAATTTTTCTTCAAGCGCCTCCTTATTGCTCACTCCTGTGTTCTTGTCTAGTTCAGCCCTGTAGGCCTCGACCTTTAAGCCACACCATATCTGAAACATATTATAATCATAATAAAATAGCATTAAAACCAGCACAAACATATATATCATACCTGTTTCTCAAGGGTTCCGACGCGCATCTCTTCTTGTTCTATCTTTTTCTCCGCATCATTTAATTTCAATTTTAGCTGGAAAAAGTGTTGTTTTTAAACATGAGCAAAATAATTTATAAATCTTATTTTGTACTTCTTGTATGGTTGCTTCCATTTGTTTCAGCACAGAGCTCCCTTTCTGCTCAGTCTTTTCTCTAGATGCCAACAGCCCTGTCAGCTTTGCGTTTTCGTTCTCTGCGTCGGTCAATTTACTCTTTTCAAGAGTCAATGAAGTGTCCTTTTCCTCCAGATTTTTCTGCATCTATTTTGTTTTCAAATTTGCATCTTGTTTAGCATTTACTAAAAATTTAAATGTTACTTCATTGATGGAATCATGCAGAATTTTCATTTCCTCGTCTTTGTGCTGCATGCTTCTTGTTTTATCATCAAGCTCCATTTTCTTCTGCTTATTTTTTTCAACCAGCTGCAGAAGTATTTTTTACTAAACCACTTAAATTTTATAGTTATAATAACAAGGACAAGTTCGTTTAATTCTCACTCTGCTATAAAATATGCACCTAAATATTATATTAGTTCTCTTACTTGACTGACAAGTTCTTTCTCTAGTATTTTCTGTTGGCTGAGGTTGAACTCAAGTCCCTCAACTTGGCTCATCAGCTATAGAAAAAATCAGAAGTTTTTTTAAATAGATAATTGGAATATTTTTTTGAAGATTTTACTTTCAATTTGTCCGACTCCAATTCTTGAATTTTTTCACTCTCCCTGTCCAACTGCTGGTTGAACTTAGACTCTGCCTCAGATAATTTTTGTTTTAATGTCTCGTCCTCTTGTGTCTTCTGTTGGTTGAGGTTTGACTCCAGTTCATCGACTTGGCTCATCAGCTAGGAAAAATCATACATAGGCTCATTAAATAAATAATTGGAATATTTTTTTTGAACATTTTACTTTCAATTTGTCCGACTCCAATTCTTGAATTTTTTCATTCTCCTTGACCATCTGCTGGTTGAACTTAGACTCTGCCTCAGACATATCTTTTTTCAATATCTCCAGCTGCATGAGCATTATGTAAAAATAATATTTTGCTTAGCTTGATACTTTCCCCCAAATGTGTATTTTGTTTACCTGGCTCAAGTCAGACCGAGCCGCAGACAGTTCGACCTCCAAAATTTCATTTTTGGCACAAAGCTGAAAGTCAATATATTTATTATATGTAGTTTTTTCATGTTTTATTATTAATTTAATATATAATATAGTGATTTTATTTCCGCTACTTTTGATTGTTCCTGTCAGCCACCTGTTAATTCTTTAAATTTAATTTTTGCTTCAATGTGTCTCGTTTTCACTTTTCAACTGAAAAACAAATTATTAAACGATAGCTTTGAGACAAAAGGGATCAACATTTTCTATGCTGTGGAGAGATGTTAATGCCAATAATATATAAGCAGAAGAATTTATATAATTATCTTAATTTCAACTGAAATTTTCCTATATCCTATTTAACGAGAAGTCATCTATACTTCTTTGATGTTGGATTCCAGTCTGTCAACTTGTTCTTTCTCCTTGTTCTCCTGCTTGCTGATTTTTGCCTCTGCCTCAATCACTTCTCTTTTCAATGCCTCATTTTCGCCCTTCAACTGTAAATTTTTCATGGTATTACTGTAAATAAATATTTTATCATTCATTTTTTTTATAATTTACATTCATCATCTCCTCGTTTATTCTTGTCCAATTCTGACCGTTCGCCTTGAATGCAGGGGCGAGTTCCTGGTAAGAATACTCTAGAAATTTTCTTTGATCCTCAAGGAGCTGCTGCATAGAGTCTGAAATTTGGCAATCTTTCTGATTAAAATCATAAAAATATAAGGATAGTATCGACACGGAATTTTTTTCTGGCTTCTATAATTCATCACCTCTCATTTTAATATCTTTTTCCACGATGACCTTGTGGAGCTGCTCGCGAATCTCACTCCCGCCATGTCCCATCATTTCATCCATATCAATGAAGTCATCTAGGTGGTCATAGTCGGGATCCTGACGGCAAGATAAATGCCATAATTATTTTCTCTCGTTCTCTTTTTTTTACTTTTGTCACAAATTTATTTCTAACCTCTTCTAAAATACCAATGGAAGCTGAATCTTCGTTCTGGGAATCAGGAGGATACGAAGGGTATTGTTCATCAATGCCCACATCCTGATCGCTGTTGTTGCTGTCCATCATTCTCGATTCACTTTCTACAAATCCATTGATTTCCTCCATTTTTTCAAATGGGTTCTATAAGTTTGTGAAAAACGGGAGACGAAATTCTTTTATGCCAATTTTTCCTTTTGTTTTCTCAGCGCCCAGTGACAAATATGCCAAAGGAAATAACAAATAATAATAAAAAGTATACATTTCTTGCAAAAGTGATATAGCAATAAAACTCAGATAAAGCCTCTCTATTTGCGAGAAATTTAGTTTCCTTTTCTAGTACAAAGTTTTCGAAAATTTCTCTTATGTTATTTGTTTATTTTGAAATATATATATTTTTATCCAAATTAAAATACACATACCTCGACCCAGCTTGGTTAAATTCGTCTTTTTTAACTGAAAATTAATTGCTCAACCCACACGACACCTCATTTGTAGATAGACTTTTTGATATATGCGAAGTCAAATGTGAAGTCCTATTTTCTTTTTTCTATCTTATCTTTGTTTTATAAAGATCACTTCAGACCAGATATGTGTGTAACATTTTTAAAAGTAAATAAATATATTTTTTTAAATATTGAAAACATATATATGTATGTTAGTTCTATAGGGAGTTGTTTCCGCAGAGGAAAATACATATTAAAATAAGGTTTTTCTTACTTGTGCAATGCAATAAGTGAACAAACGCAACCGATGTTCCACTATTGTTTTAGACAGTACGAAGCCCTAAAAGTTTTACCCAATAATTTTGACTGACACAGAGTGTTCAAGTGCTGGCGATCAAGATAACTCTCCTTATTGCTCCAAGATAAGAACGTCACACATAATTCCAAGATAATTTAACCTAGATTAAATGCGCAATTTTATAGAAGTAATTCAGAGGGCGTAGAAATTCATTTACGATATATTTAAAACTTTTTCTGTTATAAATGTAATATAAATATTATATCTTCAGCATGAATTGGGTGTAGCTTTGAGAGTTGAGTCGAGTAAAAACAAGTCACATACAGATCTCATAAATGAAATCTGTCAATGCTGAAGACCTCATCAAATTATAATACTACGTAGTCTGCCTGCAATTTTTTACTTGGTTTTCTTCAGGCTGATCCATAAGCTATAGTTTATTTCTAGAAGCCACCTGCAGCACCCCAAATAAAATAAAAGAACCACTCGCGCTGATACGCCGCCAAATGACGTATTGTATTAAGCCTATCAGAGCACTAAAAGCTTTTATGGTATCCCAGTTCTATCACTCTAAAATAAAGTTGATTATCTAAAAGAAGTTTCCTCGTCCCAAAATCACGACCAGCGCCAGGTCCCCTACCAGTAAGTATTTCAATGCATGATTTGGCAATGCAGCAACCTCATACAAATAATAATGAATTGATTTTTTTTAACCGTTGTAACTTTTACACATGGGAACCTGGACTTCATAATAAATAAAATTAGAACATCACTTTCAAAGTATATAGAGATTCATTATTTATTACATTATTATCAATCACAATCGCAAGTAAAAATAGTCAAACATCGATAATAGTAACAAATAATATAATTAATTCTATCAGGTTACTAATAAGCAGGGAACTAGAAAAGGTGTCATTCTGAAATCAGTATTGTGTGTCTCTGTACTTTATGGCACCACTTTAGCAGGAACTAATTTAAGCTCACGTCAGTCATAGTTATCTGTCTATGGATACATGTCCTGATCCAAGCAGAGGTTAACATGGTTTTCCAGAGGTTGCAAACTGTTGAACACAAAGTAGCACTTGGGACACTCATACTGGAAAATATTAGATTGTATTAATGCAACAAGAAGTTAATCTTTTTAGGTTAAGGAATTTTGGATTTAGTTAAATGCTGATTAACGAGACGGTAACCATTATCGGTACGAGTGTTTCCATCGGTGAATGAACAATAACAAACTAACACACACAGCAAAGGATTAGTAAAAATGAAAGCGATTAGACGTTAATGATGTTAGAATGAGCATTGATGAATGCTTATGCATTAAAGCTCCAAGCAAGTCTCAACGTGATATTGAAGTGGCTCGACTTCTCGAAATGCAGCATTGCACTTTGGACAGAAGAACCGTTTTGGCTCTGGAACTTCTTCCTCAAAAGGCTGTGACAAAGGTTAGAGTTTGAGCTGAACTTCAGAAAACTGCTATGTCATAAGTATGATTTAAACAATTTGTGAATGAATTGAAAAATAAGGCAAAGCTAATGAAAATTTATTTGAAGCACCTTTGATCTTATATGAAAGGAAATTAATATTGAAAATACTACCTTTGGTTGTTCTCGCGGTTGCTCGAGAGCATCACTCAACCAATGACTTCTTGGTCTTCCTATTGCTGCGATTGTGTTGTAGTTGGTGTGCTGAGTTTTGGGGTTGACGCTGATGGATAAAAAGTGTTAATTTTACCCCTGACGGCAGAAATGGGTATTAAATACTTTGACGCTGATGCGGTAGGAGGGAGCTGAGTTGGTTGTCTCTTCAGAGCCTCCAGTTCAGCAGCCAAATGCTCCTTTTCCTGTTGAACAGCCAGCAACTCATCGGCCAACTTCTCCTTGTCTGCGGCCAGCTTCTCCCGCGACTCCCGCTCCTCGTTGAAGTCCATTTTGTACACTTCAGCCTAGGAAAATAAATAATTGCCAAATTTATAGATCAGATCAAGATTGCCTCTCAGTTAAGCCCAGATTTCTGGCAGTGTTTTATTATCTGCATACCAATCTATAAGGACAATTAAAAATCCTTCGCATCAATTGTTCATTTTAATTTTTCAACAGTTTGTTTGGTCGGCTATGACGAGGGCTATTAATAAATCGAGGGCAGAACAATGGAACCAGGTTACATGGAAGAAAAGAGCGCACGGCGTCATAAAGGTGTCCAGAAAAAATCAATTAATTTTTTTTAGTGTTCGGAACGTTACAAGTCAAGCCAGAAGAGAATTATCAGCTGGTGCTTTATTATAATTACATCATAAATATAAATAACACATAAAAATTTCATGATAATATGGAAGAGAATTATAAAAAGTAATAATATGAATTAGCAGTAGTTTTTTCTTATATGAGAGAAGCAGAGCAGGAGACTCTTCAACAGATACCATAATATATTAAACGTTTTAAATTAATTGATCTAATAAACACCTCTCTAAAAACATCTCTATCAAACCAATTACTGGTTAATTTTAAGAGGAAAGATGCTGAAAGCGTAGTTATTAATGAACCCTGATTTCATTTTTTAAAAGAGCAAGGAAAAAAGGCGTGTAAACTAACACAAATTTTATTTCAAAGTAAAATGAATAAAATATTTTTGATTATAACCATAACCTCTCATACAATTCAGACGAATTCATCTTTGGTTCAAATTGTACCTGTGCTTGCAGAGCGTCAACACTCTGTTCTAGGGTTTTCATTCGCTGCAGCATGGTCGCAGCTTCAGCCTCTTTCTGGTTGGACTTGGTCTCCGCCTGCGACACCCTCAGTTCCATTTGCGCGAGTTGCGAGTCCTTCTGTGCAATCAAGCTATTTTTCTTCTCAAGGGTTCTCTCCTTTTCCTCCAGTACATCTTTCATTTGCAGAATTTCCGCAATCTTATGATCAAGCTGCTCTTTGAACTCTTTGCTCTGCTCACTCTTCTGTTGTGCAGCCAACTCAGCAATTTCATTTTCATTCTCTCTCAGTCGGGCATGCAACTGTGATACAATCCGATCCTTCACGTTCAGCCTGCCCTCCATCTCCTGGAGCTGCTCTTTAGCCCCTTCCAACTGTTTTTCAAGCTCCATAAATGAAGCTGACGAAGGAGCAGGAGCTGCAGGTTGTTCTGGTTCAGGCTTCTTCTGCAAGATATTGCGGTAAGTAAATTAATTCCTTATAAAAAAAAAATTGGAGGCTCACGTTTTTCACATCATTACTGAGAGACATGAATTCCTCAAGCAGGGTTTGGAAATCACTGCCAAGTCTGCCTAACTGCTGACTTGCTTCCTCCATCTGCTGCCTGTAAAAATTGATTGATTTAATTGAAAATTTTATATATTATAATCTATATTTTAATTTAATTATATTTCTTTCATAAGGTCATTGTCAAGAGCAATGTTTTTAAAGTAAAAATACATTCCGATTGATAGAACATTGTGTCTCTAAGGCACTTTAGAGCAGAAAATTACCTTTGGCCCGCGCTGCTTTTCTGCGCTTCTCTCAGACTTAAAGAAATCATCTCCAGTAAAGTTCCCATCTCGGACAATCCTGCTGAAGAGCCTGGCAGTTTTGCTCGTGTCTCATCAAGCCAGTTGTAAACAGTGACAAAGCTGACAAAAAGTCAAGTTTAACCATCAATATATTTTGAGATATTAAAAACATACCTTGTAACTTGTTGTTCAAGGACCTTGAAGGAATTCATAATAGACTCATCATATTTGTCAACAGCAGCGTAAAATTTCTTCAGCTTGTCCTCAGGATGTGGAAGATCCTACACATCAAGCAAGTGAAAACCTTTAAATTGTATTGTAATATTAATTATAACCTTTTCTTTGTTAGTTGTTGTTTTTGGCACATCATGTGACACCATCACAAAACCATCAGCCTGCATTTCAGCCAGCTCTTGCTGCAGCAAATTCACTCTGTGTTGCAGCTCTTCCTTCTCCAACATTTCTGACAAGCGCTTGTCAGCCAACTTCTTTATCCTGATCTCCGCCTTTTCCAGGGCTGCATTCACATCTTGCGCTTGGCAACATTGTTTTTCCAGTTGAGCCACCCTCTGTTTCGACAACTCATTCTCCTATGCCATTCAAAATATTAAGGATTACTCAAACTATGAATTAAAATTTACTGCTACCTTCAAAACTTCCTGTTGGCCCTCCAAGATTGCATCAAGCTTCTGCAATTTCGTCTTAAGTTCCTGGTTTTCAGAGAGGATATTTTCTTGGCTCTGCAGTTTTTTTAAGAGTCCCTCTTTTTCTGTCTTCAGCTGCGAGTCAAAGGTTGAACTTACTATTGTTGCTAGTTTTTTAAAATCCAAAAAGATCTAACCTTCACGATGAGCAACTTCATTTCTTCAAATTTATCTTTATGACTTTTATGAACTTGAAGAACCTCCTCATGCCACTTGGAAAGAGTGTCACACTGCTGCTTCATGGCCAAATTGTTCTGCTGCAGGACCTCTGCAATTTACACAATTAATTAGAAAGGAACATTGCATATGAATAAATATTTATTCCAAAACCTTTCAGTTCCGCATTTTCCTTCATTATAACTTCCAACTTTTTCGGCAAATCCTCTGGATCCAGACTCAGAGAGGAGTTCTGAGGGAAAAAATAACATCAGGGCACTATATTCCCCTAGAAAAAAATCCGTACTTGTGGTACACTGGTCAAGCTTGACATGTTACTTGTGGTTGGTTCATCCACGATGATGAAAGATGACAGACTGTCAGAATTATTGCTGTTCATGCTTCCAGCGTTCAGTGATAACTGCTGGTTGCTTTGGCCATTAACCAAAGATGAATTTGGTTTCACCATGACCTGAAATGCAGATCGTATTAAAATGACACAGCTAAGTGTTCTGTTCTGAAGCTTATAATCCCTATTTCAAACTAAAACGAAGAACAACTACTCTATTTTGCGTGTAAGAAGCATATTTTCAGTTTCATGTCTCTCCATTAGAAAATATATAATGGAAATTAATCTACTTCATAGTACGAAAATATTTTTAAGAAATCCTGTATTATATACGTCATTATGTATGTTCTATCACTGCGTGTATACCGATTGAACCATTCGCAAACCTTTTTACACACAAAATGAAGTTCAATCAAGAAATAAAAAGTAATGCGTATGCGTATTATATTATATAACTGCTACGATTTTGCGATTATAAAATAAAAGTTATAATGTACTTTTCTTCCAACTTTTAATATCTAGGGTACACAAATATGTATGAACTATTAAAATGTAATAATAATTCGTATAATTTATCGGCTCAGAAAAAATGTTCAATCACTTTCAAAGTGAGCATTTTTAAAAGGCTTATAGTTATTAAAGTACATATATTAATGATGGATATGTATCATCAGTATCGGTTATCATAGCTTTGTGCCACATAACGCAATGACATTAAAATATCCTTTACAGCCCGTTAGGTTATCATACTAAGGCAATCGTTCATTTTTGGTTCAGTTTTACGACTTTTACGGGTGTGTAAAAAATAATACATACACCTTAGTCAAATTTCCGTTTCCCGAAGACGAATCCTTACGCCATCCAGCAGAAGTATGTACGGTCTACGACTGTTTGCGTGCGATAGTGCTTCTGGACAGTTCAGTTGGACACTTCTAGCAGGAAGTACGTTGATACTTGACGAAGAGTTAATATTTCTGTCGTTCCTCGTTCCTGTCTTTGTGTCTTTAGAGCCGTAGGCTCGAGGACAGCGACAACATGAAAAAGTGAAAACTAAACCATGGAACATCATACCACATGATTAGAGGAGCGAGGAGCATGCGCAACAATCACACCGTGTTTACGAGTTTCGTAGCCAGTCATAGCAGCAAGCTCCTAGCATTCGAATGATCTTGGTTCTGATTGGAGAGTTTAACTCGGAAAGAGGTCTACCAATCCAGTAACGCAAGCTTGGGGCAGAGTTTTGAAATTGTATATGCGCAGTATATTAGAGTTAAAATTTCGCGCTTTTATTGTGCCTTCTTCATGGCTCATGCTCTCAGCTGCTTCCAAGCCTCCTTCCCCTAATACAAGAGCGAAAATTTTTAGTTTGAGTGAGTTCAGCGTTCAGCAAACAACGAGTAAAAGCAGTTTGAGAGTCGCTGTGAAAATCAGTCATTTCAGGTAAAAATTCCTCTATGTTTAGCTTTCAATATGAATATCTGCCGAGATCATTTTCATTTTGATGCTCTATGAAGCTGAACTCTTTCGCATACATGGGTTTGTGATTAATTTTGCCGACGTAATGTAGCGAGTGTTTGGTTGACGTAGTTCGCCATCTTTTTAATGCTACCGACGGTCGAAAGATATCCACAATCATCGGCAAATTCAATCTCATCTCTGGCACTGATGGTTCTCTTTTCACTTAAGTCAGTTACGAAAGAATCCCTTTTACCTTGTAGTTCGACACTGCGTCGAATTTTAGGCCGTATTTCGGCACACCAGATTGGCCTCCGCGCAAGTATAATGTATAACACCGGGTTATTATTTACACACAAGAGGCCTCGTTTGATATAACGGTATGTAGTTCACTTCGCACTAAGCTTTCGCCTCAGACGACCTCCAAAATCAAATCCGATTTGAAACAAATTTTAAACACTTCCAGAGAATTCTATGCATTCGCTTTTCGGTTTAACTGTTTAGGGTTCGTTTAATACGACCGAGTACTCACAAACATACTCGATTTCTCTTTTTGTTGTGCTTATCAAAATCCTGCTTCCAATCGCGGAAGTAATTCAATTAATTTATTGCCCCTTCAAATTGAGTTTGAACATTATGATTTGGCTTAATGCCCAGCGTCAAATAAATAGAATTCCTGGACTCTCTGCAGCAAATCTACAGTCAAAAAAAGTTATATACTTTTATATATACAAATTGTCCGCCATTTTTAAATGGGATGTAAAGAAAAACGGCCCAGCTGACGCTTGGTAAGCCACAGTATTTGGCGAGATTTCTTCGTTTGACGAATTGCTTGAATTTTTCTGCACTGCCGAGTCTCTTTTCGCATTTTTCGCAGCATTCTCGGCGCCTTTGTTGCGTTCTTTAAATTTTTGTGTCAGCCACGATGGAAATGCTGGGAATGCACTGAATTTCTTCCCTTGTTCTGCAGGATAATTCCTTGGATCGGCAGCAGCGGCAGCAGGTTATTGGCCTTTGGATCTTCAAGTTGATGCGCCGCCTCTGGGGGCGCACTAAAATCTTGTTAGCGCGTGTTTCGCAGCCTCCACAGTTGTTTTCTTTTTCTAACAACCTTATTCGGCTGTGTCCGAGCCACTGTCCTCACCATGATGACGGAAACACATTTGAATAGTACAAACCACACCATGGGTAGCAAATTGGATTCAGATAAAATGGACGACATTGGATGGAAGTCCAAGCTCAAAATCCCTCCTAAGGATAAAAGGATTAAGACTAGCGTAAGGAAACTTACTTTGAAATAAATCAGGGTTGCATTTTCTCACCACCTGTTTTTTCCACCACTGGTTTTTAACAATTTCTTGCATAATCTTTGCAAGAAGTTACTTTTATGGCTTATCACAACATTAATTCTAAATTCTAATGTCCTGCAATAAGATGGATTTTCAACAATATTTTACATGATATTTAACGTTTGACAGTCAAATGAAATAAACAAATTGGTTTACTCAAAAGTTGCTCTAATTTCAAGCTTTTCAGATTGTTATTATAAAAATTATGGTCTTTACCAGTGCGCTGAATTAAAAAAATGCGTCTTATTTGCAACCCTGAGAGAAATGTTTCAAATATTAAAAAATTAAATTTTTGTTTAATTGCAGATTTTTTTAAAGCCTGGATTAATAATATCTTTTTTCAACAGGATGTAACCGACACAAGAGGCAACGAGTTTGAAGAGTTCTGCCTGAAGCGCGAGCTGCTGATGGGCATTTTCGAAAAAGGCTGGGAAAAACCGTCTCCTATTCAAGAGGCCAGCATACCGATTGCATTGACAGGCAAAGATGTGCTCGCCAGGGCCAAAAATGGCACTGGCAAGACAGGAGCCTACTGCATCCCAGTGCTTGAGAATATCGACTCCAAAAAGGAAACTATTCAAGGTATCACACTTAATTCCTTTAGTGGCCGCAGGGTTTCAACTCATCAAGGCCTGTTTTTTAACTTTTAAATCGCAATGTTGGTGTTGGCTTAAGAATATCCAGTATTGAAATGGAAAGTCATGTTCATTGTTTGTATGCCTGGGTTGTGAATGATCTTCATCTGGATTTACTGTGAAATGCACTTGATTTCATTGGGGATTCATTTACAGGAAGAGACTGACACATATCTCTAAAAAATCTATTCATAATATCATTTCTGATTTCCCTTTAAAAATAAAAAAATCTGCTTCTTAACCTTAATAATATTTTCTCTTCAAATGGAGGATGGAGTGAAAAGCGCCGGCACGATCTTTAATTTTTTTATAACAATGTCTAGGAAGTGGTGATCAGGCTTTTGGTGAACCCTTTGCATGAGCTAATATGATGATATCGATTCCCCCTCATCGAAAACAGTCGATGACAAATTCGATACTGAAAAATCTAGTCTTTCTTAAACCATTCCTGAGTCCTGCAATATTTGACCAAGCTTATATTTCTGTCCACAGCTCTTGTGATTGTGCCAACCAGGGAGTTGGCACTGCAGACTAGTCAGATTTGTATTGAGCTTTCTAAGCACATGCACATTAAGGTCATGGTCACGACTGGTGGTACTAACTTGCGAGACGATATCATGAGAATATTCCAGAAAGGTGAAGTTTCCACCACTTAGTGATGCCGTGTTGCTAATGGTAGATTGTTGAGCAGTACAAGTGGTTATTGCCACGCCAGGACGCATTTTGGATCTGATGGAAAAGAAGGTGGCCAACATGGACAACTGCAAAGTGCTTGTGCTTGATGAGGCTGACAAACTGCTGTCGCAAGACTTCAAAGGAATGCTTGATACCGTCATTGCCAAGCTGCCCAAGGAAAGGCAAATTCTGCTGTATTCTGCCACCTTCCCGCTCACGGTGAAGAATTTCATGGACAAACACCTCAAGAGCCCTTACGAGATCAACCTGATGGAAGAGTTGACTCTGAAAGGAGTCACCCAGTACTATGCTTTTGTCCAAGAAAGACAAAAAGTGCATTGTCTCAACACTCTATTTTCAAAGGTGAGCTCTCATTTTGTCTCTGCGTAACGTTTGCACTGTGAAAAGACAGAATATGTTCATATGTGTTTTGCCTTTCTTTTAAATTACGGTGCAACAATAAGTATGATTGTCCAAAGTCATAGCAACGTTTTTGCTATGATCATTTCACCTTTCATACAAGTTTTCTGGTGTCGCCTCATTGGTTAGACCCTGTTAAAAACTGACAGGAGCTATTTAAGCATTTTAAGTTGATCGCCTCTTTTTGCAACTTCTACTGTGAGGCCCACTGTCAGAAGTTAATCCTGATATTATTTTTTTCCTACGCAGATAGATATTGACTTCCGGTTGCGATATTTTTTTCTGATGTTAATTTTTTCCATAGCTGCAAATCAACCAGAGTATAATCTTCTGCAACTCAACACAACGAGTGGAACTTCTTGCCAAAAAGATAACGGAACTCGGTTATTGTTGTTATTACATTCACGCCAAAATGGCGCAGGCACACCGCAACAGAGTGTTCCACGACTTCCGCGCAGGACTGTGCAGGAATCTGGTGTGCTCAGGTAAGATTGAGCCATCTACTTTTCACCAAGGCTGCGTCATTTTTTCTCTCAAATAAGTAACAAACTCGCAGCTTTTAAATTTATTATAAATGATGTATTTTAAGCATTTGAAGTTAATTCTAATGACCTTGTGCTAGATAGTATCTGATTATGCTCTTCCAAAGCACCAAGCTCATTAATTGATTTACTTTGGCTAACTTTTTCCCTTTCTTAATGACAGATCTGTTCACTCGCGGTATTGATGTGCAAGCAGTCAACGTCGTGATAAACTTTGATTTCCCCAAGATGGCTGAAACGTATTTGCACAGAATCGGCCGCTCAGGCAGATTTGGCCACCTTGGTATCGCCATCAATCTGATTACTTACGAAGATCGATTCGCCCTGCACAGGATCGAACAGGAGCTTGGCACTGAGATCAAGCCCATACCCAAGGTATGTATCAAGTTTGCACCTTCAAGAGTTGATCTTATACCAAGTTTCTTAATATTACAGGTGATTGACCCCTCGCTGTACGTGGCCAAGTTCGACGAGCATGGTGACCACGAAGATGGCAACACAAACGTTGGTTCGTAAACGGCAGCTGCAACTTCCACTTTAATCACACTCTGGAACTTAAAAAGCCATTGTTATTTCTGCGAATCTGGTTGAAAAATTGAAGTAGGTGTACATACAAGACAGTATTTGGCAGAACAAGAGACCCATTAATTAATGATACTTAACCGTACAAGCCACAAAAAAAAAACAACCACACATTGCCATGATAAAATCAGATTAATTTTTATACACGGCTACAGACTCACACTGACACACATTTAATTTTATACACATCGTCCGCAGAGAGGGCTTAATTGAAGAGAAGAAAAGTTGAGAACATTCAAATTCTAACGTGGCTTGCTAATGGTACAACTTAGACTGTCAAGTCATTGCGCCAACTGCAATGGCACGAATGTGAAAGCGCGCGCACCTCCAACACTGCGTCGGTACCAATTTTCGCGATTGACGTTGGTGCAAAGAATTGTAAAACTGCTAGATATGTAAATTTATTTTTGTATAATCTGGTGAGGAGAGCGACCCCGCTCGGCCTAGGAGTGAACAAAAGCACAATTTGCCCGACAGGCGTTTCTCGATCATTTTGTGCAATTTCCGTCGACCATCTCATCAAAGCCCTTGGACCTCGCACCAAATTTTCGACGCGCCTGTCCGCCATCTGAATCTGTCAAGCTGGCGTCGCTGGGCCTTTCCTCACCTTGAGAGTGTAATATACAAAGTCTTTCTCCCGTTTGAGTGAACCAACCAGTGGCAAATGCATGATTTATGTCGGTTGGTCTCTTGACAAGCAACCGAGGGAGACAACTCGATGGAGTTTAAACCGGACTGATTGAAAGGGACTCCTGTTGAACCACAAGATAGAAAATGAGTGAAAAAGTGCGTCAAGACTGTTAAATAACTGGACTCCTTTGCGAGAGAAAACTATGAACGGGCGCAAGTGTGGCAGAAGATGCTGAGTGGGAGAATGCAAGCGTGAATTTTCTTTGTGATGGAAGAGCTACCATCTTGTGATCTGGGCCCGAAAATTCAATAAGGGCCATCGCCGATTGTTAAAGTATTCCCGTGGAAAGTAGCGGCCACGGTTGATGGCGATAATGAGGTGCTCTTGTCGGTCGGCGATTTTGAACATCTTAAAAGAGCCGAAAATTTATGATTTACTGGTAAAAACTGCGATCAGTACCTGTACTCGACCAAGAGGTCCCAAGGCAAATACCTAAAATTTGTTTCTTACAAATTTGAAGCCTTATTTCATTGTCTCGTCGATGAAGCGTATTTTTCAACAAAAAATTCAACCAGTCAAAGCAGTGCACTGGAGATAAAGACTCAATCGTGTGTGTGGCCCTATACGATTGAATCAAACTTAAATTAATTTTTCCTTAATTATTAAATTGATGTTATTGACAAAATATTCTAAATTAGGGCCACTGGGGTATTTCTCATCCACAATTTGTTAGCAGGAGGGTTATCATTTTATTTCCTGAACAATTTGTTTCAAGACTTCAAAATTGTACCATTTTTTGAAAGTTAAAAAAGTTATATTTGGCAACATTCCAACATATTTTTGCTTCGAAATACCGAAAACAGGAAAAAAAGAAAAAAATTAGCTTCTATGTGAAGAGCAAAATGCTTCACTCATAAAATTATCTTCTATGTTTTACATCAGAATATTCGCATGTGATATTTTATGCAAGAAATGTTTATGGTGTCAAGCTGGCCATTACTTCCATGACATCTGAATATTGGCAAGAAAATTAAATTGCTCTTTACATATAACCTACTCCACTGTTTTTATTCTAATCCTCAGGTAAACATAACTTGTGATAGCAAATTGCTCTATCAACAGCTATGCATATTAATATTGTTAAAAATACTCTATAAAATGCAACTGTTTAATTTCTATTCAATTTATGTGTAGCCTTTTGATAATCAAAACTCAGAAATCATGGAATAGGGATCAAGTTTAATGTTTACATTAGGGAAAGTCCCCATTACAAGCAAAATTTCAATAATATTCACTTCATTCCACTAAACAACTGAAATTGGATTCGCTATCACAGTTAAGTATGACAGTCAAGTTCTTTCTATTTGGCCCACAACAATAACAATGATCATAATATCATCAGTGTGCATTTGGAATGGGGATGAAGTTTCATGACTTAAGGTTGTCAGACCAGAAATTAGTTTTATATTTCTTGATCTCGACCATCAGCTGGTGTTTGTTTGCAAGGGTAGCCTGCGCAGAGGGTGGCAGGACTGCATACAGGCGTTGGTGGTACGTCACCAGGGTGGTCAGCGTAAGCTGAAGCAGTTGCGAACCTGTCAAGAGACTCGGGAAGGAGGACAATACCTGAAAATAAAATGTTTACAAATGAAAAGTTATTCTCTTGGAAGTAAAGTGGTGTTCAAACCTCTTGGCTCAGCTTTTCAAGGGCGCCCCGCCAACATACTGAGAACTTGTGAGCAATGTCCATGCACTTGGTCTCCTGCTGGCGCAATTGGTCGGCCTGGCCCTTTGCCGCTAACGCTTCTCCCTCCTTCACAAACTGCATCACAGCGCCAAAATGGGGACGGAGCACCTCTTCCACGTACTCAGCACTTCTCTGACTCAGGTGCTCCTGTGAGATTGAAAACAAATTTTGGCTTTAATTAGTTTTAAAAGAAATGGCTTGTTTTCAAATTGAGGGAAATATGTTAGGCCTTATTCTCCTAATTAAAGTTTCAGCTGTGTATTCTGATATTTTTTAGGCACTTGGCTCAAATTGAAAATATAAAATTCTTGCAGAACTACTTTATACTGTAGCAATGAGGGGACATTAAAATGTTTAATCACAGCCACACAAAATTATTTCGAATAATAAATTATTCTTGGGCTCTATTCTTCTAGAGAAACTGAATTATGAAATTTTTGCTCTCCAAGCCAGCATTTTTAAACTTTTAAGTTTGCGTAGTGAATTAAATTTTAAATTGTATTTCAAGACTAAATTTTACATACCTGGAATCCTATGATCTCCCTCTTTGGCTCCTCCCTAGCGGCAGTGTCCTTTGCGGTGGCACCCTGCTCCCTCGAGTGCTCGGCGTGCACGCTAAGGATGAGGTCCAGGTTATTGATGAGGAAAACGAGCTGCTCCTTGCGCTGCGGAAAGGCAGCCGCGATACGCAGCAGCATGCACTCGACCTCTTCAGACAGCTGCGACATGAGCCTATGCACTGACTCCGGAGGCGGCGTTTCACTCATGAACTCCATGGCAGCGCTGAACTCGGCAAAGCGGCGCGTGATGTAGTGTGGACGCAGCTCGCGGTTGAACTTGCTTGTGTCCAGCTGTTTGACGCTCTGGACGTGCAGACGCAGCACGTGCTCCAGACGCGGCCAGATGAATGCAAGTAGTGCTGACCAGTGCGTGTCCAATGCAGCGATTGACCTGGGATTTAATATTAGAATGATGTTACATATCTCAAATTCTCGATAATCCTTGCTCCATAAATTTTTGAATAGTGACCATTTTTGACATCATTTTCACGTAGGAAAGGATTAATTAATTAGCATTTTTTATTAATATTATTAGTATATATATATATATATATATATATATAATTATATATACGTGTGTGTTCAACAGAGGCCCTCAGCATGCCATGATATTTAATTAGACAAGTAGATGTTTTTCTCCGTGAATAAATATGAGAAATACAGATAACTATTTTCAGATATTTAAAATATAAATAATCCAACAAACGTGTGCATTTCAAATTTATTTTGATGAAAATGAGAAGAAATTTTCCAAATGTAAAATATCTGGCCAGCATCATATAGCAAAGTATTTATCAATCCCAGAAACATGCAGAAGAGACTAAAACTCAGGTTTATTTTGTGATGGAATTTTTCAAGTTAAAAATACCTTTCTTGGCAGATGCTCTTGTACTTGAGACAAATGTTAGCACACACCATCAGTCCAATGGCGTCATATGAGTCGGCCGCGTAGTTGTCCAGGTTCTTCTGCAGCATTCCAAGGGTCATACCAAGCACCTGGTTGAACATGTCGAGCGCAGCGTTGCCCTGCACCACGAAGAACTCCTTCAGGAAGATGAACTCGCGGCAACCATTTTCTAGCAGCGCGAACTGAACGCTACGGAAGATAATTTCGTATGGCAGTTTGTTGCCAGCCGCGTGGGGCACAATGATGGGTGCCTTGAGCCCCGCGCCCAGCACCTCGCCGCGCGTCCCCAGACTGAAGACGGCGCCCCTGTTCTTCAGGCTTGTACGACTTTGGAACAAGCCACCGCGGGCTACGTTTTCTGACACGCCCATCAGATCATCCTGCCCGTAAACAAAAATTACTTTGTGGCCTTTAAAAAGTTCTTAGATTTATTTACGAAAAAATACAAAAATAAAGTAAGGTTGTGTCATTTTTTTACTTTCTAAGAGAAAATAAAGATATCATAGATCTTACCTATTAGCCTGAAAATTTAAGTTTTTGCTAAAATTACCTTGCTAGGGTTGTCGTCATACTGTAGTTTCATTAGTCGTGAAATGTATGCCTTGAAGTAGGAGTAATAAACCTTGCCCATAGTTTCTATATACTCGACGCAAACTTCCTGAGCAGCGCTCCTCTCATTAGCCAGCAAAAACTCGTAGAAAATTTTATACTTGCTCAGCAAATTATCCTGAGGAACCTGCAAACAAAAATTTTGAACAGCATATTTTGTAAGGATTTAAACTATGAAATATTTTAAGTAGATGTACCTGGAAGTTTGCCATGGACTTGCGTAGTTTGAAGACCTGCTCAAGCAAGAAGACGCGCACCTTAGTCACAGCCTTGACTCTGAGGTGCTCCAAAGGATCCCGAACGTCAAGGACGGAACGGGAGTCGCGGTAGCTCTGCTCTTTTGCAAAGCTTGTTTTGTGGCCGAGTTCTCGCAGAGCAGATCCGAATTCAGGCTCCGTGACAGATGCATCACAGATGCTGGATATTAACTGTTCCGAAACGGTGATGTCGTCCACAAACTGGCTGAGGGTTGCCCTGACGGCCAGTCGGTTGCTCAGCTGTTTGGTCATCTCGGCCGATCGCCGCTGCAGCTGCACCATCTCGGTATTTATGCTGCTCAAGTGAGTTTGGAATCCCTGGAAAATTAATTTATACATTAATCATGGATCTCAAGTAGTATGAACGATTGCAAAAAATATAATTTTAACAGTCACCTCCAAAATGCCCTCCATTCGCTCAAGAATGTTGTCGCAGTCTGAAATCTGATTATGCAGGCTGGCAATATTTGCGCTCTCTTTGATGTAGTCTTCGATTGAATGGTTCTCAGCGCGCAGCAGATCGCCCTCAACCTGTTTGCAGTAACTAAAAAAGGGCAAAAAGTTAATCTGGAAAAATTCCGGTAGTAGAGGAATAATAATACATACCGGCGAAGATCCATGCCTGATTGCAGGATCTTCTGGAGGACCTCATCGTCCAGGGCAGAGTGATCTGTCTGTGTTGAATCTTCTTCGACTCTTTCACCGCTTACACTCGTCTCCTATAAGAAAATGTGTGATCAAATTGATAATTACTGACATTCCCTACAAGAACAATAACACTTTAAAGGCAACACAATATTATATATTATATGTATTATATAAAATAAATGTGTGATGGAAAAATGAAAATATAATACAAGCTACTTTTTGAGAAACTAAAACAAAACTCACCATCGCTGATTGGGGTAATTTACAGATTGAGGTGATGATAAATTTCAGAACGAGATAATCATTGTTTTATGATTATAATGTTTCTCATCCAGGTTCTCTCCTGGTTCTCTCTTGCCTGCTCTTGAAAAGACTATGGAGCTTTGTTCATGTTTAGTTCATGTCGACGGCTGGCATTACTTACAATAAATATCTCTGTCGTGCAAATAAGACGTCTATGTGCACTGAAATCAGATGACGTTGTCGTGCCCCGCCCCTCTTTTCTAAACAGCTGCTCTTGATTCCGACTCGGAGTCAAGTCAATCGTCGATCTATTTATTTGCACAAATTCTATAGATTTTCCTGAAAAATGCTGTCCGCAGTGCTTAAAGAGCACCAAGCGAGGCAACAGGGCCGAAAGGAACAACAAGGTTCTCATTTTTAACTGTATGAATTTGATGCAAATTGCGTTTTTCAAGTTTCATTCCTTTTGAGTTGATGATTTCATCTTGCTCAAAAACAATGTAAAAATTCTGTTAGTTAGACTTTAGTATTACATATTGCATGAGCAATAATAGTACAAAATATGCAAGTTTGTATAGTATAAATCTGGTCGCATTATTTGTTTCAGAGCTGAAAAGGAAGGAAGCTATAAAAGCCTCTAATGACCTGACTCAGGCACTTGTCGACCACCTCAATGTTGGGTAAAATGAAAAATTTCTTGTCATTATTATTTTCATGGAAAAATGAAATAATGTGTCAAGTTTCCGGTTATTGAAATTTCATTTATATCAATTGAGATACTTCCTGTGCGATATATATACTGTTAGCATGAAAATAAAAAATAAAAGATTTTTTACTTACAAAAGTCAGAACAACAGATAATTAATTTATTGAATTAAAATGCGTTGTTAAATAAAAGTTTGCTTCGTTTTGCTTCAGGGTGGCGCAGGCTTACCTGAACCAGAAGAGACTGGACACTGAGGCAAAGCACCTGCACCACAACGCAACCACCTTTGCCAAGCAGACGCAGCAGTGGTTCCTGCTGGTGCAGAACTTCAGCAGCGCGCTCAAGGAGATTGGAGACGTCGAGAACTGGGCAAAGAGCATCGAGGGCGATATGCGACTTGTGTCCAGCTCGGTCGAGTACGCCTACAAGGGTACTTAGATTTCAGAGCGCCGACTGAGAAAAGGAAATCCAGGGTTTTCACTTGGGCCTAATGTGTGTTTCGCAGGTGTGTTCGAAGATGAATGAATGGGTGAATCTCCAACCGGATGGGTTGAGTTTTTGTTTGTTTGGCTGCGAAAAGGCCCACTGTGAATTTTGGCTGTGCCTGATTATTTTTTATTTCAGTTTTTTTCGTGCCCGATCTGAATTTGTGGCTATTTTAATTTTGCTACATTTATGTTTGATATAACTTTGGAGTTTCAATATTAAGATTAAATTCTGACAAAAATTATTTTTTACTGAAACTGGAGACATTAAAGAAGTAGAAACAATAACAATAATTGTTATCTTTCGTTTTTGCTGAAATCTGTGCTAGAAAACGAATAAAAAGATCTCTTGAACTCAAGCAGCAAATGACTTTTCCTTCCCCTGGGGAAATATCCTTGTTCCGTTTGCTATTTCTGCCGAATGCGCGAACGCATTGATCCACATTTGAACTGCACGCCCTGGTGTGTCATTATATTAAAATACTGTTGGCGAGCGTACATTAGCGAGCTAGAGCGCTCGTTATCAATCATAATTACAAGTCGCCGGGAACCGCAACTCTCTTGGCGCATGGCGGGGAGTGATGCTCTCTCACAACGCGATGCAGCCTGCGCCAGGCCAATCAACAGCACATGGTTCCTGGAATTCCGCTCGTCTGCTTCAATCTGCTCAATTTTCCTCGGGTAGCGGAAAAATTAGCACCAACGTGAGAAGATGTTTCTGCTGTTTGAAAAACAATTTGAAGAAATTTACAAAAGCCTGAAATTTTGACTTTTTGGAATATAAAAACAAGCTGTTTTTGGAGCAAAAAAATTTTTTGGAAATTTCCTTCGATGTGAGAACAATCGTACATAATAATGATAAAAGGAAATTTATATTATAACATCCGGTTATTATTTAAAACAACATTTACACTGGCTAAAATTAGTAACTGGAAATTCGATTTCAAATATTCTACTCCCTTCGGTTTATCCAACTTGACAACTCTTTTTTCAATATTGAACTCGTTCTTCTTTTTCACTCTCAGCCGTTTTCCTATCTCACAGAACACAAAAAATCCATTCATAATAGGCTAATATGTTTGCCAGAGCACGCCTTTCGCGAATTCGCGAGAAGGCTGTGATTATCGACGACGGTGATAATAACGTGTTTTGTATGTGCGCAGCGGCAAAAGGGCAATAGCGCGGAACATCGCCTGCAGCGAGTCGACAAGTTGATTCATTTCATCTGAATTTTTCATTTCATATTATATGGTGCTCTCGCGGTTCTTATTATGCTTATTATTATACAGCAGGCGCCGTAGAGATCCAACCGGCAGCTAATCAGCCTATAGACACTCGCTGTGCCGAGCAGGAAAATTGAAAACTACACTGCTGGAAAAAACAAAACAACTAATCTCGTTGGAATGCCTACGGAGTGAGGAGAATTATGCTTCATTAATCACCAAATTGCGCACTTTCTTTTAATTAAAAATGGAAAAGGGAATCACAAGAAAATATTGGAAAACCCGCATTTCACTTTGATCTCTTGCTTGTCGATGAATTAGAAACCAGAGAGGATTTCCAACCATTTAAAATAATAAAAAAATCTCCTAAATATAATTGGTTCTCAAAATTAATTTAAAGTTCTTCAAGTATCTTGAGAATTTTATTCTTATAAAAATGAGGAATCCACAATTTCAATGTTCATAATATTCCTAATATTTATTGTTAACAGTTTTGATTAATTTAAAAATTATATTTTACTTTTCACTTACAAATTCTACTATTTATAACTAATGAAACGTTAAATGCCAATACCCAATCGTGGCACTGATAAAATCTAAATAGGAAAACAATAAAACCAAATGCAAAGACAGGGTTGACATGGGACAAGTTCAGTTAAGCCGATCACGCGTTCACCGACCGCAACTAAGACAATGGAATGTTAAATTTCATTTGAAAAGTAACGCCAGAAGCCTCATTAAAAGTGTTTACACGATTTTTCGAGGTGTGTGCGTGTGTTTGTCACCGGTTTAGTGATTGGCAGCTATTTTGAAAATTCCCGGCGCTGCCAAGAAAATTTGCATTTGACCCAGTAACGGTGGCGGGGACGCTCATCGGCGGCGATTGCATCTCCTAAGGCGGACAACACTGACGGCGTTCATCCACAGTCGACCGCACGCGTGCAGACCATTCACACATTCTCACTCTCCACGCACCGAGTCAAGTACGACCGTCCACCCCGGAACGGTAAGTTGCATTTCTCACAGCCATTTTCCAGCGAAATTCGTGGTTTTCTGCTCAGACCCCCTTAATTGTCCAAAGATGAATATTGGCATTAAATGCTAAAATTCTTAAATGGCATAGTTCTCAAATCGGTTTATTGCTCTTGAACTTTCCGGTCACTAGCGTCTATTGACAAATTGCTGTTTTTATTATATTATAGACAGAAACAAAATAGTTATTAAAACCATGCCATAAAATTTTTATAAGCTGTTTGTTAAATTAAATCATAACCTCATTTGTATTCGAGTTTTGCAATATTTAATTAAGGTTGTTGCTCTGTAATAATTACGTTTAAGAATATTAGCTTAAGGAAGATAGACAAAATTGTAAATTTTCTCATGATTAGGGCAAAAGAGGCAGCCAAAACCAAGTACAGCATAATACGTTTTAATAGCAAAAATGTAAAAATACACTCGAAGGAAAATTAAAAAGGGCGTGCAGAAAAAAAAGCCTTTTTGTCATATAAATTTTACTTTGCTAGCAATGAAGACAAAGTTGTATAATTTCACCTCCGTTGGAATAATTTATGTTCATAATAAACTGGAAAGAAAAGTGAAGGTTTTTGAAACAGAAGTGCGGAATTCGAATCGGAATCTCTCAAAAACAACCACGTGATTCTGCCCCTTAACGGAACTCTGCGCTGTCTGCTGTTTGTTCCACCTTGCTTGGTGTTAGCACATTAATGGAATAAATTACCATGCCAAAAGCACAACAAAACCTTTCCTGCACCCTAAATCTCGGTGCTTGGCACTCTTCGATCATCAGAGGTAAAAGCCGGTCAGGTCATTAGCAATTCTGGGAGCGTTTGGCGCGCATTCCTTTTGTCTCGAGACCACCAATTGGCACCTCTAGGTCGTATAGCTTCTATGCAAATTTATGCGTATTATATTGTTTGCGAAAAGAGGGTTTGGTTTCCATGCATTATCATCCATTGTGAATTATGTTACGGTTTCAAAGCTAGCAAATCTCTAAATCACACCAAGCTATGCACGTGAATGAATGCAATACTTGAGATACGAACCAGCTCGTTAAGCTGTTATTTATGCAAGTCGCGATTTTAAACAGACACGCGTGCGTGTTTATTTTGGGGATCGCAAATTGCTCGTCTGGACGCGATAATTTTCACGCCACGCACCAAAAATAATCAAAATCACCAGCGAAAATAGAAACGACAGCTGCTCATCTCTCGCGAAAATATTAGCAGATTTCATTCACTTGAATTTCTTTCCTCCTGCTATACCACCGGACCGATTTTCGGTTGAGACCACAAAGGAAAAAAATGTGGATGGCTAGATTTGCGGAGGTCAGCGAGAATTCTTGATCTTGCGGCCAGCGGAGTCGCAGGCTGGATGGATCCAACGGTATCCAGTTAGCCCCGCCGAGCAAAGCACAGGTCGTTTGATTTTGCTGTCAGATTAATCCCAGCCAAACCAGAGGAGGAGAGGTCAGAAATTCGCGCGGATTATTTATGTGTTCATTCCTAGTCAAAATGATGATACAAACAAACAGTCAAATTGATGGCTAATTCGTTTGCAGTTGGTATTGTCTGTTCAATTCACGCTGACGAAACATGTGTACTTATTAGTAAAAACAAATAAAATTTCTCTTCCTTAACTTAAGATAATGGTGAGCTTTGTTGTTTGCTTGTGATGAAGAAATCAATTAAGTCGTTAAGGTTTGATTGCAAACAAAGGCGAAGAATTATTGACGCTGCAAAAAATGCAATAAATCCTCTTCTCCTCTCCACTTGATCATCCATAAATCTTGAAATGTCATATTCTCGTTAGAGGACAAAAGACGGAAAATTTAATAGAAAAATGCTTTTTGCAAACGAGCGGGCTAATGTCGTGCATAATTCCATTTCAATTATCTGGTTCTCACAGCTCATTTGGCATTAAAAAGTTTTGGCGAGCGTTTCACGGTCGATTGACCTCGAATTGCAAGCGCCAAGAGGGCGGAAAACGAATTTTCAGCGCTCGATAAGCAGGTGCACCACTTGTGACACGTTGACACTCTTGCATGCATTAGCCTCGCGGGCGCCCAATATTTACTGATTGGGGCTCTGCATATTTATGGCGCTGAAAGTAGACAAAGAGTCCAATATCGACGCGGCTCATTGTTTCTCTCTCTCTCTTTCTCTTGGGCGCTCTCGTTTCTTCTAATTGAAATTCACGGTAGCCGCGCACCGAGAGCAGCAAATTAATCGCGACGCAGGGGACAATGGCCGCCGAGCCAAATCACGCGCCCATAAGAGATATTTATGTAAATGACAATCAAGCACAATGCCAATTACCTTTGCGTGGCATCTGCTGGCGACAAGTATGCGGAAGGCTCTCACGACTTTTCATGTTTTTAAAGTGCAAATTCCCGGCTGAATACTAATGGACGAATAGTCACACGCTGACCGAAAAAGGGCACCGATTGCCTTTTTTGAGTCTGGTTAAGCCTGAGAGTTTTAACAAATTCATTTTCAAAGTTGGCTCTCTTCGTCTTAAGTCAAATTATAAATGGTGGACACGTCCTTAGCACAAAGGTCTTGAGTAAAAAAACAGTTCGTTTTCAAGAAGTCCTTTAAAACAAAATCAAAATTTCTGATTGAATGATTTTTTTATGGAATTGGCTTTCTCAAATTATGATCGATTGAACTTGCTAGACGGCGTTTCCTCTGGTGGCAGAACTATAGAGAAACAATAGGAAGCCGTAACTTAATTACCATTGTGGTTAAATCTCTTTTAATTGGCTGGCAAAATAAAAATAAACATTCGGTCTTGCCATTAGCAAATTCCGCGAATTTCTGCCTTGTATGAAATTACTGTATGGCACCCACCATCATTAGAGCCAAGGTCCACGTTTCTATAATGTCACTTTCTGGCCAAATCTGTACCTTCCGCTCATGCATTTCCCGCGGTAGCACTTTTCTAATCAGCCCAATTTTTTTTTACACATTCCCTAATAACAACTGACATGACAGGGAACGGTATTTTTTACTGTTTGAAACTTTGGCCTGCTCAATCCGGCCAGGGTTTGTCAGACGCGAAATATACACATACGCGCGCGTGTGTGTCTCTGGGTCAAGAGTGCAGAAGCAGACGAGGCTCGGGAAGACCCCAGGCCCGCCGGACCGGTAGGACCGGCTTCGTTCAGCTGCTCATTACGAAATCCTCCTTCGGTTACATCACAACCAGTTCGCTCTGCCCACCGATCCTCTGCGTTCGCATAATAATCGTCATTAAAGGTCTCATAAACACACGCACGCGGAGACTGAGCCGGCGTTCCGAAATAGCGGGATGCTGCAGGCCGGATTCTTACTTCTTATACCTGCTCAGTCAGTTACTGGGGCAGTCGTATCACAATCGAGAATCTCAACCTGCTAGGCCGAATTATATTTCGCAATGGTGTAATTGTACAGTAAGAGCTCTGAGTGCGACACGCAATTGGTTATGGAAGGAAAATGCCCTCGCCCATCACTTTGGGCGTCGTAAAAACGATTCAATTTCGGCCAGCAGGAATTTTAAGCAGGACAGGTTCATTGCTGTATTGCCAAGCAGGTGAAATATTTTGTGACGCAATAGTAGATGCTGAAGCAAAATTTAAAAAAAAAAATAGACGTTTAAGATTTGATCCTCAGAAAACTTGTCTTAAATTCAACAAAAAAAGTAAATTTTTATCAGTTAAACCTGATATATTACTACGTCTTTTAAAATGGATTTTGAATAAAACAAATAACATGTCATTTGATATTGGTGAAGTAAGATTATGCGAGTGCTGATGCTGGATTACATTATTGTTGGGGCTGTGAAAAGATGAGCAGAACCACAAAAAATCAAAACTATTAATTTTGCAAGATAAGGTCCACATTCTCATCAAATTCCATTTATCTCGGAAAATGGCACGAGAGCACGCAATTAGAAGCGCTCGTTTTTAGACAAAAAAAAAAAACAAAAAAAAAATACCCGCAGACCCTGACGACTTTTTAATTTCCTCAGATGTGGCTGATAACGGTGCTGCTGATCGGCGTGGCGTCGAGTGCAGCGGCGACGGCGGCCGATCCGTCGGCGACGTCCAACGTGCCGCACTCGCGGCAGAAGCGTCTCCTGTGGTTGACCCCGGACGGACGGCTGGCCCTGCCACCCGGCACCTCGCTGGTCATCACGCCGTCGCTGTCGCTGCCCTTCGTCCGCTACCCACCCGAGGGCTTCTTCTCCAACATGACCATCAGCCTGCCGTTCACCAGTGAGTTGACGCACGGAAAAGCAATTACTATCCTCTCCCTTTTATTGCGCGGAAAAGCCCCTGACAAGATGGAGAGCGGCAACCCGCAAGGCACGCGCGATATGCGGGTCGCTGCCCATCTCCCACATTCTCTTGAGCGCCGTGTTTGCCTTGCTGCGTTTCCAGGACGAGGGAGACGCGCTTCATTAAATTCCTCTCCTTCTTTTTTGCCATTAAAATTTTTGTCCTCTTGCCAACCTGCTCTTTGCAGCAAGCAGGGAACGCATTCTGACAGTCTCAAAAAGATTTGTGCCCGCAGAAGTTTATCTTTTTCCCTAATTTATTTATTTTCCACTCGTTTTTGCTCTAGCAATTTGTATGAGTGTCTGACGAAAAACTATTACAGAAATTAGTATTCCAAGATTTAAGTGATGATTTTTAAAATTTGTAATTGCTTTTATTACCAAATTAAATAATTCATGTATTTATGACGAATTTTCAATAAAATTTATATCAGATGGTAGGAAAATGAATATTTCCTTCTCTATTTCCCGCAGTTGACTTTGACACCCTCGGACTGACAGACAACGCCAATCCGTACGGCGTGTTTCCGCCGCTGCTGGCGCGCAGCATGGGCAGAATGGCCGGCGATGCTTTCTTCTCGTACATCTCGACGCTGCTGACCAACAGGCAGAAGAGGAACACTGCCCCGTTGAAAGAGGCACCAGCTTCAAATGTGCGGTCGGCGTTGATGGGCGGCGAACGCGCCCTGCTGTACAAGACGCTCGAGGAGTTCCTCGCCAACTTCGGCATGGACGGCAAGGCGTGCGTACTCAGGGCCATCTGCGAGGTGCACGGACACCCGCTGGAAAACTACGGACTCATCGGCGAATTCCTCAGACTCTTCCTCACGTAAGTCAAATATTTAAATCTTGTTTGAATATTTTTTCCGATGATCAGTTTTAATTTGTTAAATTTTGAGCTCCCCCAGTAAAATTATTCAATTAAGAGTTAGTTCAAATTGAAGAGAGTAACAATATTGAGAGGTGTGCCGTGAAATTAGCAAAAAATATCTTCGCACCAGGTGCATTTGAATCCTTGTGCAACACTACATGTTTAGAAGTTATTTGCAAACATGACGAGGTGAAAGAAAATAATCAAATGCATGAAAGTTATCCAAACACTGAGATCAAAGTCTGAACGCAAGTTTGCTCAACCAAAAACATTTTTAAGCTTCGCGATTTCAAAATCGGTACTTTATGTGCGTCTATTTCGATCTGTTTTTCTCTGCGGCTCAACCAACAAACACCAAACAGCAGTTTCCTTTCTCTGTACACACATTGAGCCTGCGTGTAAATTCTGCGAACATCGTTCTCGGTTTCGTGTTTTGAAAACAATGCCAGCCTCAAATGTGAAACATGGGGCGAAAGCGATATATATGCTCCGCTTTCGAGCCGCGCGGTGGGTCAGCAAGCCAGCACACTTTCGTTTAGCGCGTGCTCGGCTTACTGTTCCGAAAAATTTGCCATCTCGCTAACGGTCATCGCAGCAACAATGTATCGATTTGGCCGGCTTGATTGATGACATTTTCGTTTTTCGTTATTGCAGAGCAAGCAAGTCGCCGGTGGCGTCCCTGCTAACCGAGTACGTGGAGGCGGAGAAGCGAGGACAGGGCGACGGCGGCGAGTGCTGGCGCTACCACCGCGACTGCCCAAAGTCCCTCTTCAGGTGGAAATCAAATTACCAAAGGTATGCGTGTGATAATACCCTTTCCAAAAGCATTTTTAGTAAAAAATTTTACCCATAATGAAAACAAAAATTCAAATTGAAAGCGTTGAGTCATAAGTTAGTTTTGTTAAAAGTTAACAAACGTTTGGTCTCAATTAAATTTTTAGTCATGAGAAGTATAATTCAGTGCTTAAAACTATTTAGTATAAAATTGTCAACTCATAATGCCAGTAAAACTACTAAAATTAAAATAGAAACAGATTTAATATGAAATCGTCACTGACGCAAAATAGTGCATTAATCCGAAATTTAATTGTTCTTATGCCTGGTCCAAAGTGGGAGAAAACAACAGTTAAAAGTGGTGACTTGATCAAATTCTTTTTAATTAATGATCTAATTTTTAGATCTTTGCAAATACCAGAGCGAAAAGATTACGTTTTACAAGTAATAAATTAATTGTTTAAGATTTCTGCTTTTACCGATTCCAAAAACTGCTGTTAATTTTCCGGGGGAAACCACTGTACAGTTTTTTGTCAATTGTCCACCCTTTTGGCAAACCCTGCCAAAAAGTTCAACTATAGATCTGATAAAATATTTAATATTCCTTTTGATGTTTTCATCAGATTACCTGAGGACGAGAATAACAACGAAATCGTCACGGACGAGGTGAACCAAGTTGTGACTTTGGAGCGCGACAGTCAAATGATGTAGATTGCGTTCTGGTGACGGGCCAAACTCGAAGAATATTTTGCTCAAACGCAGCCAAACCACGGGATAACACTTTGCCAGCGAGGAGAATGCGCCGCACTGGTATTTTTGCTGTGGTACTTCCATTGTTGCCAATTACCGCAGCACCAATACCGAATGAGACATGGGCCGGTTGACCCGCTCTACCATCCCATTCTCCGGCAATCGGAGCTGTTTTTTATTCTGAAAACTACAAGTGCTGCTGTGATTTAGTGTGTGTGAATGTGCTCAACAATCTTGATGTACCACTTGGAATGGTATACTCATCGCAATTTTTACGCCCGCATTTCCATAGCGGGCTGTGCAATATTCCAAACAAAAACGCATTTACTGTACTACGCTTCCTTTTGTAAATAGTAATTTATTTTGTGTGTATGTCACAATATTTATTTATTGCGATAATTTATTGGATAACTCCTGAAGAAGGTCGGCTGAGACGTCGAAAGCTGTATTTTCCTCCTATTCCCTCTGTCCTGTGTATAAAATAAAGTAAATACGCTCAAAATATGGAATCACCCTCTTTCAAGCGTTATTTCCTCCGAGTAAACAGAGATACAGATACGGTGATGATTTATGGGATTTATGGCGGCCGGCGCGCTCTGTTCATTCACGGAGAGCTGAAACGCGCTGGCACGTCCGCCGCTTGACCCGTGAATGGCCTTTTGTGGCCACGAAAAAACACGCGCTGCTGCTGCTGCTGTTGCGAGCACCAGAACATGCAAATATTCTAGCGTCTCAACAGTCTGGCAAAAAGCAGCACTCTTGGCTCGTAAAATAGACGTGACAAACCTCTAGAGGCAGCAACGAGACAGAAATAAACTTCAATCGCTTGGAAAATGTTTTAACTTGACAAAGAAAACATTATGTAGTTTTTTGCAAATATTCTCAAGGGAACGATGTTGAATTGAGTTAGTGATGACTGTTTAGTCTCTGACAGCAAAAAAGCTTTAAATTACTATGTTATTCAATTGGTTTGAGACTCGTCAAGTGTTTAGGTTAAAGTAATTGTTTAGTGTTTACTATCCCTGCCCTTCGAGAAACGCCTGCAATTACATGCACGAATTGCAAAACAAAACAAAATATTTTAAACTGTTAAAATATGATATATTTCCACTTTCCCTGCAAGAAACTGCAAACTTCATGCTGCAAAAGCTTAATCGTTCTCTGCGCGTGGTGCAGCCAGGCGAATGACACACAATTCCTTCCACCCCTTTCCTTTCTAGGTTAAAATGGATTTTACTGACAGACTTGCATAGTAGTCGTATGTATAATTCAATCATTTTACTTGCTCACATTATTTTCCAAGCAGAAAAAAGTTATAGTAAATTCTCATTAATCACGAGCAGTAATAAAAGCATGGCACAAAGGAATTAATGAATATCCGCTAAGTAATTAAAAATTAATTTCAAAGCCCGAGCGGACATACTATACAGCAAACCCAATAAAATTTTAATTACAAGCGCGCCTTGTGCGCGGACCATTCTCGAGGCATGTAAAAGCAAAAGGCAAACACCGACACACGACTCTCGGCGAAAATTGCGAGCAGGAAAGTATTCGTGTCCTTTTCAGGGCTCTTTCGCTTCGCACTCGACTGCGCGCACTTCTGGTGCTCTTTTCTTCTGGCCTGCTTTTCATTCCGCACGCGGCGGCCCAGCAGTCGGGCGGAATGCAGCGAGCGGCACACACACACCACTTTTCGCGCAGCCAGCAGCAGGAAATTCAAATGGGGTGGAAAATTGTAGGGGCGGGGGCCGAGGTGGCGAGTGTGTGCTTCGCGGCCCAATTTGCAGATCGATATAATCTGGCCGCGTGCGGTGCGGGCACGCACGGAAGCGAAGGCTGGCGCGTTTGCCTCCCCCGTCCCACACCCGGCCGGCCGAGTTAAACAGAGCGATTCACGCGCGCCACCGGGGGCCGCCGCGAACAAAACATCCCTTGTGCTCTCTCTCGCGTTCTGACATCAGCCAGCAGCCGTTTGACATACTGCCCCATTCAGCTCCCCTCTCGTGCGCGCAACCACCCATCGCACCGCGCACTCCCCATCGACTTCGATATTATTTTACTCCTGTCCAAACGAGTCGGCTGGCAAAATTGATTGCAAAATCAGTATCAAACCTGGTTAACATAACAATGATTTGTAGAGTGCGTTTTAGGGAGTCAAAATTAGTGGGGAGTCAATAGTCTACCAAAATTTGCTAATTTCTTAATGAACCAGGCTGTTTTTAATTTATTTACTTTCGATTGAAGTAAAAAGTTTTAAACAGGCTATCAGTCAACAAGACTGACTTTCTAATATATTATCCATCCTACACAAATAAAATTATTGCTTAAAAATCTAAACAGTATCATGTATCGTCCAAAGCGGTGATGGAATTTTTATACTCTGCTGTGGTGTTCTTCCTTAAATATAAAAAGTATGTTATATTTTTGGTAAGGGTTCATCAATTAATTAATTTAATGGTTATTAAATTATAATGTAATTGATTATTACGATGAACTTGCTGACACGCATAATATGATTAATTCATACAGCTCATTCAGCAATTTCACTTTTGAAACCTCTAAAATGGCTAAAATACTAATGCAGCGTTTGCATTTCATCTCGATTTAAAAGGGCAAACAATAGATTGTTCAGATCCAGTAAGCGATGGTTTGAGTCGTTTTATTACAGTTCATTGGACTCTTGATAAAATAAAACAATCAAAACGGGACCAAGTTAAAAGAAAAACCTAGATTTGGTTATTTTATCAAATATTTCAGAAGTAGCTGATTTCAATTCCTTTCAAACGAAATGCATCAAATATTGTTTGCCTCGTGACGGCGGAACTCGTTGTTTTGAAATTATATAACATATTAAGCCATTTGAAATTGAAAAGAAACAATACTTTGTAGTCTCTTTCTCCAATTTTTGGCTTGAAACGCTTGAAACTATATACATAAGAATTGTTTTTTGTTTGCAATGGAAACTAGGATATTTCTCGATATTGAATAAGAAAAGCTGTAGAAACTCGGATTTTTTACGCGAAAAGGCCGCGATCCCTTTTTGATAGACACCAACTTGTCTTCTCTGTATAGAGGATCTATATAGTGCTTAGGGAGGTCTTTATCCCTTTTTTCCTCGCAGCAGAGGCGATTGCGCGCACTTTTTCCTCTCTCTACTCGGTCAGTCAGCAAAGGGAGCGCGTCAAGCGGGTTGCATACGACGTCGATTCCTCTGCGACAGCGCTCGTTGGCGCAGAATGAAAATCAAAAGCAAAAAAGGCCTTCGCGTGTGCGTCCAGCTGGCTGCTGCTAATCCTCTTTAATGAGAATAGAGAAGGATGGTAAAGCAAAAGCGGCTCTCGACGTTTGTATATCGAGATCGATGCCGGCCCAGAGAGCACGGCGCGCGGCGGCCTCCGTGTAGAGCAAAAGGGACGCACGGTGCTGGCTGAGGGGAGCAGAGGAGGGAGCGACAGACACACAACGCGATTTCCTTGGTGCTGGGAGCGAGCGGGCTGCTGCTGCTGCTGCTGCATCCATCCGGCCGCTGGCAGTGCAGCCCCGAGCGCAGGGACGATAAGACGCCCTCCACCGCCGCCGCCACCGCTGCCGCCGCCGCTGCCTCCGCCGCGCGAGTGAGTGAGCGAGCGCCGTCGCATTGCGCTAAAGACGCCGAGAAGTGCCAGCCAGTGCCCGCGGGCATGAATTTATAGGCGAGACGCAAAGTGACGACGGCACGCACCCCCGCCCGCCCGCCCACCCCCCGCCCAAATGACCGCCAGCACCGATTGCCAGGTGAGACCTTGATTGTTGCCGCCGCAATTGTTGTCGCGGCCGAAATTCGCCACTCGGTGCCGATCGCCCCCGCGGCCCCGACACGCTCGGTGGTATCGATTCCGAATTCACACCTCTCTGCCTCCCTCGGCTCGTGTCGGCAGGAAATGAATTCGCGCGGCTTTCCATAAAATATCCGCTCGGCGAAATTTTCCTGCATTATGCTTATGTCGCGCTAATCGATCGGCCAGACACGGACACACGAGTTTTCGCTATCGATTGCGCCGCCAGTGCAAAATAAACAAAGCTCGTGTCGCAGCACGACAATTTTCAAGTTTTCTCAGCAAAAGTTGCCAGTCCTTTGTGTGATGCTGCGAGCTATGTTTAGTAAGTGGGTGGTTCATCATCCGCGGCGCGCGCGGGGTGGAGCTAAATGCATCGACGTTTCCAAAGTACATACACTCTCTCAGGACCACGCACGCATACGCTGCCGGAGAGCAGGCCAGCGGGCACTCGCAGCCGCAAATGAATCCGTAACGCGCTCCAATTGATAACTCACTCCGCCGGTGTGCGTCCGGACACGTGAAATATGGCTTGTCGATGGCCCAAAAATACCCGCACTGCATGCCCATTTATCATTCTGCTCGAAGTATACATATCGGAATTGAGCGTTTCACGCCGGCCGAAATCGATGCGGCTTTATCATCCCCCAGCGGCCCCTTTAGTGAAGTCGCTCTTTCAAACGGAACAATATTTTCGCAAAGAATTTCATTCATTTCGAGACCTCTTTGCTGCACAGACTGAAGGAGCGTTCGCGGCGTTTGCAAAGAGATAATTGTGGCGAACAAAGACGCCACTCACTCATCAGGCAGCGTTTGATGCGATGTGCTTTTCGCTTTATTTCATCCTCTTCAAACACACTTACAATGTGGTTTTCTTTCAAATAATCATTTGTTTGCGTTCCACGACTCCCGTGAAGGAAGTGACTGTTTGAAGCCGAATTAGCGCAAATAAACCACTTGAGTGCCGTATGTTGATTCGCGAGAGAGAGAGAGAGAGAGAGAGAGAGAGAGAGAGAGAGAGAGAGAGAGAGAGAGAGAGAGAGACTTTTCAAAGAATCTTTGTGCTCCCTCTCAAGTCGCAATTTTCGAGAGGAAACTCTAGTAGCTAAATGCGACCGATGATACAGCTGTGCGGTAAAATTTCTCGCATACTTAATTAGCAGATTACAGGTCTCAACCGCAGAATCTAACGCTGGCCGAGGCTTAGCTGTTTACCTTGCTCTTCTTGTTTTCTTCACAACATATAAACGAGCTTTGTCTCCATTCAATATATCAATTACAAAACAAACGTTTTAATTTATTGCCATATATAGAAGGAGATGAAATGGATAAAATACAAAGCGAGCTGTTGGAATGATTTCAATCACAAATTCCCGATATTTCCTTTTAATTTATCGTCAGTTTGATTTCTTTCTGAAAAATATGCATTTCTTTAAAATTGACAAAATTTGTCGCAATAAGCATTTCTGTTCTTACAGTTAGTAGCGATTCTCTGCTAACCATCTTGGATTGCGTGATGAAATTGAACTTTTATCTTTATTTGTCAGATATTTTATTTTAACTCAGTCTTTTTTGTGAGACCCAGAAAACTTTTTAAAACCGAATTTCGAATAACCGTGCATAGCCTCCATTAAAGGAAATGGATTAAAAAGAATATTGAATTTTAATTTTCACGAAAAAATTCTGGTACCCGATTGCCGTTGGAATTTGCAGGGCGTCACTGCGTTAAAAAATAGACCGGCTAATTTATCTTGCCGTATGAATATTAAACACACCAATAGAGATTAGGATATGACAAAACTAATTCCCTCATCGTTCGTTCTTTATGAAGATTTGAATTGTACTTGTAAAAAATCCAACCAGCATGCCAACATATATATGATAAGATTGAAATAATCCTGTTATGCAGCGATATATTAACGTCACAATACGTATAATATGTATATATACGCCGCTCTCTTTCGTCCAGCGCTTATTTTTTACGATGGCCAATCGCAAAAATTCCAACGGCACTCTGATTTTTTTTTATATTGCGTTTTAATAAAACTAATTTTCGCTTCTGACCTTGTGCAAAGAGAAATATATTTTCAAACGAGCATATAAATTGAAAAACTGGAGCAAAAAATCGAAAAATTCAACTCGATCTTAAAATAAATCAAAGTAAATAAACACAATAGTTAGCTGAGTGCGTGGCCAAAAAGTTTAAATTCTCATTTTAGAACATTTAAAAAAGCTTCGTACTGTTTCAATTCAATACAGTGTGTATAAAAATTCATAATGCACACCTCAAAAGTCGTACGTTGCGAAACGCAAAAGAGCAGCCCAGTAATTCGTATAGCACGAGTAGGGGTCGATTTGGGAAAACGAATTCGTGATGCTAGGGTGGCACACCATCGTTAGCGGCGGTACCAGTGGGCGCACAGCTCTAATTATTCTTCCTCCCGCCCGCAGCACCAAAGACGTCATTTTTCCTTTAGAAAATGAACGTCTCCTTTATACACATACTATATTCAACGGCGCGGAAAGTTAATTTAGCTCTGTAAATAACGAAATGGCGCATTGGTGCGGTCGCAGGTGACCTTGGGGCTGGACTGTCCGCGGCTGCCGCCGCCGCCGTCGATCAGCCGCAGCAGCTCGAATGTCTCGAGCACCATATCATCGAAGGAAGGCTGCACCAAGTGCAACTTCACCGTCCGCGTGGTCACCAACACCAGGCACAAGCACCTCTCGCAGGTGCTCGCGGCGCTAGCAGTCTCTCTCGGGCCACTGGCCGCCGGCCTCGGCAAGGGTTATAGCTCACCGGCCATCGCGTCGCTGCAGGAGATCCAGGAGAACAGGGCAAACGAGCTGGCGCGCCGCTCCAAGAACGTCGCCTCCATCGCAAATTTGACTTCCTTTCAGTAAGAAAATTCGATAACTTTAAATATGCTTTTGAACTTCCTTGAAAATTCAAGGCAGTAAAATTAAAGGTACTATACTTTTTTTAACCATTATAGGCCAAAATAATTTCCTAAAGCATTTTTATGGTTTTAATTATCATAAAAATTGTATTATCATATCTTATTATTTGCTATTCTAAAACGAATATAATCTTTATTCAAAGAAACAGTCTTGGTATTTGATTTAAGAGGAGTGCTGTAATTTGCTTGAGTTGGGTAAATACTCTTGAACTTTTTTGTTTCTCTCATTCATTTGAATTTACATTTTAGTATTTTTTTTCCGATAATATTTTCCTTAGAATATTTTTTCCTTGAAAACCTTTTATTTTTTTAAACAAAGTTTCACATCAAAATGTGGTCTCTTTTTGATAAATTTTGAAAAATTCACAATTCGTGGTTTAATAAAATAGATTTAAACCTGAACGAAATTAATATAAATTAGCTATACAATGTTTGTCTTGGTAATTTATCGTTTGATGGTTTTATTTCCTTTGTGGCAGCGATGGCTTCCCTGTGTCTGCGCAGCAGGCGTCGTGGGTGGCGAGCTTGTCGCTGCTCGGGGCGCTGTTTGGCGGTGCCATGGCCGGCGTGGCGCTGCGCTACGGTCGACGCCACATCCTGCTGCTATGCGCGTTGCCCTTCTCGGCGTCATGGCTGCTCACCGTCTTCGCCACCTCCGTCGAAATGATGTTCGCCACTGCCTTCGCCGGCGGATACTGCTGCGCTCTGGTGCTGCTTGTCACTCAAGTGAGTTTTTACGACAAATATTCAAAGGAAAATCTAGTGAAAGGAAACAAGTTGTTACACCTTTCCCGACATGAAGCTACAAAAAGCAATCATTGCAGAGAGAGTTTTTCCCGGTCTAAGTACCTCCTATCCTCTTTTTAAACATTCCTTTTTAAATAATGGTTATCCGTTGTTTGTTTATTTTCACTATCTTATGAAAGGACTGCTCCTTCTAAATGTCCTCTAAAAAGATTGTATCCGAATTCACCTAATCTTACTTGCCCCCAGCACAGCAGGAAAGTTTGATGTAATTCTTTTTTATTATAGCTGTTTGTCTCACAATTTGTCAGTACATTCATGTTATCTGGTTTTTATTCGAGTGCTCTTTTCGTCAGATAATTAATTTCAAAGAATTTAAGGGATTTGGTATTTACTTTTGAGTGAAATTTATGTTGATCTTGTATAATAAATTTTTACTTACGTGTTGCCAGGTATACGTGAGCGAGATCGCGTCGCCGGAGGTGCGTGGCGCGCTGTCGGCCCTGCTGAAGGTTGCCAACCACCTGGGAGTACTGATAAGCTTTGTGCTTGGCGCCTACCTCAACTGGCGCCAACTGGCGTGCGTGCTGGCCGCGGCGCCGCTAATGCTGCTCGGTGCCGCCGCCTGGCTACCCGAGTCGCCAAGCTGGCTGCTGGTGCGCGGCCGCGAGCACGAGGCCGCCCAGGCGCTACAGTGGCTCCGCGGGCCTGGCGCCGATACCAGCGCCGAACTCGCCACTTTGCGCGCCACCGTTTTGCAGTGCCCGTCGTCGCCACCCCGGCTCCGTCTCCGGCGCCGCATGTGCCGCCCAGTTATTCTCACCTGCGCTCTCATGTTCTTCCAGGTAAAACCTTTGTTTGAATATTTGTAATTAAAATATTTTTAAAACTATATATATAAACACGTAATTTTAATTCTTAGTTTTCGCTATCAATGAACTAAATTCATTAATAAAAAATGATTTCATTTAATTTTTAATTTATTATTTTAAATTGATTTCAGCGATTTTTATGATGGCAACTTAGTTTGAATTTTATTTTAAAGTATGTACAAAGACTACAAAGTTAAATTGATATACAATTACTGCTCAGTGTTAAAAATTCAAATAACGTATTTATTCAGCCATGAAATTTAGATTAAATCTTATTTCTTTTAGCTAATCCTATCTGCCAAATATATGCAATTATCAATGATCCTAAAGAATGCGATTAAAACCCAAAATAAAAAAGAGCTAAGGTTTGCACTTTGGTATTCTACCATACGCTGTCCTTTACTCTAAAGCTGTTGAGAATCAGATACATAGACCTTATATATGCACTTTATATGTCTAAAGAATTAGACTCTACTTGTGAGTGAGCTTCCAATCATTTACACAATATGACTCTAAAATCTATAAGTAAATTAGCCCTTATTATTTTATCAGGTCCCTTTGCTGGATTTTATCAACTTATACAAGTTTTTTAACAGCAAATTCTTGATCGTTGCAACATTTCATTCATTATATTTGAAGCAAATATAGCACAGCAGGAAATTGAGTAGCAAAACTCCTTCCGTATTTTTTTTTAAATAGCCAAGTTTTATTCAATATAAGTTTGTTTGTATATATTAAACGTATCAAGATAATTTTATATTTACACTCGTAAGCATCCATTCTCTTCGATCAGTTTATACAAATGTATAACGATAAAATCAAGTCGGCCCATTGCGGCAGTCGCAACATCTAGACCGTGTATGCAACCTGTGCGACGCCTGTGTCAAGAAATTGCATAGTTGCTAAATCGATAAAGCACAATATGTCGTCAATATTGAAAAGGGTTTAGGTCGGCCAAGAACACACGTCTTCCATCCATAATATGTATGATATATCTGATTTCAGCGGTGCACTGGTGCGCACGCGTTTAACTTTTACGCGGTGCCGATCCTGCGTCAAACGCTGGGCAGCGGCGTCAACGCTCACGCCGGTGCCATCGTGGTTGGTGTCGTCCAGCTGCTGGCCGCATTGGCCTCCGGCCTGCTGATCGACCGCGTCGGCCGCGTGCCCCTGCTGGCCGCCTCACTCGCCCTAATGGCCGCCTCCCTGGCCGGATTCGGCTCGGCCGCCTCGCACGGCGCCGCCTCCGCTTGGCTCCAGCTTGCCTGCGTCCTTCTTTTCACGGTTAGTTTTTTTTTATCAAAAGCTTTTGCTTGCTTTTAATTCAGACTATTCAGATTCAGATTTAATTTTTAACCCTTTATGGTATCCTGTGAAATAAATTGGGCGAAAAAAATGAATGGTAACTTTTTCAGGTGGCCTTCTCATTGGGAATCGCGCCGATCCCGTGGCTGTTGCTGGCCGAGCTGTTCCCGCTGGAGGACCGCGCGGCCGGCGCCGCCATCGGTACTGGCTTCAGCTACATGTGCGCCTTCGTGGGCGTGAAGACGTTCGTCGACTTCCAGCAGTGGCTGGGCATCGGCGGCGCCTTCTGGCTCTACGCGGCCATCTCGACGGCCGGCCTCTTTTTCGTGCTGGCATTCGTGCCTGAGACCAAGGGCCGCGACCTCGAGTTGGCCTCGGCCGCCATCGACGAAGACCGGAACGCCTGATGCCGGCTGGAGCTGGAGGAGGTGCCCTTTGACCAGGCTAGCTCCTCCGTCTGACCACCTCGTCACATCCTCAAGAATTTACCATCAATTCCTCCTGCAGTCAATATTATAGAGCTTTCTCCTCATAGACATTTTGTACCAGAGTAATATTTGTAAGGCTTGGGTTGGTGTTAGTGCGTTTTTCTGGCCTTCGAGAGCATTTCCCGTACATACGTTGATAAAATTCACGGTAGATGATTTTAATAGATAAAATGATGCAGGGATATTTGAGTTATTTGGCTAATTTTTCAATACATATATCCGAGTTTCTATAGGTTATGAAGAACACTCTTAAGTATATAAGACTATTAAACCCATTTTTTAAATACATAAAAGTTCAGAGACGTCCATTTGCAATTTTATCGTCAAAAAGGACCGCAAAAGAATTCAACTGTTTGAGATACAATGAGCCTAAAGTGCCATATTATTCCGAGCTCAATTTCTGCATTTAAATATTTTCTAAAAATTCAACGCTTTTCTGCCAAGTTTTATTAACAAACGTAAAAAATCCCATGCTCATAATAGCTAGTCTAAATCATTTGAACGCTCTCGAGGTCAATATTAAGCTCAGATACTGGAAAACGACTAATATTACTCACTCAGGCCTTGAATGACACACGCACACTCACAAACGTTTTACACCAAAGTCTGACGGATCAAATAATATATCGGAATGGAGAACCATATCGAGTATGCGCGTTTTAACGGCCGGTTCGTTTGGTAAAAGCGGCATCTTGCTTACATATGCGGATCTCTAGGCTTGGAAAATTTTAATACGCACAAAATAATTTAAAATATTTTTTAGCATTTAGGACATCAGATCACGACGAACCATTTCTCATTGAGCAAGTATATTGCTTTGTTATGAAACGAAATTTCACATTTTCCCAGCCTTATAGTGATTTCCTCGTCCGGTGCTTTTCTATTTTTACTTCTCATCGTAGATTTTTATGGTAGTAGAGTCGATGCGTATCAAAAATAGACTTCTTCTCAATATAAAAATATATCAAAACTTGGAAATCCAAAATGGATGATGATATCAAAAGGTCGAAATTAGAATAATAATATTGATTAAAACTCCTTTACACCTTTTTAGCCTACGCGCGCGAGCGGGTGTCAACCTTTAGTCAATTTTTAACCTCGACGCCGTTTCCTTGCTATTTATACACTCTGTGCCAAATTTGTATAATGATTGTACGTACGTCAATTGTGTAGCCAACTTTGCGCGGCCATTGCCTAGGAATTGTATTGTAATACTTTAAAATGCATGTACTTAAATATGGGTCAGAGGTTGGAAATCGGAAAGTGCCATTCAACGGTCGCTGCTCTGATAAGAAAATCTCGTCTCAATTTCTACTAAGAGGGGTCGAATCGGCTTTACTCCAGGAGCCTCTTTCGTCCCTCTAGCAACTTCAACTCGGGAGCCTACACAATTAACGAAAATTGAAAGCTAGGGCAGTGACAAAACGGAGCTAGATAATAATGATGATTTGTACCTCTTAGCCTTTTTGCCTAGGCCTACTCACACAAACAATTCATTTTTAAAATGTATCAATAAGAAGCAACAATATGCTGTGTAAATAACTGTAACTTATTAGAAAGACTCAAAATCAGAAATACACAGATGGAGAGATAATAAACAATAATTAAGTATAACACTCTCACACTCACAATAATGATATCGTCATGACAATAATGACAAGTGCTTTAGAAACAGCTCTGATGAGATTAATTTAAGGAAAAAAATGGACGCGAAAATATGGAAAGCAGCAATATCACAAAACAAAAAGATGAAAGTGAAATCTCTTTTCGAGAAATTGATCTTATTTATGAATATACTATATATATTTAAGCATTACTTAATAAAGTCTATTGTCTTCAATTAGGCTTTTTGTTCATTGCGATATATTCCTCTTTGCAGCAACAGTGTGTTCGTCTACATCAAGTTTAAATGGTACAATTGCACGTGTTTTCTATATAGGTTATTGTGGATACATTGAGCATCAACTCCTTCTTCTTACCTGCGAACATTTAAATATATGCGACTCTTTCAACTTCAGCTTGGGACTATGTTATTGGATAGAAAGGCAGTTTCACTTTTTGGGTCTGCACAACCGAGGAAAACAGTTTTATATATATTCTTCTTGCTCTTCTTGTTAACAATCAACATGATTTCTCTCAATATATGATTCTCTCTCTTAAAACTTAACAAAAAGGCGGGAATGATTTATCTAGTCGGATGAAGCGCTACACTTTGCGCAACATTGGCAAATTCAGCACATCAGGCACTTCGACGTCTTCCAGCCGGATATTCGACGGGTTGAACGGGAAGCGCACTGGGAAGCTGAACTTTGAGTCCATCAACAATGTGGCCTGTTTGTGATGAGAATTGGATAACTGACCAATCTGAACGGCAGGATAAAGGCTCACCTGTCCCTGAGACTCGGCTCGCTCTCCCAGACGTTCTTGGATTTGCCTGATGAACGAGGCTGGCACCCTTTCTTCATACTCGTCCGCGGGCGTGTACAAATTCAGGATCTTTATAATCTGTGTATAAAAAAGAACAGGGTAAGGACGTTTTTAAGATAAGAATAAAGAGAGTTTACCTGGAAAACCGAGAGCTTGTCGCACATTTCGCAAACGGCGACGACGTCATTCTCAGTCTTTCGCGCTTGCAGCAGCTGCGACGCCTGGATGACGGGCTGCAGGGTGTCCACCACGCTCTTGTCTGTCACCCGGTGGTCTCGCAACCACTGCTCCAAATGGCTAATGTTGTACCTGGGAACATTGAAAAAATTGTCTTCTGTTAATATGATAAAAGAAGAATTTATGAATTTTCACAAAAATGTTGTATTTTTTTCAACCTGGGATCTGGGAAACATGTTTTATTTTAAAATTTTCTTTAATACTTTTAAAAAGGAAAATGATTGAATTCTCGAAAAAATCATGCAATTTTTTATAATTCACTTCTCCAATTGTTGATATGTTAGATTTTTATATAACTTCTCAAATAATGTTTTATCACACCTGATTTGCATGCCCTTGGACCAGTGGCAAAGGTCCTTGCGCAGGAGCAGCGTGTTTAGGGCAGCGGCGCAAATGAAGTAGAAGAGTTGCCTCAAGATCTGGGTGAGCACCTCTGGATCTGCGCCATGCAAAATCAGCGTTCGGTGCACAAAACTCAGCTCGTCGAGCAGCGAATTGAGGCCCAGGCGGCCGTCGGAAGCTGCTCCTACTGGTGATAGTGGCTCCGAACGGTTACGCATGCCAGCAGGTCGGTTCGCTGAAAGGCCAGTGATGGCTTCGTGCTCCAAGATACCAGGCTGCACCAGCGGCTGCACACGGCTTTCCAAGTGCTTCATCAGCCCTTGGTAGATGCAGATTGCTATGTCGCTCAAAACCTACAAGAAATCCCAATTTCAAATATGAAAATATTGCAAAATAAATATAATTAATTTTAACACTATATTTATTATAACAATATGTTTTTAAAGGACCGAAAGATTTATTTAAGTAAGAGTGATTTGGATCAGAATAAAGGAGATTAAATATTGATAATTATTTAAATTCATGGTTTTCATACATTGAAAAGTATTTGCAATGTAAATTATTTCACTCGCCTGTCTGTATTGCGAGAGGTCAAAGTTGCGGAGACATTGTTCATTCTGCGCCGGTGTGTTTTCCGCCTGGAACGCCTTGTCACCGCTGTACTGCTTGAGGGTGTGCAGCAAACGCAGCGTGTTGCAAAGCCACAGAACGTGCGTGTCCAAGTCGTCGTTGCGCTTTTTGATCACTTTGCGCAGGCCGTTGATGGCCGCCGTGAGCAAGGTTCGCACTTTCTCATCGTCGTCAATGTAGTCCGTGTGTCTAATGCACATGAAGAGAATATAGGCTGGCAGGCCGGGCAAAAGCGTCATCGCCACCTTCGGCTTCAGTTCTGCAAAAGCGGAGACCATTAGCACTGCGGTGATTGTGTAAAATGGTATTTGATGTCTCACCATATATAAGTTTCCTGATGACAAGGTTCTCATCTCCTGACTGGTACTCAAACATGCCCATGTATTCACGCTCCTTCTTTCGCATGACGGGAACAGGAGGCTGAGGTGACGTTGTTTCTTGCCGCTCCTGCTGCCTCGCGATCGGCAGCGTATCGTCGCGTTTTCGAACTTTGCCTGTCTTTCGCAGTTTTCTCATTTGATCCATTAAACTGTCGCACTTTTCCTGTAGATCCTGTAGACAAAAATTAAATTTGTGGAAATGACTTTAAATTCATTTAGCATTTCTGGACTATTTTTTTAAATAAAAAAAGGGTCACAAAGACCTGTGAAAATTAAGCACAATAAATTTTTCTTCAATATTGACCAATAAGAAAAATGTTTGAAGGTAACAGTAACATGAAAAATTCGACTTTTATAACTCTTGCGATTCTTGCGCAAGAATTTTCTTAAACTTGAAGAGTAAAACTGAATTTTTCTAGTGTAAGAAATGCACCAACCAAATTCTCTGTTGTGAGTCTCTTGATCTCGTGCTGCATGTACGCTTCAGCCTGCGACTGCGGGCTCTCGCTGAGTCCAAGCGCGAGGATGCGTTGCTGGGCAGCGTTCTCCTCTCGCAGCCGCTCCTCCTCGACGCGCCACTCGATTTCGCGCTGCTCGTGCCGTTTCAGCTGAGCTTGCAGCTCATTTTCCAGCTGCCGGTTGATCTTCTTCTGCGCTTCCAGGGCCATCACCAGCTCGCCATCCTCATTAATCAACTCCTTCTCGTTACCGTATTCAAGGGTCTGCGTTTGCGAGGCCAGCACGCAGCGCAGCTGGATGCACTCCTCGCGTCGACGCACCAACTCCTCCGTAAGCGCATCTGTTTGCCGCGACAATTCTCGAGCAATGCCAGAACCATCCTGTATCCAAAAAATTTTCTTAGTATAGATCCAACTTAATATTTTGACACGTTTTACATATACACGACATACTTGTATGTTGGCATTTAAAATACATAGAAATTTAATAAAGACATTTAAGAGGTGAAATATTTTTTCCAGAAGTCTGTGGTGGTTGCCTGGTTGGTTGATTGCATTTTTTAAATTATTGCTTAAAGGACAAGCGCAGAAATACCAAATTCTAACGAATATTAGAACTTCAGGTATAAGCCTTTAAGACTCAAAAAGATATTTAACAAAAATGTTTGACTAGATTCCGATCACCAAAAAGTTTCATAACGTTTACCTTATCAGCAGCGGCATTTTTCAGGGCTGTCATGTTGGCGCGGATCTTTTCGTTCTCCATCTCCAGCTCCTGCAGGCGGAACACGTCCTTAGCACGTGTCAACTCGTCCGAGCCATCAAGGCTGGTGGTGATGTCGGCGCCTTTGGACTCGAGCCGCTCAAGCTGTTGCTGCTGTCTCTCACGCTCCCTCTCTAGCTCACGCACCTTCTGCTGAAGCTTGAGCAAAAGGCCTACGTCCTCATCAGCACCCCACAACCCGGAGTCTTCCTCGGGAGCGTCGTTGGACAGGCGGCGGCCACGCGGCGCTGGGGTAGGTTTCAGCGCTGCCTCGTACCTGCTCTGTAACTCCTGGTGGTCCGCCAACAGCTTCTGGTACGCCATGCGCTCCTCGTCCTGTTCCTGGATCAGCATCGCTTTCTCCTTCTCTGACTGCATCTTCGACTCCTCTGGAAAATTTTATCCCAGTGATAATGATTCGTAATAGGAAATTTTAGTAATTCTCACCTCTGACAGCTTTCTCTGCAGACTTCAGTCGTTCATTCAGTTGTTCCACAGCCTGTTTGAGTCCCTGATTGTGTTTGTTTACGTTCTCCAATTGCTGGATATATTCCTTTTCTTTCTTAGCTGCTGCATTAGTGAGATCCACCTGCAAGAATTAACCATCGTGAAAAAATACTTAAAAATGAGAAAATTTAGAAGCACGCAAAGATATTTAACAAAAATTAACCCTAGTTTCATTGCCAAGCTAAATAAGTTATAATTTCCAATCTATAACCTTTAAACCAGCTAAAGTTATTTGACAGCAAGATTAAAGACTTTGCGGTTGAATTTATATAAAGTAGATGATGCAAGAAGGTTATTTCTATTATAAAATTAAGAGATTTTGTTTGAGATAAATTTCATTAATATGTGATTGGCTAGATTTAAAAAAATAATTAACATTTATTATGGCTACTGCATCAACTTGATTTGACGTTTGAAGATTAAGACTTGGGTTTCATGATAAAATATTAGCTCTCTTTGAACCCATCTACCTCACTTTAGTTAAGTTGTTTATTATAGTTAAATCCGTTATTAACAGCAAAAGAGGACCAGAATACACCAGCATTACACTTCAAAGTAGAAGTTAATAACGGAACTCACCTTATCGTCGATTTCATTCCTGAGCTGCTCCTTTGCGATGCGCAACTCCTCCTCCAGTTCAGCAACGCGCTCGGTCAGCTTCCTGCCGATCGCCTCGGCTGCCTTGAGCTTCTCCAGCTGCTGTTTCGTGATGGTGATGTCACTCTCCGCGTTCTTCATCTTCAGGTTAACCTTTTGCAGTTCTTCGATACGCTGCTGCAGCGAGATGATCTTGTTCTCTAGACCCTTGTTGAGCTTCTTCACATGCTCCACTGAGCGCGCCTCCTGCTTGAGCTTTCGCAGCCGCCTGCGTGCCAGGAAGCGCCTGATGACGCTCTGCGCCAGCACCAGCCGCTTCTTCTCTTCCTGGTAGCGACGTCTGGCCAGCCAGCCACGCACCCACCGCTGGATGATCACAGCCTTGGCGTTGCGGCGCAGCGCGGTGTGGCGCCGACGCGCCAGTACTCCGCGGGCACGTGTCTGCAGCCCCAGAGCGGCGTGACGCACGGCCTGGTAGCGCCTACGTGCCGTCCAGCCGCGTACATGCCGTTGAATGCGGATGGCGGCACGCCGTTCGCGTTCGTTCTGTGTTCGCCTGCGCGCCAGCACGCCCCTGGCGCGCGTCTGCAGGCCAAGCACGGCGCGGCGGATGACCGTGTACCGTCGACGCTGCAGCCATCCACGCACTGTGCGCTGCATCGTCAGGCAGCACGCACGGAGACGATCGGCACGCAACTTCTCAAGGTACGCCACCTGGCCAGCACGGAAGAAGATCTTGGTCTTGCCAAAGCAGCAGTGGTCCTCGTCTTTTATCACCTACAAAGACACAATTCACCTGAGTAAGTGCATTAATACTGCAAGGATTTCATACGATTTGTTAAAAATTATACATAAAAAACATTGACATCACAGCTTTGGTTATTCACTTTCACAATTTTATCATATCAATGAAGACTTGATCTTGATTAGTATTTAGTAAAAATATGGAGCTAAAAGTGACTTAAATATCATAACTTAACATTTTAAGTTAATGAAAGAAAAATAAAGTATTAAATACTTTGATAAATCTAATTGATTCGGAGTAAAAAATACTAAACTAAATCTGAAAAATTCTTAAAAGTAAGGCGTTGACACAAAACCTCATATCATTTTTCTTCTTATCAATGGCTAAATTTCCAAATTTAACGATCCATTAATCACTTCTACTTGGACTTTCCTTCACCTAAAATAAATCCACGTATTTGACATACCCACCTTTAATCACTTTGGATTCTGTTTGGTTTATATTTTATGGGAAATAATTTTTGAATTCACATAGCAAGACAGAAGAATATGTTGGAACAAAATCAGTCACCATATAGTAAACAAAAAATGTCTAGCCTTGTTGCTGGAATATACAGTTCCATAGGTTTTTCTTTGGAGCAAATCATCACTATACTTTAACTGAAGATTCTTAACTTCCTGCTGTGATTAATAAAAAAAAATATTAAATAAATAATTTATGCCCTTAAATATAATATCGGATTATGTACTCACTCTTTTCAAAATGTGTTCACATGTGCGTTGCATGTTGGCACGGTCTACGTCTGAAGAGCGGCAAAGTACGCGGTAGCGCTGGAAGAACTCAGTGTATGTCCAGCGTGAGGGGTAACCAGCGGCGCTGATGCGAATTGTCTCGAGCACGCCGCACGCACGTAACTGCTGGACGGCCCGCTTTGGATTGTACTCAAATTGGGTTTTTGAGTCATTTGGTTTGATGCAGCGAACGTAGTGGGGCGTTGTCTCGTTCAGTGTCGTCATCAGCATATTCAAGGAGTCACGGAATTGCGAGCCCACCTATAATTTTTAGTTTAGTTTTAAATTCGGTTATACCAATCATGGAACTTTGTATACCGTCTTTTTGTGTTGCTTGGTAGCTGTTCCTGTGGTGGGTAAAACTTTGATTTTTACACCAGGGGTTTTTGAAACAGGCGGTTCATCCAAAAATAGTTTTCTGACCAGCTCATCCTATAATTTGCAATATAAATGTAAGATATTGAATTTCAAACTTAACCAATAAATGACTGACTGAGCTTTGGCGTAGAACTTCTATTTGCTCTTCAATCACAGTGTCACGGTTTTTGTCTAGGAATCCTTGGCTCTGGTACTCGACCTCGTCGGCGAAGTGGTGGATGATGTATGCACGCGTGCCGAAGCGCGGTTTGGCAAAATGCTTACTCTTCGAGCACCGCTCGTACAGTTTCTCAGCCCAGGAACTATCTGAACCCTTTGGCATCTGAAATATAACTTACATTCAAAAAACAAATCAAGAATTTTGATGAAGTAAACGAATTTGCTTGAGAGTTGAAAAAATTAACCAAAAGTATTTTTGATATTCTAGTTTGCTAACCAATTTCTTGTAAACAATTACAGTTGCATTCAAGCAATAATAATTGAGGATGTTTCTCGTTCTAGAAAGCAACACTACTTTAATTCAGTTTATATATTTTTTGTACAAACTAAAAAATGATTTTTATTTTGCTTGAATCTTGAATTGAAATAGATTTTTGGGCAATCAATATTTACTAGTAAATAACAATGCAAATACAAGCTTAAAAATGGGTATTTAACTCTGATTCCCTTACCCTGCACTCCTCGTCAAGAAGGTCAAGGATGCCAAGTTTTGCCTCAATGAGGTCGATGCACGGCTGGTTGTCGTAAAAGTCAATCAAGTTCCACTGTATCTCCTCCTTGAGATATTCTTCCTGTTCCAGCTTGAATACGTGCTGGTTGAACTGCTGCTGCAGCTTCTCGTTCGCGTAGTTGATGCAGAATTGCTCAAAAGAATTGATCTCAAAGGTCTCAAACCCGTAGATGTCGAGCACGCCGATGAAGCGCTGGCCGCGGCCCGTGTTCTCCAACTCGCGGTTGATCTGCCGCACGATCCAGCTAAACAACTGCGCGTACACGTGCTTGGCCAGGGCGTCCCTGGCGGCAGCTGCCTCCTGCACGGGCATCGCCTTCATGATCTCATCGCGCATGCTGACGATACGCCGAGTACACAGCCATCGCCGCAGCGCTTTGACGTCTACGCTGAGCAGGGCGCACGCCAGCGTAAGGTGGCGGTCATCGTTGGCCACCTTGCTTTCACCCTCGTTCACCTCGACGATCCGCACGTTGCCCAGGTGCAGCAGTGCGGCCAGCACGCGGAACATGCGCAACTGCGTCTGCTCCTCAAGACCAAGCAGTGACAGCGCGGTGCGTGTCTCGTCAAAAGCCTGAGCATCGTCTACACCTTGTATGCGAGGATCTTCTCCCTGTAAAAACCGAAATGAATGCATTGAAACGAGGTTGATTTTGATTTTGTTATTTCAATTATTTAGTTTAAATAATTAAAAATCAAGTTCTGGAAAATAATAATAAAATTCCTTGCCTGATTGGTGAATCGAAAGACGTCACAATCACCAAGACTCAAATCGGACAGCAATGGACAACTTTTGCGGGCGGCACAGAGCTGGTAGAAAATGTGGTAGTTCCGTTCACCAGGGGCTTGAAAGACAACACGCGACTTCTCCAGAAGATAGGTTCGCATACTGGCGCCCTGGATTTGGTGCCTCTTGTCGAAGTGAATCTCAATGAACTTTCCAAAACGACTGCTGTTGTCATTGCGCGTAGTTTTTGCATTGCCAATCGCCTAGCAGAAACATTTTAAGATTTTCAAAAACACAATTTATAAAGCAATAAAAATGCCAACGTGAGAGCACAAAAAGAGCCCAGTCGAAAAAATATGACTGCACTACTAAAAGTACTAAAAAAATAATTTCCTTTTACAATTAATCATCAAAGTAAAAAAGAGCCATAAAAATATTTTTAAGAAATTGAGAAAAAATATTTTGTTCAAACACGAGTTAATTTCAACCGAAGCTGTTTTTTACCTCCATGATGGGGTTGGAAGCAAGCACCTTCTTCTCCACTTGGGTCTCGCTGGCGGCGCCGCCAACAGTGGCGAAGTAGCGCATAGCATATTTGGCAGAGACAGTTTTGCCAGCACCTGATTCTCCAGACACGATGATGGACTGGTCGTGCGATTCGCGTTCAAGCTTTGTGTACGCTTCTTCAGCCACAGCAAAGATGTGCGGGTCAAGGTCGCCAAGCGCCTGTCCGCGGTACGCCCAGATCGTGTCCGGTCCATAAATTGGCAGCTCGTGGTAAGGGTTGATCGCAACCAGCACAATTCCTGAGACGCGAAACCACAAAATTCTTTTAATAAGTCATTGATTTAAAGCGCAATCAAACCACTAAATCCAATATCGACAATAATGGGGATTCATTAAAATGATATTTTGATGGACTGATTTTTTTTTAAAATTAAAAAGTTATCTGGACAAACTTTTCCTTACATTCTGGTGTTTGAAAGCTTACAAGTTATTTTTGGGCATTAGACGTGGAATAAAATCTATTTATAGAAAAATGCCGCACCTTGAACTGGATAGGCTCGTTTGATAACCTGTTGCCACGGACGCACATTTGTAAGAACCACAAATCTTAGGATTGGCATTTATAAGATGCTAAGTGGTGGGGAAAAGCAATTCTCTTCACATAATTCACATTGAAAACGCACGTGACTCCTTCTGATTCACTGACCATACAAGAGAATCAAGTATTTGACAAATAGCATTAAACGCGTGATTATTTTCCCACGCGATTGACGCGGAAAAATTATGCAAATGCAACTCACCGCAATACGTGTAGATGGCATTTTGATTGCAAAAGCGGAATTTCAAGTTGTATAGGACAGCCGGCTCATGGAGGTAGGAAAGCGAGGTCAGGTCGTTCTCGCCTATTAGAATATCTGGATTTCGCAACGGAGGCAAATCCTTGTCATCCTTGATCGTCAAAACTTGCTCCTGTTAGAAAAATATATTTGTCAACATCCACAGATATTTACGATCTTTATTTTAGAAGTTCTCAAAGCTTAGCTGGAGATTTTCACGCCTGCAGTTTTGGCGCAGCTGGATTTAAATTGACGAACGAAATTGAAGTTTGGAACTCACTTTTCCCTGTTCAGTGCGGATGACGAGGGTGCCTCCTTTGTAGTCTTGCTGGACCTCGGCGCCCACCCAGACTTGCTCGGCGCAGGGCACCCACACCCGGGCCCCCTGTCAACACACATCACATCATAATCAGACATATGTCAAAATGCTCAATTATCGGAATAAAAAGGTGATGCCCTCGCGGCTGGGTGTAGAGTTCCCACAAGCAAGCAGATGCTTTTCTCCAATTCCCAAGAAGCTATTCAGGCCGCGTCGCGTGATGCGTGACCGCGCCGCGTACATTGTCGATCGCAGTCCAAAATTCGCTGCCAATTTGTGCCGATTCCCGGCTTACAATTTAAATATAGTCGGGGCAATACTCGAATTTCAAATCTGCTCGAGGACGCGGCCAAGGCTTGTTTCATTCGTATTCACAAAAAGCGTAAGTATAAGTATACATAATGTGGAGGAAGAGTTGATTTGTAGAGGCGGATAGCGACTATGCGGCTTTACTCCAGAAATCCGATCCTTGCAGCGGTGCATTTGAAACCATAAAAATGAAGCTTGTTAGTTTTTTCAAACGGACGGCGCGCCGCCGCGCACACGCATTCCTTTATTGCAGACAAAACGTAAATAGAAGCACGCGAAATCTTCGTGATTTTTGCGGATTAACTACTCCAATTTAAGGGGAGAAAAATGCAGACAGACAGTCGCAAAATTATCACTTCATATATGAATAAAAAAACACATTATCACTTTCTACGAAATAAATGACATTAAAAAGAAGCTATCAATTTTACATAAATTTTATGAGCGCGAGGTTGGTGTTACAAAGTGCGCATAATAAAATTCACGTGACTGTTTGGCTCTACGACAGATCAGTTGGGAGGAGGAGGAGGAGGAGAGGAAGAAGACATTTGATGAGAAAATCGCTAAAGAGCAGCGTAATTCTGTTTTATTTTATATTTGTGAATAAGTCCATCCCCGAGTGAAGTAGCAAAAAACAAAATTATCAAATGTCTTTTAGTAAACTGATTATATTGTTGCCAAGATAGAGATAGCTTTGCGCTTTTTCAGAATTAAAAGCAGCCAAAAACTCGGCATTTCTTTTGCATCATAACATTTTTGGTGGAAGAACTGAAGGTTTAATAATTGTTATTTAGATTTTTTTCTCAGTTATTGACTAGATTTCAGAAGTCTCACGAATTTTTGTTTGTGCAATGTGCACCGATGAAAAAATAGTTTTGATTAAAATAGATATAAAAAATGAAAATATTTTAAACATTTGAAACATCAGCGGCATTGGAAACCGTGTACTTGCACAAACTGTCAAAATATAAAGCAACAATGTAGCATAGCTCAGGTGGTGCTGTACCAAAATTTTAAGATAAAAAACAGAAAGGTACTGATGTAAACTAATTATATACAGATAAAATACCAAGAAGAAGAGTAATGCAAAATAAATAGCCAGAGCAAGACCTAATTGTATGGTATTTAACTAAAACATTTCCTCAATATGCAGAGGAGTAAACCAGTTTGGCTGAACTGGTCACCTTGACAGCACTTTGACCAAAAGCAACTAAATACCGTCCGTACTTTTTGCTGTCCATATTTTTTGAATCTTAAGTTACATAATGTCTCATGCATTAATTAGCCCAATACATAATCACGCGTTACCCTATTGTAGAGGTAGGCGAAGTCGGGTGCGGCGTACCAGCGGCCGAAGGGGGGCCGGGGCCCGGGGTCCGGGGGCGGACGGTCGGCGGACTGGGAGCGCAACCACCGCACCTGCGGCACGGCGCGGATCATGGCATCGCGTCGTCCGTATCGCGACGCACACTACCGACACGACACGACGACGCACAGCTGCGCTGGTTGCTCTATGTGCCAAGGCAGGCGAAACCTGACTCCGCCGCCGCCATTCTCTCGAGCCGGCAGGCAGCGTGACTCGGCCCCCGTGCCCCAACGGCAGGCAGCGGTCGGTCGACTCGCTAGGCTGCCCTCTCCAATCGCCCGCCCCGTCAATTGCTAATCATTGATTGTGTCACTTGATTTCTATGACACTCGCTATCCTCCTCCCTCGCCAGGTAGGCGCTGATTGTGCGAACCGCAGTCGCAATTAGTCGGTGGCGCTGGGACATGGTGTTCCGATACAGCCGACCTTCCGCAAGGCTTGTTTTGTCCCCGAGAATCCCACTTCAGGACGTTAGAGTAGGTCAATTTTGTTTTTGTTGAACATTATTATCTTTGTATTGTCATGCAAACATTTTTTTATCATAAATTCAGTAAATGCGAAAACAAATTCCTCTATAATTACTGTTTCTTTCGAATGCTTGAAACACTTTTCTTCGTTATCCTAAGAAAAACAAACTGGAATATTCAAATTATGAAAACATTCACAAATCCAATTATTCAAGTATTCTCAGCAAGCTTAAGTCATTATTTTAGTGACGATGAGCGCCAGCCTAATTTAGAGTGTTATTATTTAACAGCAATCAATTTTGTGATCAAAAAATGATTGTTGGTATAATCAATTGTGTCATTAAAAGACGCACAAATATCTTATTTTAATTCTAAATTAAAGCCAACCAAAACAGATTGGAATGATTACTGCCGAATAAAGTCAAAAATGGATTAAAAAAATTAACATGAATGAACGCACCTACCGCTTACAACGAATTTAGATTATTTTCTCTAATTTTAACACCCAACAATAGCTAAGGCCATGTGACATAATCATGTTTTTAAATCTCTATATGCGCTCAATAATACGTTGGGCGTGATTTGTATATTTATCCAGATACAAAGCTATACCAACGCCAACAAAACAGTTCACGTGCTACAAATTTATTCCCAGATGAGATATGACTGCGACAGAGTAGTGAAAAAGCGCAAAAGCATCTCTGGTGCCTTGCGATGGTTACTGGCTTGCCGCCAGCTTTGTCCTTTATTGCGGACGTGGCTGTACGAATCAAAAAGGTGCAATTAGTAATTTTTGCAGCAAAATAATAGAACGAGCATGCTTCAACGCTTTGTTTTTAAACTTTGGCAAAACTCGCGTATATTCGTGAGAAATGTTGAATAATCAGATTCAAGAGCTAAAATCACCAGTGAAATCGGAATTAAGTTTCAGGTTTGATGCTGTTGAAAGTGAATTAGCAGGTCAAAAATTGATTATTTATTAATTTCATTTAATATATAAAATGTTATCACTTCATAAATATTAAAAAGCTTTAAGTTTGTACCAGACATAATATTTATATTTCTTATAAAATTTGAGTCCTAAGTGGACGAAGTCTATATTGATTCGTAGGTCTATAGGTTGACGAACAAATAGGCACACGGACTTTTGCTGATGAGTATTTGTGTTGATCCTTCCTTTTACTCCTCTGTGCAATTAATATAATCTTGACTAACATGCTCTTTTATGTCTATAACTGACAAAAAGATCTTAACTGACACTCATGCCATCGCAAAAAAATTGGTTAAAAGACACTTTATTTCAGTAAACACGACTTTTATGATTTTTTATATTAAGTTTGCAATGGTTCACACGCGAGTGGGGACTTGGGAAAGCATTTGCAAACATTTTGACAATCTGATCCCTTTTTTGGCCATTTTTAAAATACCTTTCAAATCAAACTTGCTTGAAGTTCGTTAAAGCTATAAGGTTAGTGAACGAAAAACAAGTAATTTAAAGAGTCCACGCATTTAGTGTTTAACAAAAAAAATATATAATTTAACTATAGATCAGGGTGAGTGAGAATTTGCGTTTTTAAAAACCAAAGAATCGATTAATGTTTGGAGCTGCAAATAGTACGGGTGTTTTTAATTGCGCCTAGTTTTCGCTTTCGTTCAAGCTATTTCACGCTGTCAGCGTTCGCACCTCTAACTCATTGTCAGCCAATCAAAAGTCAAAATCGCTGAAAAAAAAATGAAACGAAAACCACACACATTTGGATTTAAGAGTCCACCGTGACTGCCCTCAGGTGGAGTTCAGTCAAAGAGGCCTGTCTGCGTTTAATTTTGTCAGCGCAGAGAGAGAGCCGAAATCATGCGGTGCCACTGGTGGCCTACTTTCAGGGGCTTGCTGTGTGTATCGATCCTGCTGTTTCTTCTTCTCTGTCGGAGCCACGCCGCCCGTATTGATTTTTGCTTCCCTTATTCTCCGTCACGAGCACCGAATTCACAATTATCGCAATAATGCAATCACGGCACCATCTTGCCATTGCTACCGTGCCGGAGCGAAGGAAATTTATATCATTTAAAAAAACACGACGAGCTCGGCGAGAGAATCTATGGGAGAAGATTTTCGGAGTAATGCCACAGTGCCAGCGCGCTGCTTCAGATTAGATAAGCGGTATTCCCGCAGCTGTCTTTGCGGTTTCCGTGCAAGAAAGCAAATTTTCGGAACCGCCCACAAAGAAAGGAATGTGGGAATCGAGGGGAAACGAAACTTTAAGGAATTAAAACAAATAACATGACTCATTACTTGATTTTGAATGAATAATCTGAGCGTCCATTCAATATCCTAAAAATAAAAATTTAATTATTTCTATAGATATAGCTCGAATTTTTTTTCTATTTGTACGGGAGAAATCACTTTTGATTTTAACATTTACCTTTACATGTTTTTCACTAAATATACACTCACTTAATTACTTACTATGTTGACGAATGAAGGCGGCTTGCGCCTTTTCATGAAATTTGGGGGGTTTTAAAATTCACAATCTTTCAATGAAGCAGATAACCAAAAATAATATGGTCTTATACGCTAAAAAGTTAAAACCTAAGTAATAATATTTTAAGATGTCATAAAGTTCTCCGCGATCTATACTGTGCATTCCTTATGCTAAAATTGTTAAGGTGCGCATACGCGTAGGAAACCACATTGCCGCGACCCGCGCCCGGGTAGACGAAACTTACCTTGGTGAATAACTCGCGCGAGGTCATCGTCGGACGGCGGTGACCTCACCCACTCACATGTCCATGACCGCTGCACCCTTTGTCACTCGACTTATGTCTGCCCCTGCCACTGTGGGATGAAAACACCTTCTCACCTGACAGATACCGTTTCTCGCAGTTCACTCGCAGGAGGAGCCACTGTCACAGGATTGAGCACCAGCAAAGTGGGTGGTAAGAAAAGGACCTTTGAACGTTGAACTTGTTAAAGGTATGGATCAATGAAATTCTTGCTGAAAGTCTTTCCTAGACGATTTTTATAAGAAAATAATTAATACAATTATCATTTTTTCGGCCTATATTAAATTAAAACCTGCGTTTAAGAAGAAAATAAATTAGTATTTTTTAACTCTTAAAGGTACGTCTATGACTATTTTGAGTGAACACCGCGAATGATTTGAAAAAAATTATCCTATTTTATAATGCCAAAATCTCGCTCTTTTCGTCTCTGATTTTTTGGCTGATTTTAAATTTCAAGTATCAACAAAAATTGGAATATTATATTTATTTGCCAACAATAATTGAAGTGAGGATGAGGTTTTCGCTTGGAGAGTGACAAATCTCAGTTTTGACGTGCAAATAGCAAATTTCTTTGGCACATACATCATCTGTTCACTGCACTGCTTCTGCTTCTCCAAAACACGCAAACCAAACATACGATTTGCAAATACTTCCACAGTGTGGCGGGCGGACACGACACCACCTGAGACACGAATCACAGAAACCAAAGGCGTACACAATTTTCGCATTGTTGTCCTTTGGCCCAAGCCCTCCCAAGGTCCATTGTGATAATAATTGACCTACGACCGGGGAGGAATAATCTGTGCCTGATCTCATGAGATAAATAAGATAAAAAACCAGGACAGCACAATGAGAGTACGAAATTGAAAACTGGTAAGTATGAGCATTTTATTACTTAGTTTGCACACAGGAAAAGGAAAATGTGCAGTTATTTTTTTATTTACCTCAGGTCATGCATTTTAAAAGGAAATAATGAGAATGTTGTCAAATGAATTCGCCGTTAACAGAGAAGTGCTTGGGTTCACCGCCTCTGATAATTATTAGACTGATAACATTTCGAAGCCACGACAACAAACTTTTACAAAAGGGTAATTACTATACCGTTTTGACGTTTTGAGCATTTAATTAAACATTTTAATTTCTTGCATAGAAGAATAGATGCTTTTTCAATAATTCATCGAAAATAACACATTAAAAATGAGGCTGCGGAAGATATTTGCAATGGTTGGTGCTGCAACAGTGCTTGGAGGATGTGTCCTCCTATACCTGGTGCTCGACTTGACTCTTCTGCCTTCATCAAATCATAACGCCCCTTTGACAAGAGAAACTCATTCAAACGTGAGATATATTATACTTTTTCTTGAAATTTTCATCTAACTCAAGACCCTCCGCACAGTCGAGATGGGGTAAGCAGTTTGAATCTAGTCTAGAAAAGCTGGAGGGTGACATCAAGAGGAATCAGAATAAGGTGCAAGAGATTAAACATGCTATCGACACCATCAGCAACTTTGTCAATCAGCGTACTGAGTCTAAAGAAATCGATTGTGAGTCGTCCGATCAAAACATTAATTTTATTCCTCTAATTTTGATCTTTTTACGCAGCAAACAAATTCCAAAATAATTTAGAAAGGAATCTCTATGCTGGTGATGAGGCTGAAACTTGTCCAGCAACATCAGCAGAAGCAGATATTAATATGCTTGACCTGTACAACTCGATTCCGTTTGACAACGCTGACGGAGGGGTTTGGAAACAGGGTTGGAATATTGAGTACAACAAGCAGCAGTGGGGGCCTCGCAGAAAACTTAGGATTTTCCTCATTCCTCATTCGCATAATGATCCAGGTAAGAAAATTTTCTTTATTTGAAATAGGAAAAAAAAATACTAAAAGAAAGTCAACAAAACGAAAAATCGTGGAAAACGTTTGCTTTGTTGGACATGCGTTAGTATTTCCTGGCAATTTATGATGGGATCGTATCCGTTTCCTGAATGTGTGATGGCATAGTAAATTGAAGGACACATGTCAGACTAAATAAATGTGCACATCTCACTCACTATAATATATCATTTTTAATGCTTTACCGGTGGAAATCAGCATGATAAATGACGACAAAATATTTCTGAAAATTATGCAAAGACTTGTAATGAAGTACCAATTTTATGACATAGCAGAATATTTTTCCTGTGACTTTGTACTAGAATATTATAAATAAGCATGTCATTATATATGTACTGTAGTGTAATTAGGTTAATTTGACATGTTTTAATGAGTCAACACTGTAAGTATGGACTCAAGAAAAATAAATATATTATCTAACCTCAATATATCTAATGCTCAACGGGCTGGGAGGCGCACCGACGCCGACTCGCTACTTGCTGGTTTGCACCTTTCCAGCATGCGTGATTTGGCTTCACGGGACGAATGTCTAGCGTTTCAATGCAGTCCTCGGTGCGGAGGCAAGTGGCCCTTGAGTGGGCTGGGTCCCTGTGCGCCCATGTTATCCGTTCGCGGTGTTATTGGGACCCGGGTTTCAGCATTCGTGCTAGTGCAGTGCGCGCCCTTCCCGGACCTCCGGTCCTCGGACAGGGATAAAATGAGCAAAAAAAACCTATAAACAACTACTTAAAAAATTATAAAAATGTTATATACATTTCCATGAATTTTTTATATATTATTCCTTTCATCTTAAAGAAATTCAAATTTGGACTGGTCAAGTTTAAATTTTTCATATATTTGAAGTTGACACTACCTGAAAAAATATTTTCATTAAATTATGATTCAAGAAAAAATGATTTAATTAAAATTTTAGCAAATCCCCAAATTTAAGTGGCTGCAGTTGGATGCTTGTTGCATTTTCGTGCATTTTCAACAATTCAAACTTCTGAATTATTCTATTGAAAAAATAACTGTTGTAAAAGTTATCCTGACTCTCAATGTCACCCAATTCAGGTTGGCTGAAAACCTTCGAGGACTACTATCACTCACAGACGCAAGCCATCTTAACTAACTTGGTGAACAAGCTTTCGGAAGACTCTCGGCGCAAATTCATTTGGGCCGAAGTATCATACCTGATGCTGTGGTGGTCCGAGCAAGGCCAGGAAAATAAGGACAAGATGCGGCGGCTCGTGGAGAGTGGACAGCTGGAAATCGTCACCGGTGGTTGGGTGATGAACGACGAGGCCAACTCACACTTCTGGGCTGTGGTGCAGCAGCTGACCGAGGGTCACGAGTGGCTGATGCAGCACCTGGGCGTGCGGCCCAAACACGCGTGGGCCATCGACCCTTTCGGCCACTCAGCCACAAACGCGTACTTGCTCAAGAAAAGTCAAATAGCCGCCTCACTGATCCAGCGTGTGCACTACTCTGTAAAGAAGCGGCTTGCGCAGGACAAGGGTCTTGAGTTTCGCTGGCGTCAGGGCTGGTCTAACGACAAGAGTGATATGCTCACCCACATGATGCCCTTCTACAGCTACGATGTGCCGCACACCTGCGGCCCCGATCCAAAGGTAAATAGAGGAAATATTGCATGACAGGAAATACATTTTTTCGTTACTAATTATTTTGTCGCATCCTTTTTGAAACCGGAAATAAGTGACAAACGTTAGATATATATGCTAGATAAATCAATCCAAATTCTGATGGATGATAAAAGTGACAACATTTATTATTTGATTTAATATGGATTAAAATATGAATTTTTACTAGTTATATATTGCTGGATTTTTTTACATTGGAGGTGATTGGAAAAATTTTATTTTCGGAAAGGTGTGCTGCCAGTTTGATTTCAAGAGGCTTCCTGGGTATGGGGTGACGTGCCCTTGGCGCATTTCACCACAACCTATCACCAAGGACAACGTGCGGCAGAGAGCAGAGCTTCTGCTTGACCAGTACAGGAAAAAGGCTCAGCTGTACAGAACCAATGTGCTTCTGGTTCCGCTTGGTGATGACTTCCGTTATGATCACTCGGCCGAGTGGGATGCGCAATTTAATAACTACCAAGCCTTGTTTGACCATTTGAATTCAAGACAAGATCTATATGTAGAGGCCCAGTTTGCCACCCTCAACGACTATTTCTCAGGTAATAAAATTTTTATTGAAATGCATTGAAAAAAATTTTAAATGATATTGATTCATTTCAGCACTTAAAATTGAGGTTGGAGGTGAAAAGAGACTGCCTTCACTGACAGGTGATTTCTTCACCTATGCTGACCGTGATGACCATTACTGGAGCGGCTACTTCACTTCGAGACCTTATTACAAGCGACTGGACCGAGTGCTGATTGGCTACTTGAGAGCTGCCGAAGTGATCTTCTCGCTGGCTTGGTCTCACGGCAAAGCAACCAGCAGCAACGGCTCGCCGTGGCTTCTGTCGCCGCACGCTGGTCTACGAAACAAACTGACCATTGCTAGACAAGCGAATGCTCTGTTCCAGCATCACGATGGAGTCACCGGAACAGCCAAGGACCATGTTATGAGAGATTATGGAAACAAGTGATAGCTATTAATCTTGTAATTGGCTCAGTACTAACTTTTTTGTTTTCAGGATGATCAAAGCCATTGATTCGGTCCAGCATGTGATTCAAATGAGTGCTCAGTATTTGCTATACAATCAGGTATTTTGCCGCTGTTCGAGGATTTTCGTGATTAGAACTTCTTGTGTTTTCAGGCCAATCCAGAACTGGATCCAAATGACATTTACTTCCACTTAGACGACACTAGGCCTAGGACTGGAGCTCTTTCAAAGAGAAACAAGATAACCTTTGGAGAGGGATTGGACACTAGGAAAGTTGTCCTTTTTAATTCGCTCAACAGAGCTCGTACTGAATTTGTGCGTCTCCGAGTTGCCAACTACAATGTTATGGTCAGTGCCAAAAAGCATTACAAGAAACTCATGCAATTATATTTTAAATCATTTAGGTTACTGACCTAAGTCACCGACCACTTCCAAGCCAAGTGCAGCCTCTGTTTGACGAGATGGCATCGATGGTGGATGGCGAATATGAACTTCTGTTCATTGCCACAGTGCCTCCACTCTCGCTGTCCACATTCCTTATTTCTTGGACAAGCAATGCTGACGAACGGGCACCTCTGGCGTCTGTCTCTCTGGCCAACCATCAGGGCCAGCATAAACTGCACTCAGCTGAAGGCTTTGAGCAAATTGGCTCTTTGCCCGAAGGCCAAAACATCAAAGTTGATTCCCAGCAAATTTCAGCTATCTTCTCAAGTCACGGATTACTCAAATCAGTGTCAACGCAAGGAATTACAATGACCATTAAGCTTGAGTTTGTGCGGTATGGCGCTGTCGAAGGCAGGGAACGCAGCGGCGCTTACCTCTTCCTACCTGACGGACCTGCTAAAGTTATTATGCTTAAGCAGGCGCCCCTTGTGCGGGTTATTAGCGGACCGGTAGCCACCCAGATTGAAGTTCAGCACCCTTTTGTCCTGCACCAGGCCACTGTTTATAACTGTTCTGGTGAGGTTTTGTTTTTAAATTCATGAATATGATTTTTAAGCATTTTTAACTTTTTAAACAAAATGATATCAAGTGGAGTTTCTTAAACCCGTATGGTTGCAGGTGAAGTTGGTAGCTCTATCGAGATGGTCAATCTAGTAGAGCTGGTGAACGGTAAAAACATCGAAGTCGCAATGCGCTTGACATCAGACATCGAAAGTGGGGACACCTACTACACAGACCTAAACGCTTTCCAAATGATCGAACGGCGCCGCCAGCTGCATAAACTGCCTCTGCAGGCGCACTACTTTCCCATGTCGGGAATGGCATACATCGAGGATAGTGGAATCCGTCTCTCAGTGATTTCTGGACAGCCTTTGGGAGCTGCCTCTTTAAGCTCAGGACAGCTGGAAATCATGCAGGATCGAAGACTAGCGCAAGATGACAATAGAGGGCTCAATCAGGTCAGATTAAATGTTCCAAATAATCCAGTTATTTATTTTTCAATTTTAATACCTCATTTTGAGATATACTAATTCGTCCTGGTCCCAGTAAAATTGCGCAACTTTCAACAAACAAACGCGAATTTCCTGGTTGCAAGAAAAGGTCAACAATCAATTCGACAATGAAAATTTGGGTGTTTGTTGAACGTTGCGCAATTTTAACGGGACCAGGACGATTTGTATTTTGTACTACTAGTATTTTGAGATATATGTATTAGTCTTATAATTCATTATTTCCATGAATATTTTCAACAAACAGTATCACACACCAAGTCACATCCCTCAATAAATAAAATCAATGGTTGTAGGGTGTGGAGGACAATCATCCAACGCCAAACGTCTTCCGCCTGCTTCTCGAACGGAAGAGTTGCCATTCGGAACAATGGCCGCGGTCCTCCCTGGCCGCTCACTTATCTCACCAGTCCCTCTTGTGGCCGTTGGTGCATCTCATCGCCGCTGGTGACCCTTTGGTGCAACTGAAGGGTTCTTTCTCTCCTGAAACGAGCTCCGAGTGTGGCCTGCATGTGCTGAACCTGCGCACCAGCTGGCTGACAGAGCGGCCACGAGTTGGCCTTGTCATGCATCAACTGGCCTGGGATGAGTGTCTGCCGCCGCCCGTGGGCCTCAGCTGCACGCCACGCATGAGCAGCATGCTTAATGTCAGCGCCGTGCTACCCCTCTCCTTTGGAAGACAGATGCAAAAGTCATCGCTCACCTTCCTCCACACTGGCGAACATATGCCAACCAACACGAACCAGTCCCTGTGCCCCAACGAACTGGCCGCTTTCTTGCTTGCCTAATCCTCAGTTTGTCTGTGATTTAAATATATTATTTCAGATTGTTTCAGTCGTTCACATGCTCTGAAAAGATATAAATTCTTCCCTTCAGATGCTTTATTTTTCTTAACCAGATTCAGATCACAATCCTACGTAGGTTAGATGAATTTCTTTATTTTTTGCAACAGATATTTATTTACAAGATGCCTTTAAGACATCTATTGAAATCATTCTTTGCAGCAACTCTTAATAATGTGCTTGGAGAAATTTTTACTATACATTATTCAAATGTATCATCTTGTTGAATAAAAAAGCTGCAAGGGCGATTTTTATACAAGTTTCGCCTTATTTCATGTAACTCCATTGACATAAATATTTATGCAACAAGATCCTTGGCATTCTCACGAAATATTGTAAATAATACTCAAGTCATAATGTGGTGGTAAAGTAGCAAAGTTTGTGTTAGATATAAATGAATATATGTTGTGAAAATAAGTTGCACTTTTTTAAACGCAACTAATGTGTGGATGGTTGTGATACGGCCACATTCCCTTATGAATTATCAATAAAATTATGGTATTAATATTATACAAAACCAGTTTTATTAATGGACAGGCTCATAAATAGGAAAATGTGGTACACGATATTCAATCGTCATCATCTGATGTGAAATCCTCTGCATCCTCTGATGTATCCGAATCCTTGTTGCTTAGTACCATCAGTGAATCATCACTATCTTCTTGGTCCTCAGTTTGATTCGCTGGCAATGATCGGCCTGTTTTAAGCAAAATTTCGGTAACAACAGTAAATAGAAACCCATTAAAAAATCACCATATTTAGCGATAACTGCTTCATTAGCCTTTTCATCAATTATTTTTCTTATTTTGTCAGTTGTTGCTGAAGTTATCCAACCAAATTTCTCATGACAAGTTTTGAAAGGGGAGTCCACAAGCAAGTCTTGAATTTCTTTGACGTGAATATCGATCAACTAGATTAAACAATTATTATTACCTAAGACAGAATTATATTTAGAAAACTACCTGGTACAAACTGTTGACTTGAGAAGGAATGTCGCCTTCTTTGAAAATATAGTCATCTTTCTCATCAAATCTTCGTCTTAAGTGTTTCCGCAACTCTAGAGATTGCGCTCTGAATTCAATTGTCTGCCACATTTTTGCATCTGGGTCTTTCCTCGGGTCGTAGCCATGTCGACACCAAGTCAGCCTCCAAGGTCCACCCTAAAATTTACCCATTGTATTTTGAATATCACCAGCAGAGACAACCAGTCTACCAGAAAAAAGAAGGACACACAGGGAAGGATAACTATAGCAGCATATTTGTCAATGTTGAGCGTGGAAAGAATAGCAGCTCGAGTCCACAGAGGGCGCTTCTTGAAGAGCTCCTCCGCAGCATTCACCTTGCTTTGGAGATCTTTGATTTTAGCTAATTTGATGGCACCAGGAATACGTTCATTGGGAAATTGCGCTGTCATGCTGAAGGGTACCCTCTGAGTGTGATTACGTCTTGAGACTCTTCCACTTGTAATGAGGGAGCGATTTGAGAATGAGTACATTGACGGCACGTCCATCCTAGACAGATTCATAGCCGTCAGGTAAAGTGGGGGCTCAACATCACTAGCCATCAGAGCCTTGGGGTTGGCTACTGTAGACAATGGGAACACAGTAGTGTCTGGGTCACCTGGGGGAAGAAACTGAAAGTCGCATAGGTCTGCGAGGGGGATGAAAGTAAATCACTTAGTTTTTTATCATTATTATAACGAGTTATCATACTTTTAAACGAGTAACTATCTTTAATCACTCCAACAACTGTCGCCTCGCCTCTGCAAAAAATACCTTCAATTAGAGAGTAAATTAATATTTTAGAATTCAACTTACGACTTCTTTTTTACTCTCATGAGAACTGCATCAGTCTTTTCTAAGTCTCCATATGTCGATTTGTGAAACATACTGTCAGGATTGAAATTCAGTTCTAACTTTTGACCTCTAGAAAAAGTCTGAAACAATGCAAGATTATTGTTATTTACATACATATTTGAATAATAAGATATATACATACATCCACAAAATAATAATTTACATAGTAGTATTTACCTGCGAGAGGGCCGCATTGCCACCGAGGGCTTGGATAGCTTGCTGCACTCCTGAGTCTTTTACTATGCCAGGAAATTTAACACACGAAATTTCCGAAATAAAATCGTGATTGACTTCCCTTTGAGCCATCTTGCAGTCGGACAGATAATATTAAAAGTTATGTAAATCAAATATTATGGGGGACTCACACTTTCCGCTCACTCACACTTCTCGCTCTGATGGGAAGATTCAATGTTAATCCCTATCCTAGCGAGAAGTGTGAGTTGGGCGAAAATGGTGAGTCTGCCATATCACATCATTTTTTTCTTTTGACAACTAGATACATTACTGTCCCTTCAGCTCGGAACGGAATTCGACTGGAATTTTTCGAAAGCTACCTCTCGCTCTGCAACCAGCAACCACTAGACACACCGTCCTTACTAGACACTTGACTTGCTCAGTGATGCAGTGCACTCAAGTTCACTGCACACGCTAGCGCTACTCGCTTGCTTGTTGTGTTTGTTTTGATTTTGCATGCGCACCTCAGCTCCCAGCTCCCACCGGCTCCCACGCTGCTCCCTGCACAAGATATAAAGAGAGTGCATGAAACGGAGTAGCAATAAATAAAAAAGTTTCTTCGGCCGGGCGAAAATATACAGGAAAATATCATACTAACCAACTTTTAAAAATAAAAACAAAATTTCAATCAAATATTAAAGTCAATGAAATGCTCTTCAAAATCTAAGGTGAGAAAAATGATGAATTAACCGAATTAACTACTAAATGCACACCACATTAAAATGCCGCGCAACCGCACTATAGACCGTCTACAGCCAACAGCCGGTGCGGAGTTGCACGAGGAGAAGAGAAACGAGAAACGAGAGAAACCGCTGGTGCGCTCGTGCGCTGCTAGTGGTGGTACTCCGGTTCGTTTCATCGCGTTAAATGGCGGCTGTATGCTGACTAATAGCAAGTGTCAGCTTGGCTAAAAACATCAAATTCAGCTCCAAGATCGCTGCTGGGCTCGGAACTGCTCTTGGCGATCGGTATGGCAACCATTTCTTGCTCTAGGAACATTTAATTAATCGAGCGGACCCCTTTTTTTTCGATAAAATACAGTGGTTTTCGCTCGAGTTCTCCGTCGATTGTTGTCTATTTTTACTTTTATTCGTACCGAGTATGGCAAGTGTCATTGACTCTTATCCAGTGTACTACAGAAAATAGTACGTCACGCAGACACTGTTATTTGGTCCTTTTGCAACAAATTCTGTTTGTTTGGCCTAGTCACAATCAATTGTCACGATCATATGACTCAAATTGGTTGGAAAGCGATTCATTTAATATTATTTACTCCAAAGACGGCTAGAAGGGCTTGAAGTGAAAGTTTTCTCATACCTGTGCACTGGAGCAAGCACCTTGATCGCTACCTTGCATTCGCGTAAACTTAATAGTTTGCTTTAACCGCTATAACAACAACGTTTTCTTAATTTATTATTATAATTATTTTTGTAAGGTTATTATGTGTATGAATCGCCACAACATTTTGTAGATATAATATATGATATCACCAAACAAAAGTTAATTGAATACACAACAAATAAAAAGATGTTTCACATTTTGAGTGTGTACATACATTATTATTATAGCTCAAAGATAAAAATTGATCTAACTCGATCACTGCTCAGAATTATTAAAAATGCTGTAATATATTCATATCTATAGTTAACATAGCTCAAATTTCCATCTTTAAAGCTAATATATGGAAAAGCTACAGTTCTCGCCGACTTTACCGTTTACACGCATCAAATCTGTCGTCCCTATACTAATAACATTGAAAGGCGAAAACTGTAACTCGGCGAGAACTGTAATTCGGCGAGAACTGTAACTTTTTCATAATGTAATTCTAGATTTGTAACATGACTGCTGTCATTTAAATACTAATTTCAAATTGTTATGTTCCTGTTTGTTCACAGGTTGTTAATGAATCTACCCTTTTATCAGTGAACAAAATTTATGTCTTTAACCTTTAATTTTGTGTGTGCAGATTTTCTCATGGAGTGCGGTGAGAGTAGCCTGCAAGAGAGCACTCATTGTCTTTCTGAGGACGAGGAGGCTTTATTGGTGGCCGAAAACGAGCCGCAAGACCGTACTTCCGAACCGTTCCTAATCGACAATATTTGTGATACGGCGCTGTCCGCCGAAAGCCTCAACGACAGCAGCTGCTTTAACATAACTGATTGGGACCAAGGCCCCTCCAGCTCCGGCTCGACAGAACCAATCCAGGAACCCTTCAAAGACATGGGCATCGATAGCAGTTGGTGAGTGTGCCTTTGCATAATTATATGGACCACAATGTTTAATTTTATTTTCTCTCGCCAGGTACACTGACGAAGACAGGGCAGAGTGTCCGTCCGCGTCACTAACACCTGTGAACGACCCTTTTGGCATGACTGATCCTGAGCCACCAGTCAGTACGCGCACCATTGGCAGAATCATCAGAGCGCATGGCTTCCTTTCTGATTCAACTGCCAGCTCAGAACCTTTGTCAGCCACTCCAAACAATCAAGTGGTACTCTTCAAGCCTGAAGGTTAGCTCATTTTCAAATATTTCATGATTTATTGATGATTAAACAAACATATCTTATGTAATGTACAAGATTAATTTAACGCCACACTTGAAAGCTACTAGAAGCAAACCTTTATTTTCAGAGATAGTTTAAGGAAAAATATATATTAATAATAGTATGATTAATTTTTCTAAAATGGTACAGACAATAAATCTAATCTTAAAATTAATGAAGAGAATGAACAACATGGATATGAATCCTGCGCGATTTTTTATTGCAATTTGGCGAATCCCAGGCCTTTTCAGCAAACCTGGCCCTGAAACTATCTACCAAGTCATCCAATTGCCGTCAAATAGGCGCAAATGAATTCAAAAGAGATAAACTAATTTACACACCGCTGGTAGTCACACCCCTGAACCAATAATTTTAACCTTATTAAAAAAAGCCATTGATTATTTTCTTTCAAGGAAAAGGTTGCTTTCCTTTTTTAATGCATTCTGTTTATACAACTTCTTTTTACTATTTTCTCTGTTTCATTTAATGAATTCCCTTTAGGGTAAAATTAGAATTTAAACTTAATTTTGCAAATTTTTTGGTTACTATTTTAAGCCAACAACACTCTTGATATTTTGGATACAACAAAAATTTAAACATATATTTGAGTAAATTAATAAAATTCTATCTCACTAGTTTATTTTTTTGCGAATTTTTCAAATGCATTAGATTGTTTGGTGCAAATAGTTTGTCTCCATAACTGACTTGTTTTGCAGCGCACAGGAACTCCCAGTTTTTCTTCAGTACTTCCTCAGCCATGCTAACACCCAAACTTTTTTGAAATGCTTGCAGAGGATAGCGTGTTACGTGGCTCCTGTGGCTTGCGGAACCTTGGGAATACATGTTTCATGTCTGCCGGGATCCAGTGCTTAGCTGCCACACCTCCACTTGTGCGTTTTTTCCTATCTGAGCGAAATAAGTATGCAGATGGAAATGAGCACGAGGAAGCTTCATGTTCGAAGGGAACTTCCACTAAATCTGGTATGAGCGTCTTGTCTGGTGTGGTTATTAGCTTTTCTAATAGTTTGCCTCACTAGACTGCTCCCACAAGTTGATGCAAGACTTTTCCCGCCTCCTTTCCGATATTTGGGCAGGCAAAGAGAGATGCATTTCTCCTGACAATTTCAAAAGTAGCCTTGCTGTGGTGCACCCGCAATTCAAGGATTACAGACAGGTATCAATTATTCGATAGCTTTCAGTTCATCATTAAAAGCTATACAAAAAAAGTGGCAAATGAAGTTGTAAAAAATGATATTTGCAGCACGACTGCCAAGAATTTCTGACTTTGCTGTTGGATTCACTGCACGGGCAATTGAACGAAGCAAAGAAAGTTGATTGCAAAGAGGAGAGTGACATGGAAGGAGCCACTTGCAGCGAGGACAAGCCTGTGGAGGTTCGAAACAGCAACCCAAACATCGCTTTCCTGCTCGCTAAGTATGCTGAACTCTGATGATGTTTGGAAATGCTTGAACATATCTTTGTTCAGTGACAAAAATAGCCACGTTGAGAAAAATAGCCTAGAGCAGCGCCTGTCTCCGTCCTTGCCTGCACCACCTGTATCTCCAAACTCGTCTCCTCTTCATGAAGACGGTAGCTTCATGAAAGTCAACTCTCTGACCGAGCTGGATATTTCAAGGTCGATCCTTTCGCACTCGGTGCTTGGAGGAATCGACATCAATGACTACATGAAGGATGCCAAAACCTCAAACATCAACGTGCTAGATCCGCAGCAGTATGAACCTAAACCTAACAATCTCATCAAGTTCGATTCGGAGAAGTTCAGTCCCACCAGCAGGAAGCTGGCCACTTCTTCAAGCAACTCATCCAGAAGTAATTTGAAAATTAAATTATTTGACTTATTTGATAGAATCAAGAGAAAAGTTTAGCTTATTTACCTCTCAGCGGTTAGCAAATTTTAATAAATTTCAATTTTTTATGTATGATTTTGTTACTTATGAAAGGTGTTCACAACATAACCGGCATAAGAAATGGAGGCGACATGGCTTTGGGGGACGAAAATGGGGACCATTCTCAGAAGGAAACAGAAAGTAATTTGCAATTGCGTGTGGTCTTCTTTTAAAACTTTAAATTTGTGTTTTTCTTCGTTCAAGGTTTGACACTTCTGAATGGCAAGCGGCTCAAGCAGACCAACATAATCAACGACTTAACAAATCACATGGATGCAGACTCGATGGATGAAGCTTGCTCGAACACCAACAAAAGACTCAAATTGGTTTCCCACGCCAAGTTAAACGGGGAGCTGAGCAGTATTGAAATGATGGACAGCGAGGAGGAGTCTGTAGAAAATTCAGAGGAGCTTGAGGCTGACGCTTTTTGGCAGAAACACTTGGCTGACAACAAATCTGTCATTGTGGATTCTTTCCAGGGTCAGTTCAAGAGTACGGTCATCTGTAATGTTTGCAGACACGTGTCTGTCACTTTTGAGCCCTTCATGTACCTCTCAGTTCCGCTGCCGCACGCCATGCAAATGCAAATTCGTAAGTATCTTCAACCTCCATTGCTTTTTATTTGGCCCACTCAAAGCTATTTGCCAAAGAAGTTTAAAATCTCAATTCTATCCTTTGTTTGGCCACTTTTATTTAAATTTGTCACATTTTCAATCTAATCCCTCTGAAGCTAGCTATTATTATGTGGTGTAGGATATTTATAACTTTCAATGCTGTATTTTCACAAGTCATTAGTCCTTACACACAATATTTTGATAGAATTTGTTACTTATTATTGAATCTATTAGTTTATTAAACACCAGTTTGTGTTACTTATTATGCAGTTTTACAATTTATTGACTTGTTACAATCACTTTAAAAATACAGACTAAAGCAAGAATGAACAAAAGTTATAAATAAATATATGATATCTCTAATTTGCATGAAGTATTAAATCTGTATGTATGGATATGTTGAAGGTGTGGTCTATGTGCCCGCGGACGTGTCACTCGCTCCTGTACGCGTCATGCTTGTCTTGAATAGGGCTGACCAGGTGCGAGAATTGTTGAATGTACTGATTGAGATGCTCGCCCTGCCAGACAACACTAGCATCACCGTTTGCGAGGTGCTGGATAACCACATCAGCAAGATCCTCGAGCCCCACAACCCACTGCGCTATCTCAATGGAGAAATGCGGACCATCTGCGCGATTGAGATGCTGCCACCACCGCCAGCCACCATTATCGAGTCCCCACAGTTGTCGCCAGTGGTGCCCAAAATGGAGCCAAACCTGAGTGAGGAAGAAAGCGTCTCACAGCCAATCGATCTCAGACCCAATAGTGGCTTCAATGCCGCGCTCGTCACAGTTCCTACCAAAGCTGAAATGGACTTGAGCAGGGCCAACTCACCCGCTGGTGACAAATCAAAGTGGCCAACTTGCAATATATGTCTTGAAGAATATGCCCTGAAAAACCAATTGAAGATTCACGAATCATGCAAATCCTTGGCCTGCGTGAGCTGTTTGGATGTGGGTTTCCTTTGTTGCTGTCATGGTGCTTTGTGTTAATAGCTTTTTCACGCTTTTTTAGATGTGGAAGACCAAAGAGAATGTTCAGTGCTGCCCCTTCTGCCACAAAGAAATGGATATTGATACCGAATTCACAGATTTCACTGCCCATGACCAGAAATTTGTCAGGTAATGCACATTTGAATAATAGTTTTTTAACTGTTGCTGTCCTGTGTTGTATAGGTTAATCTGACTTTATTTTGCCTGCTCTTGTGAATGCTAAATTACTCGATAGAAAAGGAAAAAACCTTCCATACTCATTACACTTTGTATGTAAAATATATGCCTGCTGGAATTACTTTATTCCTATTTGATAATTAGCTTTCTGTTACTACCAATCAAAACAGGTGAATTAGAAGCAAACTAAAGGCCGTAAGTTTCACCCATTCTTTTGGCAATTTTTTCCAGTGTGTCTTGTTATTTGTTTGTTTCGCAAACACAATCAATACAATTTTCAATAGGCTCTTGAAATTCCAAAATTTGTGAACAATGGTATGCATAAATAAATAATGATGTCGTCGGATCATTAACAAATGCTTACCTCTTTGTCACAAATAAGAAATGGCAGGTTAACGGAAATTTCTCAATAACTCCTTTTAATGCAAACTCATTAAAATGCACAAATTTTTTGTTAGGTAAATTGTTGATCATTAAAGTATTACATTGAACCTAACTAATCATGAAATATCTTTAGAAATTAAGATCTATATATTCTGATGACTGCTTAAGAGGGAAATTTACAAATAGTATAACAGCCACAGTAAATTTATTAATTTATTCTTGATAATATTTTTCAGACCTCTCAAAGTGACAGTGGTGTTTCGGCTAGACGTGGTCGGGGAAGAATGCAGCAATAACAAAAAGTCGATGAGACTGATTGGTCAACCAAGGCTAGTGGAGCTGCCTAGCAACATCTCAGGCAAAGCCCTATATGAGACTCTGCAACGTTTCGCTCCAGATGTAGCTTTCCAAGTCCTCTTAGTCGGTGGAAAGGTACAAAAATTCTAAAATACATAGCTCTGTTAACTCAGTTGTAACCGCATCCATATTTGTTTAGGGAACAACCTGCTCCAGATGCATGTACAACAAACACTGCATAGGATGTCGGATCGACCCGGACGCTCCAGACCTTGAACTTTCTGTAAGATACGTTCTTAACTATTTTTCTTAAAAAAAATCACACTTAATATTTCAGATAAACGATTCTTTGGCGATTCGCCTGATGGGCCCACTAGACCCGGACACGGAGTCTTGCTTACCGTTTGTCAACCCTCCTCAGGACCATGAAAGCTTGAAAATTCCTAGCTGGAATGATCCCCTCACCCTTTACGACTGCCTCAAAGCTTTCTCTGAGAGGTTTGTTTCCAGTAAATTTCTCGGTTTTAGTTAAAACTTTTCAATTTAGTGAGCAGCTGGACAAAGAAAACCCTTGGTATTGCCCAAAGTGTAAGATAAACCAGTGTGCAACCAAAACTCTGACAGTATGGCGGTATCCAGATATTTTGATTATTCATCTCAAAAGGTTGCTTTCCCTTGAATTCTAGAGGAACGTATTATAATGATTTTTTGTCAGGTTTGTTTACAAAGAGAGGTCCATATCAAAACTCGACAACAAAGTGACATTCCCGCTGAGTGGACTATCCCTTGAGCAGCCAGGCAGCAAGACTCATGCCAACGTCTACAACTTGTACTCTGTAGTTTGCCACTTTGGAGGTGAGAGCAATCCAAATACAATGGTTTCCATTTTGACAAATTAAAATTGTTATCTAGGCGTTTCTTGTGGTCACTACACGGCTTTTGCCAAGCACCCTACCTCAAACGAATGGTACAATTACAACGACGAGATGGCCAGCAAGCGCAACCCGCAGGAGGAGGAATTTTCTAACGGATATGTGTTGTTCTACCAGCGTGAAAATATACCAGAGCTCATCATCTAGTAACTTTTTGGCTTAGGCTTTCTTTGGTGATTCTGTTGTTGTGATGCATCAGCTCGGCCTTTGATAAAATTGCACTACCCCAACCAACTTTAAATATCGACTGATTCCCAATTATCAGCGTGTGCTTAATTACAAACCCAGAAAATTTAACTTATTGATTGTTTTCATGTGATACCCCCACTTGGGACTTTCATGGTAATCAGTTTATGTATTTGCGCTCGCTTTTGAGCGGCAACGGCTGATGCTGAGAAATAACGATTGGTAATGCTGTTAAGTTCCCAAGTAATGCCTGCGAGAAGCAAAGATTCACGTCTCATGCGTAGGTATAATAGTTCTTACTTATATGTATTTCAATGGACATGCGTAATAGTTTGAATACATTTTTCTGTAATCTGCAATGAAGAATGTGTTGAACAAGTCTGAGACAGGTTTAAATTAAGATTTTTTAATTTGTAATCCAGCAAGTGAATAAACTGCAATCAACAGAATTCGCTCTTTCGCTTTTACCACGCCCAATGATACGGGAGAGACAGCTATGCAACGCGCCTGCCGGTCGTGCGTAAACGGTTGCATAATTTTTGCTTTGCAGGCGCTCGTGGCGCAGGGGCTTCTGCAAATTGAAGCGAATCATATCATGGAAATTATTATATTTATATAAGATTGCAATTGAAAGGATATCTGATCTCAAAGAAATTTTTCTGTTGAATATCAAGAGAGCAAAGGCAGTCAAGTGTACAAACATGATTCCCTCTAAGCGCAGGTTGATTTGTATGAGAGATTTTCATAATAATAATAATTTCTCAATTAACGAAAACAGCACCGTCAGCGGTTGCGTTGGTGGTGCGGCAGCGGGACGGAAAATTTAGATTAACGTGTTTGGGATCCCTCGTGCGACAGGCTTGCCTCCCTTGCATTGTCACCACAAAGGGTGCTTATATCTCGACAACAGAGATAATTAATAACTTCGGTGCGTTATTAAGACAACTTTTTACGCGCCATATTTTACCAGCAAAATGTACTGCAGACTCTGATAAATGACTTTGGTTCAGAAATCGATTTTTTGGCACGCGAAATGCACTCACAGCCTCTCCCTGTTTGCATGGTAACATGCACGTGCGCAGTTCTTCAATTTTAATTTTTTGAAAAAGGGTGGGTTCTTTAGAATAAATTATCGCCCTTTTTGCTAATTATTTCGTCGTCCTAATGAGGGTAGGGATTGTAATTTTTCCCGACCCCTTCCAACAAACTGCATAGGCGGGGTCTCCGCCTTTTTCCAGAAAAAATAATCATAGCTACTGGATTCGCGTGAAAGCATGTGCGCTGGGAAGGAATGCATGTGGAATAATAAAGCATTCTCTTTCAAGCGGTTTGCTTTTCCCCCGAGTCAGACTGTATCCTTCACTACTGAATGGATTCTTTACTCTGGTGTTGCACGCAACCTCCCGCAGCTTTAGTTGTCATGTCAGGAAATCGCTAAATATGTTTTTTTATTGCATTTAAATTGCTAACTAGTCACATTTCCCGGAAAAAATGCTGATAAATTATTTAATATTGATATCATAATCAATCCGCCAAACAACACCTCAAAATGAGTTGACTTTCGTTCCAGAACTGCATGAAGGACTGCAACGCGCGCGAGCAAAAATCATCTATTGCAAGTTTATAGCGATCATTTGTTTTAATTCGTTGCTGATTCCGGCTCAGTGTATAGCGAGATATTATACTATTTAATAAGTTCGTATTAGTAATATATTTTGCCATTTCTTGCATTATTTTCTTTAAATTTGTATGTATTTTTTCGTATTGACCATGCAATAATGAACAAGTATATTTATTTTGCAAGCAGTATCAGCCCTCAATCAATTCTTGCAGCAGCATTTCGTTATAGAAATTATTTTTAACCTCTATCTACTGCAATAAATTAATTTATTATGAAGAAGAACGCAATCTTTGTAAAATTTTGTGCCGTCGTAAAGAAATATAGAAGCAGTGACGAAGGGCCGAAAATCAAAGCCTTGCTCTTAATGGGCACCGACGAGGCGATAATTCACCCCTTCCGCGCCCCTTTTCCACGCTCTATCTCATCAGCCGGAATATTAAATCAGCCTCAGGAATAAAAAACTAAACGCCGCGTGGCTGAAATATTAACATTTAAATGGGGCTCGCGTGCGGAAATGGCGCGGCCGGCTTTTCTTATTTTCGCCCTCTCGCCATCCCCTCCTAAATGAAAGACGCGCGCTCAGTGGATGGACACAATTAAGGCCGCCAAGGAGAACATATAAAAAAGCAATCTTGATCATCCGTGCCGTAGGAAATTAATCAATATGGAGGAAAAGTGCGGTTTGGCGGTGCGACAAAATCGTGCGGCGGAAATATTTCTGCGCTCCTTCGCCCCCATCCCCGAGCGGAGGGCAAGGCTGTCGAAGCAATAATGTGCCGGACACATGCAAACAGCCCATAATTATAAATCTCGCCAACTGTCCTCGCAGTCTGCACGACCAAGCAGTGGTGGAACTATTCGTCTTCCGTTTGTGTGCTGCCAAGCACTTCTAAAGAATGTCTTCGGCAGATTGAGGATAAAAATCTTTGCAGAAGCCATTACTTTGGGAGAAGGTGATATCTGCCAAATATTATTTTCCGAAAAGAAAAATGTCATGCCGACAGAAACTGATGGCGATGGCTATAATCTTAAATGTACAGTTAGATATGTTTTAATAAAAATTGCCAGCAAACAGAATTTCTTCACGTAGCATTCTCCAACTTCTCTGACTTAAAAGTGGTTTAGGAAAATAGAATGAAGTTACCTCATCCTGGCCTAAAGTTTTCTTTGCTCAAGGAAGAAGTTTTCAATTTCCAGAGCGGAGGGACAAGTTTGCGAGCCGCCGAGTTGGTTGCTTTTGTTATGAAAGCAAATAACTCCTTTGTGCATAAAGTGCGCGCGCGGCGACAAAAAGAGCGAACGCGGCGGATGCAAAAGGACTAATTAACTCGCGTTTCTTGCGCCCATCCCGGTGAACGAGGCAGAGCAAAGCGCCTGCAGACTCTTGTACATACGTATCCTCAGATGCGTGCTCAAATTATCTCGGACTTGTTAATTAATGTGTGCCATATACTTAATGATAATAATAATAATAAACGGTCGGGCGCTGCTGGGTAAAAAGAGCCTCGCTTTCTACGCCAGAGCACGCTTTTGCTTGTTGCTGCCGCGTGTGAGGCCGGCCGGCAAAATTTCTGCGGAAAACCACACTCGTTCGTGATGAGGATGATGACGGCTGACGACCGCACAAGAGAATATGTGCACGTTCAACGCCAAAGGCGAAATTTCTAAATTTTAAATTGAACGCGCGCTGCTTCTATAGGAGAAATAAAATATTTATACATGCATATTTTCCTGACTATAATACTCAATAATTAATTACTCCTTCTATTCTATTAGCATGAAAAACTACTTCACCTTTTATACGGTGATTAAAATTTCGGTTAATATAATTATCAAAACGTATAATAAAATATTGTTTGTTGTAGGCTGAATTTTCAATCAGTTTTCAAAGAGGTTTTCCGGCAAAGTTTACTTCAGCTTCTCAATTAATTGAGCTGTTGGCATTCCTTGTATTGCTGCCGCTTTTCTTAATTAAAAAACCTTGCAAAAAATAAATTGTTTTCTAACTGAGAGAGAGAGAGAGAGAGAGAGAGAGAGAGAGAGAGAGAGAGAGAGAGAGAGAGAGAGAGAGAGAGAGAGAGAGAGAGAGAGAGAGAGAGAGAGAGAGAGAGAGAGAGAGAGAGAGAGAGAGAGAGAGAGAGAGAGGAAAATAGAAAACTGTGCATCTTTCAGCTAAAAGTTATGAATTACCATGCAATGAGCTGCAATGTTGTGAACAATTCAGTTCAGTTTTGTAGATATACTTTTCTATGTTAGATTAATAAATTTTTTATGTCTTAGACTATTTTCCCTTCAATTTGCTAAAAGCTTCATGGTATGGAATTGATTTCCTTTGCGCCTCTAAATCAACATTACTAGCGAGCTGCTGGAGTGTCGGACAAGTCCTTTTAACGCACACACTTTACAGAACCATTGCGCGGGTTATGTGTCAAATTGAGATAAACGTGGCTGCATAGCAGCCTCTCTCTCTCTCTCTCTCTCTCTCTCTCTCTCTCTCTCTCATCTTCCCGGTCGGCACTCTTTATGTCCGCAACATAAAGCTTCATGAAGTGTACAGCCGAACTACTTTAGGTTCGGTTCAGCAAGAAAAAATCTGCTGGTGTATTATATGCGCCAACGAAGGGACATGGGTGCCGCCAATTACTTTGGCCGCTCTCACACGCAATTGAATTTAGTATTAAATGGAAGAGAACGATCTTAACTGAGCTACTTTAGACGCACGCTTTAGACGGCACCAGGTTCGGACTGACTAGAAATTGTCACAAGTCAGAATTTTAATCACGTAACGAGCAGGGAAATTGTTTTTTAGCTGACTGATTTGGAATGATTTAAGAAAATTTATATTAGTTTCAAGTGAGATTGTAAGTGTATAATTCCAAAAGATTGAAGGTATATCAACTTGATGGAGGACCTGTCCGGGTCTATCCGACGAAAACTGCTGCCTGGTGAAACACAATTCGCTTTGTTTTAGTGCTCATTCTTTTATAGAGGCGTTTATTCCTGCGTCGTGCGCAGTGTACATCAATAAAACCAGTGGTTTTTAGGTCTGATCGATATTTGCTAACCTCGTCATTATTCTTAAAGCCTTTCAAAATCACAAACATATATCATTGTGTACGAGTTCACCGACAATAAAAATTAATTGAATAAATAGCTCTTAACATATCCACTCTGCAATATCTGTAAATGAATGTTTGCATGTTATTTTCTTTTATGCTACGCTGCAGTAGTCGTGTTTTGCTCCGCTCTCTTAACTATTTATTGTGTTCTCACAGCGACAATGTAACGACATTCTGAGCAAATCGAGTGTGTCGGATGGCCAGACTAATTATTTAGAGAGCATTAAAGCGCACGTAAAAAGAGAATCAAACGACAACGAGCAGACGAGCCAACGCTCGATAAAATGATGGAATGGAACAAGTTGCAGTTGTTGGATTGACACACAATTAAGTTTATTGCCAGCCACCGCAGCAGCACCATGCCGAGGAAAACAGAAAAACAACTTTTATAATGGCAAGTAAAAAGAGTGAGGCCATAAACTGAGCTCATAAATGTGTGATGCCATTGGAGCATTTGTATAAATTTTAACTTTTATATATACCGCAAGCCATACAAAAGCACAATGACTATATGAGGGCTGGATAAAATGGAACTGGTATAATAGTTCGAAATTCAGCCCTATTTGCAGATCGGCACTTCAGCAGATATCAACTTCAAGTGGCTTGTTATCTTGCTAGCTTAAGATTTTATAAATTTAATTAATTATAGCTCCCAAGCAATAAATAAAAAAATATCCTCAAGTCGAGTTTAAACACCAATTCTTGGGCCAGATATTAAATATTTATGCTAGAATAAAGCTTGGGGCAAAATTTAAAAAGTACCAATCCACAGAAATGTAATTTTGACACTAGGAATTGGATTTATTAAGTATTTTGAGAGTAATAATCATATTTTGGGCCGAAAAATCGAAGCATAGATTTTGATTATCATTACTGCAAAAATCTGGAAATTCTAGTAGCCCCTGTCTCCAAGTAAAAACATACAAAAACTGTTCCAAATATCTTCCAGGACGACGAAAGTAAAAGAACACGGCTTGCAGCTGTGGCGTGTTGGGAAGTACTTTCGCCAAAGAAGGGTGAGCGAGGTGTTGATAAAAACGAAAATGCAAATATCTCAGTCAGCAGAATTGACAAATGGCGCAGTTTCGAGCGAGGGATGAAATTCGAGAATGGTATGCTATCCCGATCGACTGTTTTTTGCTGCGGAAACGAGGACGTGCCCCCGAAGTGTCAGCAAGCCGCCCCCGGTCGGTCCGGTCGGGTGGCCGGCCGGCCGGCAAAAAGCGGTGATAGATTTATGCTGTTTTCATTCTTGTCCGCGGCCGTCGTCGCTCACTCCATTTGGTCGGTCGGACGTACAACCCTTAACGGGGTCGGCTCGCTTATCTCGCGCGCTGGGTAACTTAATATTTATGTGCGCGCGTTAGAAGGGACTTCCTCTTCTTCTCTGCTTTTTTGGGCCCGGAGGCGGCATGACGAAAGTCGAGGCAAATCGCTCGTGAAACGCGGAATACAAGGTTAGCGGCACACAGCCGACAATTTTCCGCTCGAGCTGGCCGCGCGTTGACTTGAGAAGCGGGCAGAGTGGTGGAAAAAGAAGCGAGTGCTGGCGCCCTCGTGATACACACAAGCACCATTAAAATTATGGCGCCGCCGAATGATAACGATCGACGGCGGCGGCAGAAATCACGGAGCGGAAAGATTTATCTGCCTTTTGCCCAAATTTGAGGTTGAAATGGCGGAAAATCATTCATGCTTGCACATTTTGAGGAAACTCGTTGAGAGGGAAAACGTTGGAATATGTGCATAAAAAAGGGCTGCTGAAATTTGGCATAAAAATTCAAAGAATATCACATTAGCCGGCGAGTGTGTTTTTTGCCCCTTTGTCTGTAATGCACATACACAAATATTCGGGTCAGGCGTGCGCCATTGCGTGCCGGGGCGCGCTTTGTCTCTAATTAGCCGCTCCTTACTAATTCCGAACGTGGGCCGCAGTAAAAAAACAAGGCGAATTTTTACGACATGCAGCCACTTCATAAAAACGCTCTCAACAGTTTTTGTCCTTTAGCGAGTGTGCCAACCATAAAAAGCGTGGAGGATAAAAATTTGAGCCCCTAATATTTCGCCGCGCAATAACCAAGTTCGCTTCTCGGAATAATTCTGGACGTATATACATTTCGCTCCGTCCAAACTCGGCACAATAATAATTTATCCTCACTTTTGTGCAGCATTCGCATGAGCCATTAACTCGGCCGGCGCCGCCTTATAAAACGCCTGTCTTGTTTAACTTGCATGGTGAGTTGGCGTCGTCGGTTCCGGCCGAAAACGGTCCAACTGTGAATGAAATATGCCGAGATGAGAACTCGAGGAGTGTAAGCCAGAAATTTCCCTCGTCGAGGTCGTCTTCCTTGTCGACGGCGGCGGCCGCAACGTGTTGCGACTTTTGCCAAAAGCCGAGAGCTCCGCTTATATAAATTAAGTGTTATTTTCCTCGCTTGGACCTCCAGCCAAACGACAATGAGCGAAATGGATATATACGCTCGCCGCTAATTCTCATTGAGACCACCCGCCAAAAAAGTTAAAAATGAAAGGCCCGAAATCATAACGCTAAACGTGTTATTTGCAAAAGCGCCGTAAGCCAAAAGGTGAAATTACCAAAATTATCTCACATTTGCAAAAGGCAGAAATTTCTTTCAACAATTTTATACAAGACGGAAAAAACGATAATGAATTCAAATTAAATTTAAGAATTTTTAATTAATATTAGGTTGTAAACATAAAACGTAAATGTCAGAGAAATTTTTGGCAATTATGGAAAGTCTTTAAGTACAAAGGGACGCGACCATTAAAAGTGGATTTTTACTTGAAAACAATATGCGCAAGATTTTGCATTGGTTACTCAAGCAGCTTGTTCATTGAATCTATTTTTTGTGGTATCTATATTATCTCTACAAAGAGAAATAATAAAATTGGAACTGAACATAGCAATTAAATATCCGATTTTGCAAAATTTCTCGAAAAAAATCAAAAGGCTTGTCTTTGCTATTACGCTTCGTTTCGATTTCTCTCGTTGCGATCTATCCAACGGATACGAAGGGGTGTGCGTGCCACGCGGAAAAAGAAGTTAGTATATTTCTCCCTGAATATAAAAGGTGCAGTAGTTCGATTGGTTCGCATGTTTGTTCTCCGCTAATGAGGAATCGAACCGCTAATCCTCTGTCATTATTTGTCGGCTCAGTGAAATCACACACACACGCCACGGAAAAACGAGGGCGTGCGCGGTTAAAACAGCATATTTCCACTGCGTCCGGCCGGCACAGAGTGAGTTTGAACAGAGATTGAATGGCATCAGCACAAATGCATTTGCGTCCGTCAGACAGGGCAAAACAAAAGAGGCTTTGCGTGCCGCGTGAGCTTCTCCATCAAAGCGGCCGTCGACAGCAAAAAACGGCTGCCGAATGAAAAAGCGAGCGGAGCGAGAGCCGATTGCAAACATTTTGGCCGCGCTGCGATAATCTATCAAGTTGTCACGTCGACGCGAATAATGCTTCAATCATCATTGCTGCGGCTTGTGGCGGGTGTGTGTATACTCTCTATACGCGGGCGGGCGCGTGTGTGCCGTGTGTAATGGGATCTGCTCATTCGGTGCGCAAAAGGAAGCACCGCTCGCCCGCCGAAAGGAGGAAATTAAGTAAGGGAGCTGCACCCAGCCGACGACGACGGCCGGAGGCAAAGAGCAAGCACGGTCACGCACCCTCGCTCGCAGCATTAGCATTACAAATGATAACAAATCGCCCGCTGGCAACTCGCAATGAGCAGCCGATTCAACCGAGAAAAATGTGTCCGACCCGCGTGCAGCTCTAGAGTTTAACACTTTGCGGCTTAAGTAAATCTGGCGGAGGGAGTCATTCAAAAAAGTTGCTGTGTGGTCATTACGTAGTTTCCAGCTCAAATTAGGTTTACTTGTCTGCTCTTCTCCTCATGCAATGCAGCTTGTACAGGTTTTTTCCTTTCTTGGCATTGCTCGGGACGTATTCTAGGCTAGAGCCTGCAATCTTTCCCGATCGAGGAATGGAAGTCTCCGGTGATATAGAATTGCAATAGGCTGAACTTGTGGTGCACATCAATTTGATGTGACGACAGAAGGGGGATGAAGTACAAAAATAGATTTTCTTGAAAAAAAGTAAAGTGCAAAAATAAGAAAAAACAATCTAGATATTAGGAATGAAAAACGAGAATATTTGTAGCTTGGCAATAAAACTCTAAAGTGATTAAAAAAATTGTTGCTGTAGCTTAATTCGCCAAGCAAGTCTTATAAATAAAAAATAATTAAAACGAAAGCGAGAAAGGATTAATATAGTTGCTCCAAGGGCATGAAAAGATGAGACAAAAAATCAATTAAATTGATACGTAAATTGTTCCGAGAATCTAACACAGCAATGCTGCTATGAACTCAATATGCGCGCTGGTACATTATTCGTCGACCTCATAACTGCAAAAAATACTCGGAGAAGAGCTTTGCAGAACAGAGAATGTACATAATCATACATTGTTATGGCTGTAGAAAGTGGTGGTCAATAGAATCAATTGCAATATTTATCAATACATAGTGTGCTATTGATCTTGAACGAGAAACTCATTGAGCCCGGAGTTGCCCAACGCAATTTTCATTAAGAACCCCCTGTTAAACGCCTATGGTAAATCGCTCACCATTCTGCAACAACTAATGAGCAGAAAAAAACTCCTCCCAACGAAATATAATGAGATTTCTTGTAGGGAGACAGTATTCGCAATTTAAAAAGCTCGAAATATTGCTGTAAAATAATCAGCTTTAAAACGAAGGTTTAATTCAATCAGATCAAATTCTGGTTGATCGAGAAAAAAGTTCACATTTTTGTGATTCTGTTTTTCAACTTTGAAGATTTCGTATTTACTTTTTACTGAATATAACAAAAAATAACCATTTTACAGGCATTGAAATTTTTTAATTGATTCATTCATTTGTGGAATATCAATGGAAAAATATTCAATCTTCCCTCCATTGACAGCCCGTCAAAAGGTTTCTATTGCATATATGCCTGGGCGTTCACCTTCTTCCAGCACGCCTGGGAATTCTGGGAAATGTGCAGCGACGCGACTATTACGCGACATTGCGCATTTGTATGTGGCGAGTTGCTGCTGCGGTTGCAATGAAGGAGCCAATCAAGCTGTCTCAGGACATCAATAGCTTTCTAACGAGCAGCCACCCCTGGCCCCGACGGCTTGAGCTGTAGGCCGGCCGAAACCACCGGTTTTCAGCTGACAACGCGATTTCCTCTCGCCTGACGACGCTGCCACTTTCTCTCTGTCGCGCGCGTTGACAAACCGCGAGGGCAAAAGCAATTGCGAAACACTACTTTGTGCGCCGAGACCCTAGACGTGATTATTTCCAACAAACGAGGGTGGCTGAAATGTCACCCTGCCAAGGGTGGTCGCGTGTGCTAGACTCAAGGCATTATTCTCTCTGAAAGACCATTGTTTGACAAACAAACCGAGATATTTCGTCAAAAGTGACATCTGCGTATTAACCTTTCGGCACAAATCCCCATCAGGATCAAAACCAGATATTTTAACTCAAATTGCTAGCCGCAGAATGAGCAGCGGAGATGAAATTTGCTTTTTGCGACCTTCGAGGCACGTCATATTATGTGGGAATAAAAAAGGAAAAATTCGCATTAAATTTCTCTCCTCGAGGGTGCAGGAAAGAAAGCAGGGACTCGCTGATGCACATTAGGAATGTTTTGAATTATTTCCCAGCGGATTCGTTTCCGCGACGAGAATTCCACTCGCCCGACTTCCCCCAGCTCCTTACAACAAGAGACAGTAAGACCTCACGGGGAATTTTATGATGAAAATATCTTTTGCTCTGAGATTATTACGAAAAAAATTTCCTCACTTTTGGCTTATCTGAGCGTTCTGACTTTTGAGTGCTTTGAAATATTCAGCATCCCTTTATGGTTACGCAGCCAAAATTTCAATCGGCTTGCCCGGAAATGGACTCTTCTCATTACCGGTACGTGAGCCCTTTGCAAATTCAGCAGCGGACTGATTGATTCACTTTAGAGTGTGAGGTATTTAAAGCAGCTCGTACGTGAGCGGAATCGAGAGCAGATCAAAATTGCCGGCCATCGAGGAAGCAGATAGATATTTTTGCTAGATGAACATTTAAATGGAGGGGACGGCCTCCAGAGAATCATTGGAAATAATTTATGGTGACAGACACTCATGACTGCAAATGGAGATGGAAACGCTGCAATTCCGATGAAAAATTAATCAGTCCTTCTCACTCTACAATATCGGATGTTAACCAGTTAGAAAATTTCCTTCTCAGTGATGATACTTCGTACGCGGCAAACAAGAGATTTTCATTTTAGAAAAAAAGTTTTTACTGCTGTTCAAACGAATCTGTTTTGTAGCATTCCATTCTGGCAAACTTTCGCTCGACCACGACTGGCGCCCATTTAATTATACAGTGCGAGTGGCCAGAAATGAGGCGGAAAACGCGGTCGTAAATTGTCAGTGTGCGGCGGAGCAGCGTTTGTTACGCTCCAAATAATTGATTGTGTCGAGCTTAAAGACGCCAAGCAGCACGCATAAATTAGCATTAAAAGCACAAGTTCGCCGAATTTTAAGCTCCGCTACATTCTCATTGCCGTCCTTCTTAAACGCTGTTGCTGGAGGAAACAACAAACTTGATTGTGCTTGGGTTCACTCTTAAAGAAAAGCACTCGCATTATATGCTCGAGGAAATATTCTGAGGAATTAAAAAGAACTCTTCTTTAAATTGACTTTGCACTTTCCTCTCTTGGTCAAATAAATTAGCAATCTTCAATGGAATATTTTTTAAGCCACTTGGAAACGAGTCTGGAAAAAAGTTTGTGTTATTTTAGGACGCAAAAATGTTTTATTTTGCTTTTTGCCATCATTCATGCAAATCATCAGCCAAAATAGCTTGAATCTTTCTGATACATAATAGCGTAAATAGTATGTATCGTTGTCGTACGTAAAAACAGGAAGCTGAAAATGGAAGGGCACTGACGCTATTTCGAATAAAAGGAGAGTGCGAGGTCAACGTCTAAATAAGAAAAGCCGGTTTTCGTCAAGGAAACACACTGGATTTCTCATTGCAGACTCTGAGACGTCGAGACCCAGCATGTTTTTAGGTAAATTGGATTGATTTTCCGGCGTGTTTAGACGCGGAGTCGGCTTTTATTCTTTATTCCTGCTACCTTGGCAGCTTGGCAGCGTGTTTTCCTTCTTGGCCACTCTTTGGAGCGTAACTGTGTAGTAGTAAAGAATTCCCTTTGAGCTGACGGCCTCTGATAAAAAGACTGCCGCGCACACCAATTTCATTTGGTCCTCTGTGATGAGAAAGTAAGTTTATATGTCGTGCGTATTTCTCTCTTCTTGCTTTGTGACCGTCAAAAATTCCGGGTAGAGTCGGTTGTGACAACCAGGACTCTGTGTGAGAGAGAAAGACACTTCCCATTTTCTGCTGGTGTATGTGTTTTTTTATTTATGCTTGGCCCAGGACACGCACCGTTTTATTCAACACCGACAGACGACGAACTCCATAAAAAGTGGTCGACGAAAGTGAATTTAAAATTTTTAAGCAAATATTTTATTAGAATAGGGAAAATTTCATTTCTTAAGCGTAATGAAATTTTCCTTTAAGGAAATACAAATTTCATTGTGACTTTTTTCTGAACTTATTAAATAATACAAATTGATAATGGAATAACACTAATTACACTTTTTAACGGGAAAAGCATACGTAATTAGAAAATTAGATCAATTAAAACTTTCAGCATCAAAGGTAGCAATTTAGAGGAGCAAAGTGTAAACATGTTGCCCATCACTAATCTAGTACATTATGCACTCAACTCGTGAATATGCATCCTGTCCTACATTCAAGCACTAACAGGTCGGTCCCGGTCTGGGGCCGAGTTGTATTTAACTGTCGAGAGACGGCCATAAATAATGCATGGAGGTCGCCCTCATGAAAAGCAATTAAAGACAGAAACGCTGGATTTACCCGTGCCTTTTGGCTGCTGAGGCAAAATTCTGGAATGACGTAAGCGCCGACCGGAGCATAATTTAAGTTGGTCTAACTTCAATTCCCATGGCAAACACACCAGAGGTAGAGAATAAAATCTGCAAACTTCGTGTTAGTCCATTATACTGAAGTTCATTTCACATTCCAAAAAATAAAATATAAATTGAAAGTACTCCGTGGTCAGTGAGTGGTGAAAAATTATATTAAAAATAAATTGAGTTTTTGTAGCCTAGGAAGAGGACGGGTAAACTGGTTGCAGGGGCAGAAAATTAACAGGGGAGAGAGGCTTCTTTTGAGGTGAAAGCAGAGCCGAATTTCCAGCTCATCAGGCAAAGGGAGGCGCGGCTTTATGATTTCAATTTGTAACATATCATCAGCGAGCCGAAACACCTCTCCTGGGACGCTGGATTTTGAAGATCTGGGTCAGTGGCTCCGACGACGAGCAGGGTGGCCGGCAGCGTGTCCCTCTTTAATCTGACCACAGCCGACGCTAAGAAGCATATTGTGCGCGCCTGGCCAGCAGAAACGCCGCTCCGCTCTGATCCCAACAGTTCTGACTCACGTTGCTAATCTGGTGAAACCACTGCTTGGGCGCCGTGGACCGCACACATCTCCTGGACCCGCCTCCTTTATTGACTCATGCGGACAGACATTTTTGAGTTACCATGAATTGCTACGTTTTTTGTCGAAATTTCTGTACTGTCTTTATACCGTGGGTAATTTTTTATATTAGTTAAATTGCATTGTCCGTAAAAAGTTTTGAAAATTGTAGTAATTTTTGGACCAATAACTTCCCGGCTAGATTTGTCGTTCTCAATGTCAGAGATGGATAGTTATGATTTTGGGGCCTTTTTAATATTCTTATTAAACAAAATATTAAGATAGCATTTAGGTTTTATGCATAAATTATTTTCTGAAATTTCCTAGACTTTACAGAAATAATATTTTTTTGGAGATTCTGGAACTCTTCAAAAGACAGAAAAAAATAAAAAGAAGCAAAAATCAGAAAAAACTTAAGAGTTTAAATTTTTCCCTAAATAAATATATTTACAGATCTTTGGTAATCTAGTTTGTTTTGAGAACAAATATTCATGTTTGGCCCGAAAGGTGGGTTTAGCACATTTATGCGTGGATGCAGCTAGGGGAAATTAGTGGAGATTGAGCGTCTCGGATGGGATTCGCTCTTTGTAAAAAGTTTTGAATGCGTCTGGACTGTCTGGAGATATCAGAAAATTCATCAATTAACAGGCAAAGTTTTTAATCGAGCGAGAAAAATATGAGAAATAATTTTAACAAAGCTTTACTCGAGGGCATTCAGCAGATGATGCATAAAACATGAAGGAAGCCTTGTTTTCATGAAAGCAGAAAGTCGGAAGCAATCAATGCAAATGCGAGTCTTGCAGCTGAAGGCAAAACTTCTGCATAATATAGCTCACCTTATCATGTCTTACCTTCTTACACACATATTTGAATTCGATTTTTGTTTGTTTACTCTGTTTTCATTTTGTTTCTCAACTCCTGCGGAGTGTTTGCTGCTCCTTGGAAGTGGTATTAATGGACTTGATGCATTTGCGATGGTTCTCGGAATTTTATATTTGTTCCGCACGAAGGAGCAGAAATTGCACAAAGGAAATTGCTCTCGCCGGCGACGCCGCTGGAAAAAGTAAATGAGGAAGCAGGACAAGCCAGCACAAAGAAATTAATGGAAAACACACTTCTTAGCAAATTGTTCAGCCAGTATTCCCTTTGCAACAAAAGAAAAACAGACGGCTGTTCCAGAGGCTATTTCACTTCATCAAAGCAGCAATGATTTGGTAGTGCCCATAATATATACTGAGAGTAAATTGGGACGTGCAGTGCAAAATTAGGTTCTGTCGTATCATTAGTTTCTTTCATCCTCATTTTTTTACTTCTTCCGTGCTCTCCTGCAAAAGGCTTTGTTGCTTATTACTCTTATGAGTACAGAAAATAATTGAAATAATTGAGGAGGCTCTCGCCTGTGTCAATCTGTCCATTTACTTCTGTTATAAAAGCAGCTAAAATTTATAGCAAACGACTGTGGCACTTTGCTGTTTTAGGAGTTTTCTCGAGTTTGGTTTAGTATTCGTGCAAGCAACTGTTGCGTCCAAATGTGGTAAGTTAGTGAAACAAGATAGAGTGGAAATAGGCATACTCTTCCATCCACTGTCATAGGAGAAGTGATAGAAATTTTTAGAATACAACAGTTTTCAGAGAGTAAAATAGTGCGAGATAAAAGATAAGAGTTGACAATATTTTAACAATTTAAATAATTATTCGATCTTATCAAATAGCTACTCTGTTTTGAATGAGTCAATTGATTGGGACTAATTGCGTTTTTAAATTTATTTATCCATTTTTCTTCAATGCGTTATAGTTAGTAATTTTGTGACAAAAAAACTAGTCCTTCAATGTTTTTACGACACTGACAATAAAATTGTTAATGTATATTTTCTTAAAATTCCACGGGTTAAAAATTATTTCCATCGAGCTTGAGACGCAGTGCAGTTTGTCGGCAACTGAAACAAAATGGTCGGTTGCACTGAGGAAACTTTGCCGGCCGTCGGCGCGCTTATCTCGGTTTTTGTGCGCCACCCCTATCTTAATGGCCTCTTGGCCCCGAGCAAAATGCAGTTTATGTATTGCCACGCCATAAGGAGCAGGATGCAAAACAGCCCGCCGCTGACGATAATGTGCCTGAAAAACACGCACACAGATCAAACGATGACAGAGGCAAAAAGCCGGCGCTGGACCAAAGTGGCCGCGATTATGTTCCTCTGCGGTCGAAAGTGTGATCAATCACCTGCGAGGCACCAAAGCTGTCCATGACTAATAATTTTATTCAAAATATATTACCGTTAAAAAATGTTAAATGACGGAAATACAGTTCGATATATTTTATTTTTAAATTGAAATCTGCACAGTTAACTTTTATGATTTAAAATGACAAGAACTTCAATTTTTCTTCAAACGTCAGATGTATTCCAAAGCATTGTTTAAATGGGATATATAAGTTGTTCTCTATAGGATATTGATTTATTTTTTAGTCAGATTTTATCACTTTTTTAACTGAACAAAACTAAAAAGAGGTGCTCGAGTCGGCAATCCAAACCTTTATTTTATTTTAAAGTCTCACTCTCGACGAGATTTCTATGCCGCCAATGGAGCGATTGAAAAGCGCACAGACACGAATGAATGCCTCGTGTCACACAGCCCTCGACCGCGACTCTCAAGTGCTTTTATTTAGCCCTTTAGTGGAAATGACACGTTTCTGCTTGATATTCAACCACACACTCATCCACTGCGAGCAACTTTTACGATTTGAACTTAAGCTCGTTGGCAAAACAAGCGTTTCTGTGGTAGCGTAAGCTAACAGCAGACGTGGAAAAAGCAAGCGGAAAAATTTGCATTCGAATTGCTGCGCGTAATTAGCGCTTTGTGGCTTGCATATTATGCGACTCGCGCGCACTGACTTTTTGTCTGGTTAGAAAATCGGATAAGAAAGTATTTTTAAAGATTGCCTTGAACAAAAACAAGCGAAAAGGAAAAATCCTAATGCCGCTTCTCACGATGATGACAGATTTCATTTAAACTTTCGCAACCTGACCTAATTTTCAATTTAAATTCATTTGGCCGATTTGGCCTGTTTATTAAACATTTTAATCTGCCGCTCATGCGCTTAATAAATGCAGACGCTATATTATATGGTCCGGGCAATAAGCCGGCGATTTGTATGCTACTGCGTGGGTGGCTCGTGCTGCCTGAACGACGTACTTTGAAGTATAAGAGAGGCTAGACAGCCGCGCAGAATATTAGCATGGGAATGATCATAACCGGCGCGCGGATGAGATTAAACCTAGCTGAGTTGCGTTTCGAGTTTGCCGGGAGCAGGGAGGGTAAAGAAAGAAGGGCGAATTAAAAAGTACTTGCTCCCGCAGATAGGTATGTGTGCGACGCAATCAGCCCGGCCGGCTCGGCTCGCACGCGTCGTCGGCGTCGTTGCCTCCAACGGCCCCCATAACACTTAAGCCGAACGGCCGACAGATGCTATTGCGGACGGGGCCCGATCGGCCAACACGCCCGACGACGACGGCCATCAACGAAAAACGCGTTCCGCCCGCCAGCAAAGCAGGGTGTTCCCCCATTGTCACTCTTGAAACTCTGCGAGCGAGCACTCCGCGCTTCTGCTTCTGGATAACGCAACTTCTTTTGTTAAGTGCAGAATACAGACCAGCTGAAGCACAAAAAACCTCAATTTTGTTGATGATTCTATGCTTTTATGGTTTTGTTCCATCTAGAAAAATAAATGCTTTAAATGAGAGTTTTTTGAAATACTTCTGTGGGTAATTAAAAATATTCATAGGTCGCGGAGGTTTGCATTAAAAATATCAGAACCAGGGAAAACTGTTTGAAGATTGTATCATTCATTTGGCCCGCGTCAGCATCGTGTGGCTGACAGGCGAAAACTGAATTCTTTTTTTTGAAAAATCATCTTTCTTAACTTAAACCAATAATACAAAATTACAATGATTAAAACCGCCAACAATTTTTGGCTCTCAACAAAAGGGAAGGACCGCGCTCCAGGTTTTACTCAAAATGATATCACAGTAGACGGTGGGATGCCAGTACAGGAGAACAAGATTCTTTAGGGTGGCTTAAGTATTTGGAAATTCTCAACATATTCACACAAATTGTGGAAAGATATAGCAATCAAACATCCGAATTTTTATAAAATTCTTTTAAAGACGTCGGTTTAATTATAAAGACGTTTCAGCCAAATGATAATTTCAGGGGTTAGTCAATACAATATTACGCATTCATACTTATCAATACACAAATAGGGCGTTCGACATGAACGTTGGACTTCACTCAGAGTCTTGCACTTTAACGTTTCAAATCCGTTGGTACAAGGTCCTCTAAACTCAGATCTTCCGCCGTCATCACCGAATTATCCAATATCAGTTTCGTAGTCGTCACATGGGCGCACTACAGCCAGTTGGCCAGGTATCCTTTTTAACAAATCATTTATGCCAACGTCAAAATTACATTCCAATAAACAAAATCACAACAGAGACTATTTTTGAAGTACAATATTACTTACAAAAATTTGGGTAGATTGAACAATCAACTTGAAATGGTTTGTATCCGCAACTCAATGCGAAACCGTTCTCGTGGTCTTGGCCCATCGTGGCCAAGCCACCCTAGGCGGACGAGTCATGCTGCACTCGGCCAGCTACACTCTCCTTCTGCTTAGCTGAGCATAAAGCCCCTGCTGGCTTACAAAATAACACAAATTAACAAATACAATTCTTTCTCAAACGCCCTAACAGATGGCAGAAACAAATCAACTAAACGAGTATCCAAATACTCGTTACAATGATATGAATTAAAATTTCTAAAAATTTATCTCTATTTGCATTACTGTCGAGGCAATTTTTATTTGGAGAGCAGGAAAGGACATCTGATAATTTAAAAACTAAACAAAGCGCGCCACAAACTGGTTTCGATAAATATTTGTGAGGCTCAAAGAAGCAAATTCCGCAAACGAAACGCGCAGCGAATCTGGCATCTCTCTTTGGGCATTGAGAGGGCGCACCTGGACGACAGTGGCTGAATGGACTGCTTTCTGCCAAGCGTTTTCCACTGTTTGGATTGCAGAGTAAAAACGCTTTTCCGCTCGGGCCTTCAGAAGGCCTGTTTTTCCCGCCGCCATCAAATATTCAATGTTTATTCTCGGCCGCGCGGCGTCTCATTTCGCCAACTCGGGCTTCTTTGTGCTACAGCCTTTTTATATTTCGTCCCTTTTGCAGAGCATTATATTGTCTCTCTCGCTCTCACTCGTGTTGATTTTCTGTCAGCCGTGTTTATTCTTCCGCAATGGAACCAGGCAGCCAACTCTTTCTCTTATCGCAGCGCGTCACACTCACCCACTCGACTCTCGCTCTTTCCCTCTGTGCGCGCGGTAACGGTCGATTGATTATTTCATTCGCAGAGTGACGTCTCCCCGCCGGAAAATTAGTACACTATATATGACAAGGACCCTTCCTGTTTGGTGGGAGGATCTATGACATAAATGCGTAAAATGTAGGCCATCTGGGCGAGCAGTCGCGTCGAGCGGGTTGCATACGCACGAATGATTCAAAAATTAAATTTTAAAGTTCGTTTTATTTATTTTTCCCTCATAGATTCAAATAGCTACTTTTAGATCGGCCGGTTTTTTGGTCTCTTAAAACAAAATCTGGCCATCTCGCTATTTACGGGACATTTATTGAGACGCCGAAACTGGTTGAGTTTTTAAACCTTCCGATTCTTTTCCAATTAAATGCATCTAAACGCAACGAACCTCGATACTCTTTTTCAAGGATTAATTTAAATGTTTGATGGCAACTGTTTGCCAAGCGTGGCACTTACAAGATTTTAGCGCGAGTATTTCCACATCGTTCAGTACCCTTTGATAAGCACAACATATTAAATTAAAAACGTTTCCATTTGGTGTTGATTGCAGGGTTCCAGATTCACGTGACGCGCAGGTATGGCGTCAGCTGGAGTACGGCGCTTTAAAACGGGGAAATTAAAAATGTGGTTGAGAGACGAGTGTTTGACAATACTGTGCTATAATGTGCTCTGCACTGATTTACTGCGCCAATCGGAACAGAAAAACACACTTGCGACACTCCTACGGGAACCAAAAGAGAGCTAGAAGTTTCACACATTTCAAAAAAGGTTGCCCTTTTAAATTCCATTTTTGAATGATTTTTCTTTTGTAGTTTTGGACCAAATTCTTTTGAACCAATTTAATTTTTGAAAGGTTAATTCAATATCTTTTGAATAGGTAAATTTTAGAATGAAATTTCTTGGAATATTTCGGTGAATTGATTTTCAAGAATATATTTGCAGCAAACCTAAACATGACATTCAAATTATTTTGGTGATTAGAGATAAGGTTCTAATTTATTTATTAAATTGGTGGAAACCCAAAATAAGAACACTGAAAGGAATCTTAAATTTTTAAGAGAGTGAATCATTATCAGTCTAGCTGGTTGGCATTCAAAAAAATTCTAGATTGAAAAGATCAAGGTCACTCCTTGCAATCAGTATATATCTGAAGGCGACTCTCGGAATGGATTTCTGCTTCCGTCCAACAAAGTCGAATCCCTCGAATCGTTTTCAAATCAAGACACAGGCCTTGCGAAATGAGACCCCGGGCCCAATTCAATTTTGCCTCTCGTTTGCGGCCGGAAACAAGAGTGCTGCTCTGCGTTGCTCGCAACTGCGAGACGCCAATTTCAATTCAGCAGAGGAGCGAGCGAGCGAGAGAGAAGAAAGCCGTGCAAGCTTGACTGCACTTGTTTCGGTCCAACCTTTTGTGCAGCGCTCGCGGGCGAGAATTCGAGACCCGCACACGGCTGATTGGTGTTTATTGTTGTGTCATATTGCATTTCGGGGGCGTCTTAGCCCGGCCGTGTGAGCGCACTTGGCTAACACGTCACGGAAGCAGGAAGGGAGCGCGCTGCTGCCTGCGATAGCGGCGCGCGCGAGAGTGCACAATGCGCGACGCCGAGGCAGGCAGGGAACAATGCCCTATCTATCTGCGCGCCGTCATCTCTTCGCCTACTCACCCACCCACCCAACCCGCCCAAACACTAAGCCCTTATATTCCGGTCATGCTTTTGTCACAAAATCCCCCGCAGGCTGCTCGCTACACACGTTCTCCGCACCTTCTGTGTTTGCCAGCAAAACTACTGCTCTCTCGTCACGTGACAAAAGGACGAAATCATTCATAAATATCCACTCCACGCATTCCATCTTGGATACACGACCTCCCCTGCCGAAAAAGATCTCGTTCCGGTGCCTGGATTCATCTGATACTTTTTTCTGGAATAAAATGATAAAAGAAAATTCCAGATTCCATACAGAATAGTACTACTCGTAATATAAAACGAGAACAAAAGCTGTCAACTCTGAACAAAGCGAGTCACGATTTAAATGTCGTAGATAGGAGCAAATTACGAACCTGCACTAGAAAAGCCGCATAAAAATCCTCCGTCCTTACCGTCCTTACAACAACACGCGATGAGTATCATCTGCCTGACAGCACGCAGAATGAAACTGCTGGTTTAATTCGTCGGTTTGTAAGAGTGTTGCAGTGGTTGCATTGTTGCTTTCAAAAACAGTTTTAAATTATTTTATTTATTTACGATCTTTTTTTCTTTAAATAAATAAATATCTTATCGATCATCTAGTTTTTGACAGGGTTTGGGGGTTGAGCTTCCTTACAAATGTAATTCTGCGACGCAATTTTCTTGTATGGGAACGCCTTTTGTTCTTCCAACGTTGATATCGAATTTTAATACTAAAAATGCGAGGGTGCCATGCCATATGATTCATATAAGCATGCAGAAGCCTTCTGCTGCGCAGAATGAATCTCTTCTTGACGAAATATTACAAAAGTTAGCGGTGCTGGTGCTAAATCACGGCCGGATGAGGCCAAACAGTCGAATTTTCATAAAGAGGGCATTGTGCCGAGGATTTATCTGCGCCGCCCTCTCGACACTTACTTACTTTCGCCGAGTGTGTGTGTGTGTGTGTGTGTGTGTGTGTGTGTGTGTGTGTGTGTGTGTGTGTGCGTACCGTGTGTCACAGGCTGAGAGACAAAATTGCAGAAAAAGAAGAAGAAGAAGCAAGGAAAAGTTGCGTTGAAAGGTGCGGAGAGAATGAAATATAGAAAGCTGGAGATTATTGAAAGAGTTGCCGACTCTGCTGAGAGCGTGAAATATTAAAAAAAGGGTGGGAGGCGCAAGGACACACACACTCAGGAGGTTCCTGCGTTTGCCTAGTGCCATCCTGCTGCTGCCGAGTGCGAGAAACGTGTTGTTTGCTACAGACGCGAGAAAAACTTTGAAAGGGTGTTGAAATATGGAACAAATATCGCTGGACGGTATCACCAAGTTGCTTTTTTCTCTGGAGGACGATAAAAACTCAATGTCATAGCCAGCTGCTTGCTAAAGACAAACTGTTCCCATCTCGTTCTTATTGATAGACCGCAAAAGAGCCATTGGCATTCAGACTAACCCTTCATGGTATATTTTATTTATTTACAAATCGAAAAGAACTAGTTCATTGTTAAATTATAATCGTTTCATTCATATAGTTACGAGGATCGTTGAAGACAGCTCCAACTTTGGTACGATTTACAAATTAGTAGGATGCTACTTTCTTTGCTGTTGTATAGTCCATCTGATACTGTCTTTATGTTGTAGAGATTTTTTGATAATGGTCACCATTTTCTTCTCCAGCGGTCTCAGTGTTGCCTGGCAGTATATTCGGTAATTCAATTACATCTCATGCTATGAACTCGGCCTATTCAGTACTCAGATCAAAGGATTTTTATAATTGTATGCTCGTTTACATAACATGAGGTCATAACGTCTTAAAGGTCTTAAATCGATGTTATTGGGACACGGAGCTTTCGCGAGTTATTCACTATCAGGGGGAAGCCCATCTCGGAAGAGCTGAACCAATTAAATAAAGTCGCAACTAGCATGTAATATTCCAAAAATTAAAACAGATACATTTTTCGGACCTACTTTGTCTCTATTGAAAGTCCCATCACGTTAAAAGTACACATCTATTTCCTAAGAATAAATACGATTAGATTAAAACTGGCTCGGCTATCTCTTGACTGTCGACGTTTTAGCGACCTGATCGCTTTTTCAAGTGCCTTTCTACTCTTTTTTGTATACATACATGTATGATATGGTGTTGGAGGATTAAATAAATAAAAATTAAAAATAAACAGGTCATATAAATATCCCGCATCTACGGATTGGCGTACGCATACAGGCAACACGCTCGTTCCACCTGTCCGGCCGGTTGCATATCTTACTCCTGTTCGCCATTCAGCAACGCACGTTGCATTTTTAGCTCTTTTGCGGCGTTAAATGAACTCTTTCGCTTGGGGCACTTTCCGCTGCGTTAAACGATACGGATCTAAGTTGGACGTCCAACCGACAGAGCGAGCAAAGCTGCCGACGGCTCTTTTCTGATCAAAGACCCTCACGCACGACTCGTTCTCGACGCTTGGGGCCAGTCACGCGCACCTTGCGAAAGGCGCAGAGCAAAGGAGTTACGTGAAAATGGGCATTTTTTGAGCGGATCTTTTTGAGTTCATTTCCTCGTACTGAAATCTTTCAGATTTTTTCATGAAGCTCTTAAAATTTTAAATGACTTTAAAATCAGCAACAGGCTTGATTTTAACTGTCCACTATGCTAGAAATCAATTAACTGGACTTCATTTTCCGTCGAAACAATGAAAATGGTCTAGTGTGAAAATCTGATTTTTTCAAATAATAAATTGTATCTTGAACGGGCAGTTTATCCTAAATTATTTTAGCATTGTAGAGCTTTACCCTACGTAGGTGTAATGAATTTTGCTCGCTAAATTCATTTCCCGTCAAAGTTGCTTGCGTCACCACTAATATCCTAATTTCGCGAGCAGCACGTAGCGTGCATAACGCGATAATTAATTCAGCAACAACAAACTCCTAGGGTAATTTCCACAAGCCGACGTGCTCTTTCAATTATGGCGCGAGCGTGAATAATTGAGGTCCGCCCCCGAGATTTGTGTCGAGTTTGAAAATGACACACGACGGGCTGTGGTGAATCTAGGACGAGCTTTTGCGGATTTACTCTAGTGAAGAGGCGCAGCGAGGAGTGC